>NC_037528.1:39864287-39868867 GCF_001531365.2 Cynara cardunculus var. scolymus | reverse complement strand
GCTCCTGTAGCAATGCAGGAGCATCCCACATCGGTGAGGCGAGGGGGATTCTTCCTCCTTATAAGGAGGGGGGATCTTACTCCTACCAATTGACGYGTTTTAAAGCCGTGAGGGGCAACCCAAAGCAGACAATATCGTTGGTCGGTTCCCTGGTTGCGATCCAACATGTTGTAAAAAAATTGATCTTCACTTTCAATATCTCTCAGACATTGTAGCATCGAAATAATCTTTTGTAATCATCTCCAGTCGCACTCMTTTTGAGTCTTTTGCCATCTTTGATGTTACTCCCCCTTGATCTTTTCAACAAATTCCCCTTATAACGTTATGGACATTTCATTCATTATTACATACTCCCCCTTATGATGAAATGAGAATCATGACATCATACACAAGAATGAATGAAATTTCCCGCGAAAACCATCAATTCATGAAATTGTAAGTAGATCTTTTCAAATCCACTTGTTTAATCTTTTCAGATTAAGGGAATGGGAAGATAACAACCGATTTCAAGGTATGAAATTGTTTTCAATCTTATGAAAAGATTGTCCTGTGAGTATAACAGATATACTTAGTACAACTGATGTACTGTATATATGCGACTTTATGATGCTCATCTCACCAGGTCTTCCATTCAATTATCGATAGCTTAATAATAGCATATCTATGAATGTTTTGGCAAAATAACATATAAAATACAAAATCTATGTAGTGTAGAAAGATAAAGCAACTAATGCCTCTATTTAGGCTCAAAAAGATAAACCGTGTGGACTATACAAATTTATCAGACTCAATTAGTGATAAAAAAGACTTGAAAGGGGGACATATATCCTTCTGTTTCAATATCAACTTTCTCCGAATGAGAAATTGATAGATTGTGAGCTGCATGCCCCAAGTGTTATTGAAACACTTATCTGTTGAGAGATAAATGAGTAGCTGGTGGGGTTGTGACAAAAATTGGCCTGGGCTTTGCCTTTTTCAATATTAGTCTCGAAAGAATTGAGAACTAATAGATTGCATGGTATGCCCGTATTTTGGAAGTTTGGAACAGGATTCTTATGTTTTTTAATCCTGACACACCTCTCGTCAATTCTTTTAGCTCACAACAACTACCCCTCTCTTTTTCATTTTAATCTCAGCACACAAACCCTTTTGTATATAAAGCTCACTCAGATATGGTTGTCCTCATTGGTAGGTTTGTCGGTTTTGACATTCCATTGAGGTATTTCGGATAAGCACTCAGTCCCTCCTAAAATTAGCATTATACACAGTTGATCACGAACAGTTGATCACAATGATTGATCAAAATGTTATAGAAATTAAGCACAACGATCAGATAAAAATTGATCAAGAAATTTGGCTTTTAAGCACAATCAATAAAGGAATACTGCGACAATGATCAGATTATTCAGTATGCGAGAGAAATGAATGAAGATCTGTAAGAACAAGTTTACATATTCAGATTATTCAAAGAAAAAACAAATGTATATCAATCAGAGAAAAAAAATAAGAAAACAAACTTTTGAATACAAACGAGTGTATTATCACCGAAAATGATTTTATATAAGAGACGTGATAATAATGGTTTGAAGAATAGCTGAAACAGGTATTGGAGTTATAATCAATGAGAAATTACGCAAGTAAAATCTCAGGAAATACCTGCTCAGAAAATGTACTCGTTTCCCAACAAAAAAAATTTATTTTTCGAAAAACATTTATTGAACTTTCTACAGACTCCCCCTAGAAAGTAGATTATAGAAATATTTCGATTCAGCTCAAAAATTAAAAAAAATAAAGGAAACTTTTTTAGCACGGGTCCTAAACTGAGTGTTTAGAAACCACACTCGGTAAAGTACGACACCTGAACTGAATTGTTTAGAAGCCTTTTTTGGAACATATTACAACCCCCCTGCATTAGTGTATCACTGATATGATATTCTGATCAGCACAAAATTGACACATCTGCAAAATCAGATCAAATAGATTTTGGTACCCAAATGAATTTGGGTCCAATTTTGTTAGTATTGGGCTGGGGTATGTTGTAACTTCCAATCCATCTATTTCTATTTGATATCTTCTTTTTACCACTTTGAACAGGATGGTCAAATACAAAATATGATCCATACCAACTATTATAATCATATCTGTTCTTACCTTTCCAGTCCTTCTGAACTCTGTTGTCTGTACTCCAACTGTTGTATGTCTTCTTGTTCACAAAATTTGTTGATTTGCATGTGGAGCACATGATTCTTCTCTTGCTAAGATGAATCAAATCAGTAGTAGATCTTACAAAACAAGGAAGATGATTAGAAACAACAGAAGTGCATGTTGAAACAGATTCAGATTTATTAACCCAAATGCTTTTAATCTTAGAAGAATTATTGGATGATACGATAACATACCCTTGATAATACTGATTAGAAGAACGAGAATAGTTCTTAGAAACAGTAGATTTAGGGCTACTTGAATAACTGTTCGATTTAGAACAGTCATAGAAGATGGTTTTTACACTGAAAAAGGAGAACCAATAGAGTTTTGAGTACAAGAAAAGTCTTTGACTTTCTGTAAAAGCTGGTCTCTTTCCACAGTAACTAAATCAAACTTATTTTTAAGTTTTGTTCTCATCTTCAGCTCAGTTTCAAGGTTTGTCTTCAGATCAGACAATTTTTTTGTAGTGTCCAGGAGTTTACCTTCTAACTCCTTCTGAAGCATTTCAAACTTCCTTTTCTGATTTATCAACTCTCTTTTCTCTTCATCTGAGCTGCTCTTTTCATTCTCAGAAGCGATGTCAAGCCACTTTTTTTTATTAGCAAGCTCTAATAGCTGTATGTTTCTTTATAGTATTCCTCTTATCAAGAGCAAATTGCGTTTTCTCTTCGTCTAAAGCCTTCTGCTTTAGAGCAATGGTGTGAGATAACTTCTGTATTTGGCTCCGATACTCTTCTGTGATGTCTTTCTTCTCTTTATCATTCTTGGTACGTTCCAAGATGATCAGCTGCTCAAAATCCGAGATTTGATTCAAAAGTAATTTAGCGTTCAACTCAAGAGTTGATTTTATTTTCATAAGATTTTCGTTCAGAATCAATTTTTTTCTCAACTTCAATAATCCTCTTCTTTTCTTTCTCCGTATCTTTCCTTTCAGTATTTAAAACCTTCTCAGCCTCTAAAACCTTTTCCTTTTCTAGTTCCAATAATTTCCTTCTCTGAATCAAATCATTCACAAATTTATGAATTTTCTCAGTGAAGTCCTCAGTCTCTGTATTTTTCCTCCCAGAAGAGTTCCTCTCATTTTGCAGTTAAGATTCAGATTTATTAAGTTTATCGACTAAATCTTGTTTTATCTTATTGGAACTACTTATCTCATCCTCTAATTCTTTTCTTGCTGCATCCAAGGTTTTCTCAAGTTTGCTTATCTTCTGCGAGGAACCTTCTTCAAAATTTTCCTTCAAAGCTCTATTCTCTCTTTGTAGATCCTTAATAAATTCCTTATCTGCATAATTTTCATCAAACATATTTATATATTTCTCTTTATAGTCTTCTACTCTCTTTTCCAATACAACAATCCTCTCTCTCAACTCCTTATTTTCCTTCTCAAGAAAAGCTGCCATTAAGAAAAAACAAGATTGATCAAACAAATAATCTATGCAGTTTAAGAAATTGATCAAAGAAATACAATTTAAAAATTATACTTCTCAAAATTCCTAGAAATCCTATCTGGTAAAAAAAAAAATATTGAACATGACTCCTTTGCTCAACCCTTAAACAATGCTAAACCGCTCAAAAATTGTGCCTAAATCTCTGAAGGATGAATCTAAATCGCTCAAGACAAAGTGTGTTTATATCGCTCAAGACTAAACTTAAATCACTCACCTAATATTCTAAATGGCTCACCTAATGATCTGAATCGCTCACCTCATGATCTAAATCGCTCACCTCGTGATCTAAATCGCTCACCACACAAGAACTAAATCGCTCACCACACAAGAACTAAATCGCTCGCCTCATATTCTAAATTGCTCACCTAATGATCTAAATCGCTCACCACACAAGCTAAATCGCTCAACTCACTGCCTAAATCGCTCAAGGTATTGGTTTAATCACTCAAGAGGTGTAAGATAAAGACACTAACTCGCTCAAAGGGTATGCATGAATCCGGTCAAATTCGCTCAAGTGATGAGCGTATTCGATTAACTCCTAATCACTCAAGACTTGGCTTTAAATTCAGTCAAGTCCGCTCAAGACTTAACATGAATCTCCGTATCCGCTCAAAGCCTAGGCGATATCGCTCAAGAATTACGTGATGAAATCAAGAGGTGTGCGATGAAGAACTAAATCGCTCAATGAAGATTCTAAGTCGCTCATGAGGTGTGCGATGTAAGCTAAATCGCTCATCACATAAGCTCAAAGAAGTGAAGTAAGGATATCCTAACAAGATTCAATCAAAATGTCAAATGAACTTAGATCACACTAACACACAAACACAGAAATTACCAAAAATTAAAACAAAAATGGATCAAAATTGTGTGTCCACAATAACACTGATCAATCTTCAATAAGCTCTATCCATGGCAGATTTAAGATAA
>NC_037528.1:39862667-39864143 GCF_001531365.2 Cynara cardunculus var. scolymus | reverse complement strand
AAGACAAGGTCAAAGTCAAACCTCTAAAGAAAAGTCAAACACGCTGACTTTTACAATTAGACTATTTATAAACTTTCAAGACGAATACAATTAATACTGATTTCTCAGTCCTAACATTCTCCCCCTTTGTATTCAGACTTGAAAGAAAAATCTGCGCTTTGAGTACTTGTTTGAACTTTGAAACTTTATGCACAATATGTTTTCTTCAAAAGAAATCTTCAACTTATAATCTTCAAACGATCAAATGTTGAGAAARRWCTTCTAGCACTCCCCCTCGAATGTAGAATCACTGTGATCTTCTCTTTTGACAATGTAGAACCAATTCAAAAATGATCTTCAGAAACACTGTACAAAATGTGATCTTCAAAGAATCTTCAAAATCAAACTTCAGTAAACTATTGTGAAGAAGATCTTCACATTCAACACCTCTCAGTCAATTTAGCACACAAATAATCATTCTTTAAACATCTTCAGTCGCACTTTTTCTTTTGAGTCTTTTGCCAAATTCGAAGTTACTCCCCCTTGATCTTTGCATCAAATCCCCTTTAACAATGTTYRRAAATGAATATTTCATTCATATTACATATACTCCCCCTTATGATGAAATGAGAATCATWMMATCATACAAAAGATGAATGAAATTTTCCGAGTAAGCCGTCAAATCATGAAAYTGTAAGTAGATCTTTGCAAATCCACTTATTTAAAGACTTGAAGGGGGGACATATATCCTTCTGATTTCAATATCAACTTTCTCCGAATGAGAAACTGATAGATGATAAGCTGCGTGCGCCAAATGTTATTGAAACATTTATCTGTTGAGAGACAAATGAGTAGTTGGTGGGGTTGTGACAAGAATTGGCCTGGGCTTTGCCTTTTTCAATATTAGTCTCCAAAGAATTGAGAACTAATAGATTGTGTGGTATGCCCGGATTATGTAAGTTTAGAACAGGATATTCGTATTCTTTTAATCCTGACACAACTCTCGTCAATTCTTTTAGCTCACAACAACTACCCCTCTCTTTTTCATTTTAGTCTCAGCACACAAACCCTTTGTATCTAAGCTCACTCAAATATGGTTGTCCTCTTGGGTAGGTCTGTCGGTTTTGACATTCCATAGAGGTATTTCTGATAAGCACTCAGTCCCTCCTAAAAGTTTAGAGTTATGCACATATGATCATAATGGATGATCAACAATATTATTTCATTAAAGCACAATGATCAAATAAAAGTTTGATCAATTAATTTGGCTTTAAGCACAATCAATAAAGAATGAAGCGACAACGATTATTTGATATGTACGAGAGAAATGAATGAAGATCTGTAAGAACAAGTTTACAGATTCTGATATTAGAGAAAAAAAAATGAATATGTATCAGTCAAAGAAGAAAAAAAATATCAGAAAAACAATGTTGAATACAAACGAGTGTATTATCACCGAAAATGATTTTCGTATAAGAGACGTGATAATAACAATTT
>NC_037528.1:39841958-39861352 GCF_001531365.2 Cynara cardunculus var. scolymus | reverse complement strand
TTTTCTCTGTAGCAAATTGCTTTTTCTCTTCGTCCAAAGCCTTTTGCTTTAGATCAATGCTTTTAGACAGTTTCTAGAGCTGGCTCTGACAGTCTTCGGAGATGTCTGTCTTTTTTTTAGTATGTTTCTCTCTTTCCAAAACAATAAGTTGCTCAAAATCCGAGATTTTCTTTAGAAGCATCTTTGCGTTCAGCTCGAGAGAGTTAATCTTCTCGTAAGATTCTCGTTCAGTTCCAAACTTCCTTTCAACTTCGATGATCCTATTCTTTTCTATTTCCATCTCTTGCCTTTCATCACTTAAAATCTTTTCAACTTGTGAAACTTTTTCTTTTCTAATCCCAATAATCTTCTAAACTCAGTCAACTCATTCTCAGTCTTGTGGAACTTGTCAGTTAAATCCTTTACATCTGAATTACTTTTTGGAGAATACCTCTCAGCAATTAGTGCAGTCTTAACTAATTCAAGTTTAGTTGACAAATCAGCATTAGACGAAATCCACTTTTTCAATTCATCATTATAACTTTTCCGATCCAAACTCCGATTGTTTTCAACCGTTTCTATCTTATGTTCAAATTCCTTCACAATTCGTTGACATTCAATTATATGATTGTTCTTTAAGTTGGTTATAGAATCCTCTTGAACAAAACTTTTAATATATAAATTTCTATAATGCTCTTTAAGAGTCACATAGCTCTTTTCTGACTCAACAAGCTTCTCTCTCAACTCTTGTATAATATCTGCCATTTTAAAAAAAATTGATCAGTTAAGGATCTATGCAGTGAAATCAAATAAAAGAAATATGAACAGTTAAGCTAAAAAAGAACAGAAAAACACAAACACTGAAAAACTCACGCAAAAACAAATATACAATGATCCAAAAGGAAAATCTAAACACAAACAAATTAATAAACTAAAAACAGTTCAAAAACAATAAACCAAGTCCAAAAACTTGATACAAGTCCAAATCAAGCAATACAAATATCCACAATTGATTAGCACAAGAAAGTAAAGCAAATATGCTCAAAACAGTTCACTGTGCAGCTTGAGAATGTCCACAGTTGCTGCTCTCGCAATTGAGTTGCTATCTGTGAAACTGCTTCCTGCACTTGCTATAATGTTGTGAGTCACTTATTGCTTAACTCACGGACAGAATTCAAAACAAACTGCAACTGCAAATTACACACTGCTGCTGCTATTTTCTTCTCTGCACACTACCTGCTGCTACCAAACTGCTACTGTGGAGTTGCTGTCAAAATGGTTGCTCAATCTGTCACCTTAACAGACTAACCAACACACTGTTAATAGCCTAATTTGTTAAAACAAAGTGTAATCCAACAATTTTCTTTAAACACAGGCTGCTGCACACTGTTGTAGTTCTTACTGTTACAACTCAGACACAATCCTGCACATCAAAACAGTAACCAGCTGTTGTGAACCTGCTGTTTCTTGATGTTGTCTAAAGAAAAAGATGCTGTTAAATCTTGTTCAACGCTATCCTACTGTTTCTGTGAACTGCTGCATGACCTGCTGCTGTTAAACCTGGGCTGCTGTTTTACACACTAAACCTGTTGTTTCTATGAGCTGCTGTTATGCTTGCTGTTTCAAACCTGCATAAACAACATCACTGCTTCAAACACCACAAACACAKCACATTCTTAAAACAAAAATCACGAAATCAAGTTTGTTGCTATTGCTATAGCTGCTGCTGTTTAGTTACTGTCTTAACACAGAAATGTAACACATAAAAGAACCTGTGTAGCAGCTGCTGATTTAGACCACAAATTACAAAACACAGTATTTCTTTAAACGACCTATTTCAGACCACAAATGAATTCTCCTGAGCTACTGTTTGAGCTGCTGTTATAAAGACTAAGACCGGCTGTTTTAGTCTTGCACACTGCAGTTGATGTCCGGTTGTTGCTATCAAAAATAGTAACCAGCTGCTGTTGTTCTATTTCAAACAAAAACCTGCACACTGTTTTAAAAAATGTTGTTTGTTTCAAGACTTTCAAGACCTGTTAATACTGCACACAACCTGCACAATCTTAAAAGAATCTGTCACAATGTACACTTCTGTTCCAAATCAAAAACCAAAAACAAACCTGCTATACACAAAATTATGTTGTTTATCAAACCTTGCTTGAGACACTTGTTGCTGTTACTGCATGGAAACAGCTCAAAAACAGCAAACTGTTTGAAATCAATTCACAAACACAGACCAGTCTTCTTTGCTGCTGCTGTTCTTTGCTGTCAAAACAGAAAGATGCTGTCAAAATGAAATGAAGCTGTCAAAATGATTAAGTTGCTGTCAAAAACACAAAATGAAGCTGTCAAATAACATGCAGTGCTAGAACAAATCAAATCTGCTGTTTCTTTCTTCTTAAACCAACACTGTTGCTGTATAGTTGCTAAAACAGCCTCCAAACTAAAATGCTGTGAAGCTTTCTTGCTGTTACACCTTGCTGTTACACCTTTCTAACTTGCTGTTACACCTTGCTAACTTGCTGTTTACCACAAAGTGAAGCTGTCAAAATGAAACTTTAAGTTGTTTTTACAATCAACAGCTAAAAGAAACAAGTCTGATAAAAAATTTAACCAAATCCGACTAGATGGATTGAGCGGTTTAGAAAACCGGACAAAAAAAAACTTAGAATCAAAATTGGATGAGACTRAAATCGAACGGATTAGAAAACCGGACAGAACACTTCAAATGAAATCAATCACAACACAAGCTAAACCGCTCAATTGAATGTGCGGATAACCCTAAATTGCTCAAATATAAACACTAAACCGGAGGACTTACCTGCTGAATGAATACCGATCAAAGTATGTCCGGTGAAGGATGAATACCGCTCACAAAATAAACCTCTTACCTGAAATTGACCGGTGTACCTCTCCGTTCAAGGAATCCGATTAAGTAGCGAGCGGTGTATATGAATACCGCTCAAATGGTGTGCGGTGAAGATTAATACCGCTTGAGAAATCCAATTAACACACGGTTTACCAATCGATTGAGACGCAACTTGAACTCTTGAAGATGATACCGTTCAAAAAAGAATGGGCCAGGGATATGGGCTTGAAAAAATGACTTGGGCTTTAAAGAAAATCAGGCGGTTTAACAAAAATAACCAAGTAAAACAAAACAAAAACAGATTAAAACTAACAAAAAAACACAAAAACTAAAAGAAATTTATACAAAACTGGATCAAAAACACTAATTTTAAAAAAAATTAAGAACACGAAAAAATTTAAAAACACAAAAATCCGATTAAATCTTGATTTAAGTTGATCAAATCACAAAAATTTGTGAATAACAATGATTCACAACACGATTCCGAGCATTTTGATCATATTTTTAACACCAAAACACAAGATTTTATGGAAAAATCGGATCAAAATCAACAAAAAAATTCAAGAACATGAAGAACACGAAGAACAAAAAAAATTCAGAAAAAAAAAAAAAAACTTATCTCTTTGATTTCTTCAATCTGATTTCTTGCATCCTACTCTGATACCAATTGTGTGTCCACAATAACACTGATCAATCTTCAATAAGCTCTATCCATGGCAGATTTAAGATAAACATTCAAGAACATTATGATGAATATTGAGAGAGAAAGTCAACACATATAAGCTCAGTCAAACTCTCAATTATCAATGTATTATTACAATTAAGCTCCTCTTACCTAATTACAAAGATTAAACCATATTTATATGGTCAAACTAACAAAGACAAGGTCAAAGTCAAACCTCTAAAGAAAAGTCAAACATGCTGACTTTTACAATTAGACTATTTATAACTTTCAAGACGAATACAATTAATACTGATTTCTCAGTCCTAACAAAAATCTATCTTATTGATGAATTTTCATAAGAACACGAAGAACTTCAAAATTCATAAAACTCTTCAAATCTTTACTGTCAATGATCAAATCACAAAAAAATTGTGAATAACAAAGATTCACGAATCAAATACGCACATGGCGACCATCATTTTAACATCAAAACACCAAAAAATGAAAGATTTGTGAAGAAAATTCTTGAAAAATGAAGAACACTTCAAGAACAAATATGGAGATGAAGATGAACAAAATGTAAAATTCTAGAAATTTTCATCTTTCGTGGATATTCTTCAATTGATTTCACTGCAAACCCGCTCTGATACCAATTATAAGTCCCTAATATGATCAATCTTCAAGTAAATTCCAACAATCCATGGCAATCTATAAAGAACATCAAGAACTCTTGAGAGTTGAGAGAGAAAGTCAAAGCATCCAAATCTTGGTCAAACTATTATTACRTAAACWGAATATTACAATTAAGAATCCTTTCCAAAGATTACAAAGAATAACCCTTTATATAGGGTCAAACATAMAGACAAAGTCAAAGTCAAACTATCCAAGAAAAGTCAAGCACGGTGACTTTTAATACAATTATAGACAAAATTAACTTTCAAGACGAATACAATTTTACACTGATTTTCAGTCCTAACAATATTACAATACAAAACATAAGTAAGACTACATTCATGGTCTCCCTTGTGATATTTCCAAAAGTGCATTAACAGTCCTATGTATTGAATGACTGTAGAGATCTCATGAATTAGTCTTTGTCCCTCTCCCATCGACACATGAGATCTGCCTAGTCTGTCTCTGATAACCTTCTAAAACCATTCAAGTGTTGATGTTGAGTACTTGAAGGCTTCAGTCAGCCTAAAGAATTTCTTCGTCCCAAACTCATTTTTGTATACCAGACCTGGTTCTGGTTGAGTAAGTACAGTGTCAGACCTCTTGTTTTGTAGGCCAGGGAAGTCTTCGTTGGGTGGAGTGCAGGAAAGTCTGTCGATGCCAAGTTGAAGAGCAATTTGAAAATCGCTTTTAGCTCTATGCTTCGCCAAGGTCTCCATCGTCTGCACGATCGCTCTGTTTGCCATCCCAAATCGTATGCCCTGATCCTGTCGCTGAGTCGTATAAGCATAAAGCTCAATCAAGTCATATGGATTGAGATTGATCAAGTCATTGTCATTTAAGATGCTGACTTGGCCATAGGCTCGCTCCACTGTGTACTCGATATACTTGATGACTCTGTTGGCGAAGGTCCTCATTTTGATGTCCATGACCAACCGTATTCCATCGTTTGAAAAGATAGCCTGTGGTGGTTGGGTAGTCTGTAGGAGGTTAATAGATTCTGGTGAAAGCATGGGAGGATTGAGGGCTAAACCTTCATCGCGATCATGATATAAATATTGATGGATGTTTTCCATCATCACTGGCTCCTTTGGCGGCACCTCTGGACGTCTTCTTAGCGACTCCATGTTGGCAATGATTTCATCGACGACCCCTTGAGGAGGATGCCTCAATGAAGAGGGAACGTCTACTTGCACTTGGGTTGTGGGTTGTGTTTTGGCTAAGGGTTGAGAGTGGGTTGGTGATGGAATGGTTTTTTGTTGGGTTAGGTCGGATTGGGGTAGCTCTGGTTCATTAGGCTCAGGATGAGTGGTTTCTAGTTCATGGGTTTCTGTTTGGGTGGTTTCTGGTTCATTGGTTTGTGTTTGGGTTGGAGGTTGTTGTGGTGAGGAAGGTTGTATGGGTAAGGTGGTGAAGGGTTCTGTGGTGCGAGGGGTTGGTAAAGGGGTTAAGGGTAGGTTGGGTGTTGGTGATGGAGTGAAAGGTGGGTTTGTTTCTGTTTGTAGGGTGGATTGTTCTTCATCGGATGATGAGCTTAGCTCGATGGGTTCTTGGGAGGTGGCGAAGGGAACATGTACATTGTGTACATCTTCAGAGGGCTGAGCCTCTGGTTCCCTCACTTGAGTTTCTTGGTTTGATAGAGGTGGTGGGTTTTGTGTTTGAGGTGGTGGTGGTGCAGCGGACTCCATTGGTTGTGAAGTGGTGGCCTGTTTCTCCATGAGGACCAAGACCATGATCATCGGGGTCTGGATTCTCATGTCTTTGCATTTTTAGGGGGCGGCTTGATGAGCAGGAGGCTCTGCTCCTGTTTTTCTTCCATAGCCGGATGTGGTCGGCTAGTGTGCACACTCGATCTCTGTTGCGCCGTTGTTCCATGGAGCAAAGAAGAGAGTTTGTTCTATCTTGCTGTTGTAACAGACCTAGCCGTGAACTTTGCACTTATCTCATTGAACGATGAGATAAGTGCCTTTGACAGAGCCCTGAGGTCGGCTCTGATGGCAAACTCCATGGTGGATGATGAAGCGGGTGAGGGCATGGAGGTGGAGGTGGATGCGGATGGTGGGATGGGAAGGTTGGCTATTATTTTCCTCACCTCTGCAGTGAAGGAGGTAAAGGCTTCATCAAAGGATGGAGCTGCAGAGGGGGTGGAGGAGGGGTTGGTTGAGGTATTTGGGCTCTGATGGTGGCTGGGAGTGAGGTTAGGGTGGTTTGGATGTTGGCCATTTGGGTGGAGAGGGAAGCTAAGGTTTCATCGATTGGTGATGTTGGGGGTGGGGTAGGTTGAGGGATTTAGGAGAGTATGGTGGATAGGAAGGTGTCAAAGGTTTCGGAGATGGTGTTTATTTGGGTGGTGATGGAGGTTATTGTCTAATCGGTCGCAGTTACCTGGGCCGTGAGGGTGGCGATGGGATTCATCATGAGTTGGTTTCGTTGGGTGGCAAAGGTGGATGTGGTCTTATGGTGTTGGGTTATGGTTTGTTGTAACATTTGGAGTCGGGTGGTGTTTTCTCTGGTTTGGGTTTCGAGGGATGCTAGGGATTGTCGAATGGGGGTTACATCGATGGAAGGTGGGTTGTCGACAATCCTTTGGATGATGAGTTTTAGGTCTTCCAAGGACCGCTGAATCGAGTAGGCAAAGGCTTGGATCTCAGCCTTTGTGACTACATCAGCCACAGGGGTAACCCCTTCAGCAACAGATGCTGCAGGTTGTGCCTTAGCTCTAGAGGCGCCCACAATGCCTTGTAAAAGTGTAGGCATTGAAGGACTTCCACTAAGTCCTCGATAGCCCTCTAATGAGGAGGTATCTCTTGATGTTGCGACATCTTCTTCTTCTTCTTCTTCGGCTTCAGAGGCCGAATAAGAGAAGTAAGTGTGTTTCCCCTTCGCTAGATCAAGTATCGAAGGGGGTATGCATGAAGAGAAGATCGCTCTGAACAATCTTAAGGCATTTCAATATCAGAAGCAACACATGCTTTTGGGTATGTGAAGGGTGGTGGCGAGTCATGAGGCGATGTGGCTCTTATGTGTTCATTGCCTCTCTTTTGGGAGAGGGGCGATGGATGGTGTGGTTCCTCGGCTACATCATCTCCAGAGGCCCGAAGAATGGCCTCTGGATGGCTGGCTGAGATGGGGATTGGACTGGGTCGTTCTTGTTCAATACCCCTTTGGCCTTGATCGCCAGGGGTAGTGGTGGTGGTTGCCCCTTGGGAAGAGGGGATGGTAATTGTATGTGAAGGGTCAGGGAATGTACGAGGAGTGTCATCATCATCATCTTCATCATCCGATGAAGACGACTCTTGTGCTCCCTCGTTAGCGTCAGGGGACGGTTCTAATTGCTCTGGGGTAGCTGCCCTCGGTTCATGGGACAACAGAGAGTGTTCATACATCTGCCTTATCTCAGACGTCTCTGGTATGACGCTGAGAACGGCCCTTGATACAGTTCTCTCTGTGGTGTAGCCTTCCTTGGAGATCGTTGGATGATGGTCGTTCATCAGGAACTATGGAGTGTACGGTTCATCGGCCGGTAGACTGTGTCTCCTCATCGCGTCCCTTATGAAGAGAGCGAGAAATCGAGGGAAGAGAACAGAAGTCAATGGCTTTCCTGCGGCCTTGAGTTTGCATTTTTTGATTACCGCTGCATGGATCTCGTTGTAGATAAGAAAGGCATAGTCCAGCGGTATATTGAAGAAGAGCCCATACATTATCATCATAATGTTTATGTTGCCCTGATCCATCGACCCTAATTTGCTGGTGAGAGCTCTGTTCATTATGGAAAAGAACATATTTCACATTGGGGGTAAGAATTGCGTCTTGAAGTCGGCGGCGTTGCATAGGTCATGATTGTAACCTAGCATTTTGATGAAGCAAAGGATGTCAGAACTTGTGGGTGGCTCAGCGTATTGGTCAATGTATAGTTCTTGGCGAGTGGGAATGCAAAGGACTTTGGAGACCTTTGATCGGGAGATTTTGACCAAGCAAACCATGTCATTTGGGGCATTAATGTCCCCCATGATTCCACAGTTCTCGGGAATAAATTTACATGACTGCCAATATTGTTGGACGTACTTGAGAGGTACGCCATTGTCAGTTAAGGTCAAGGCAGGTTGGAGGATGCAGCTTTGGAAAAACTCAATCATTATGGCAAACTTGTCTTCAAACAGGTTGGTTTGAAGGTCTATTGCGTGGTTGTTTGGCTTGATTGGGAAGTAGACAAGTGCACGGCTGTCTGCTCTGGTTGACTGCACGTGACTATCGTTGTTGTTCGATTCGTGAGAGGCGGAATAAGCCATTGCTAGTAGAGTTGCAGGTTTTGCTATTTGCTGTTCGTCTTTAGTCTTTAGAGGTTTTGGAAGCGTAAAGGATAAAGGGTTGGAGAAGAAGGGTATTTATAGGTGGAGAATGGGAAACGGTTTTGAAGAAATAATATATTAAAAGGGTAATGATTATAGTGGGAGGCGTTTGGCAAAAAGGTGCTTTGATGGGGATCATGTGCCGTCTTGACTATACCATGCCATTAATGTTGGAGGACACGTGTCATTATGGGGAGGGTGGATGGGTAATGTGAAGGGGTTTATGGGAAACAGGCTGTTGGAATGTCAGGCGTGTGTATATACTAATTTATATTTAAAAATTCCAAATAATATATCTCTTTAATATCAATCCAAAACAAAATTATATTTAAAAATTCCATCTAATTGTAAGATAAATACTAATTACGAAGTTTTGGTATTCTAAAAACCCATGTTGTATAGTTTTTAGTCACAAAAACTGCAATTTTGTATAATCTTTAAAAAGTTTTTAATTAAAGATGGGTTTTTGGATTAAAATAATTTTGTCATGGAACCAGAGGCGCTCTGGTTGGTCATGACTCTTTGGATGGGGAACCAGAGGTCTCTGGTTGAGAGTGATGAACAAGTTCATCGATGGAATGTTGGGTTGTATGAATAATGAGCCTTGGATAGACAAACCAGAGGCTATGGTTAAGCATGGACAAGAGGGGCTCTGGTTGAATGCAAAAGATTTGTTCATCATTTATATAGCATTTTTTGGTGTCCAGAGGCTCTGGATAGTAGAACCAGAGGGTCTGAGATTGAAAATGCATATTTATGCAATGAAAATTGTTCATGATGAATGTCAAACTCCCCCTCAAATGATGCATGGGGATGAGATTTGAGTTTAAAAAACTCCCCCTAGAAACAATAAGGAGGTTGATTTTGATGACCAGAGGCTCTAGTTGTGAATGATGATGAAAACTTATATGAAATGTAGTTAAGTATGTGAATGGATATGAAAATGAATGGGTCTTTGAGACCAGAGGGCTCTGGTTCCAAAGACAACAAATCCAAAGGCTCTGGTCTTTAGAACCAGAGGCTCTGGTTGCAAAGGCGATGCAAAGAATATGAAATTTTGGTTAAGTGCATGTAAGTATGGGTGAAATGGATAGGCCTTTGAGACCAGAGGGCTCTAGTTCCAAAGGCTTTGAATCCAGAGGCTCTGGTCTTTAGAACCAGAGGCTCTGGTCTTTAGAAAAAGGGGTACTTAGTGAAAAAGTTCACAAAGTATTGGCTTTGGACTAGAGGTCTCTGGTTCCAAAGGAGATAGAATATTACTTGGTTACATGCATGAATGAATGAGAAAAACCAAGTTTGAGACCAAACAGGCTTTGGTCTCAGAGAATTGGCATCCAGAGGCTCTGGTTTGGAAGGGAGTACTTGGTGAAAAATACCAAGTATTTGCTTTGGACCAGAGGTCTCTGGTTCCAAAGGCGATGAAAACTTTTAGCCAAAATTTAAGCAAGTGTTTCTAAATGGCTAGAGGCTCTGGTCTTTAGAACCAGAGGCTCTGGTTTAGAGTACTTGGTTTTTAAGGCCATTATAATATTTATCACTTATAAGCATCCATTAGATATTGAGGATCTCTGGTTTCAAACTAATGATTGCCTCTAAGTGGTGAGATTCAACATACCCATCTTGCTGACTAGGAATATAAATCTTTTCTCATCAAGAGTTTTTGTGAAAATTTCAGCAAGTTGAATCTCAGTAGGAACAAAGTACATTTCTATATTACCTTTTTTCAACATTGTCTTTCAGAAAGTGGTACCTTACATCGATGTGCTTGGTCTTGGAATGCTGCACAGGATTTGCAGAGATGGCTATTGCACTCTTGGAGTCACAAAAGATTGGTATTTTTTCATATTGAAAGCCATAGTCCTTAAGCTGAGTCTTCATCCGGAGAACTTGTGAACAACAACTAGCAGAAACAACATATTCTGCTTCTGCTATAGAGGTTGAGACACAATTCTATTTTCTGGATGTCCAACTTACCAGCTTGTCCCCCAAGAGTTGACAACTTCCAGACGTACTCTTTCTATCAAGCTTGCAACCTGCATGATCTGCATCTGTATAGGCTATTAGATCAAAGCCAGAGTTCTTAGGATACCAGAGACCCAATGAAGGGGTTCCCTTAAGGTATCTAGAGATCCTTTTGACCGCAGAGAGATGAGATTTTTTAGGATTGGATTGATACCTTGCACAAAGACATGTAGCAAACATAATATATGGTCTACTAGCAGTTAGATACATGAGTGATCCAGTCATGCCTCTGTAGGTTGTTACATCCACAGGTTTGCCTGATGGATCAACAAATAACTTAGCTCCTGTAGCCATAGGATGATGAATTTGAAAGAGAGTATTTCTTCAGAAGGCCAGTCACATACTTGGACTGATTGATGAAAATCCGTTCTGAAGTTTGTTTTATTTGAAGGCCAAGGAAGAAACTAAGTTCTCCCATCATACTCATCTCAAATTTGCTTTTCATCAGCTCTGAGAATATTTCGCAATGTTTTGCATTTGTGGAGCCAAATATGATGTCGTCCATATATATTTGTACAAATAGTATGTCACCTTTATGCTTCTTGAGAAAGAGGGTTGTATCGATTGTACCTTTTTCGAATCCATTGTTGATGAGAAAGGTGGATAGAGTTTCATACCAGGTCCTGGGTGCTTGCTTCAGCCCATAGAGGGCTTTGTCCAGAAAGTAGATGTACTCTGGATGTTTTGGATCGTCAAACCCAGGGGGCTGCTGTACGTATACTTCTTCTTGAAGTTTGCCATTGAGGAAGGGAAACTTGACATCCATCTAATATAGACCTTAAAGCCTTTGTGAGCTGCATAGGCTAGGAATATCCTAATGGCTTCAAGTTTTGCGATGGGAACAAATGTCTCATCATAGTCAATCCCTTTTTCCTGGCAGTAGTCCTTGGCAACAAGCCTGGCGTTGTTCCTTATGACTATGCCATCTTCATCCTTCTTGTTTTTGAAGACCCATTTGGTTCCTATGGTCGTCTTCCCTTTGGGTAGAGCCATGAGTGACCACACCTTGTTTCTCTCAAACTGGAGTAGTTCTTCTTGCATCGCGTCTATCCAGTTTGGGTCTTGTAGGGCTTTAGAAATATTCTTTGGTTCTATCATGCTAAGAGACATTCATGGGCTGTTGCGGATCTCGTCTTGACATTAGAAGTTGGATCACCAATGATTTGGTGATGTGGATGATCTTTTGTCCACTTGGTGCTCGACTGGGGTTCTGGAGCAACATGATGCAGTTCTTCAATGACCGATGGAACTGCTTGCTCCCCCTCGAAGAGATCATCTCCAGAGTGAGACTCTGGTTCTTGTTTTTGATTTGAAGATACAGAAGAGGTATTTTCGGTGAAGTAACATGAGTTTCAGTAAGAGTTGTACCTTTAGCATTGGAGGCTTCATGTTCTTCATCGGTTCTTGAAGTGGATTTTGCAGTAGGTGCATGTCCAGAGATTACTTCTTCTTCGAAGATGTCTTCAAATAAGTGAGCTAGCTCTGGGTGAAGCAGGCAGTAGAAATAGCTTCAGCCTAGAAGGTGATGGGTAACTCCGATGAAGAAAGCATGGTCCTTGTTGTTTCCACGAGGGTTCTGTTCCTTCGCTCCACCACACCATTCTGTTGTGGAGGTATGGCTGCTGAAAAGTTTTGTGAAATGCTTTCACTGATGAGGTATTCATCGATTCTGGCATTTTTGAATTCAGTTCCATTTTTGCTCTAACTTTTATGAGTTTTCGTTGTAGAAGGACTTGGAGCCTTTTCATCACCCCAATGAGTAGGTCAGGAACATCTTATTTCTTCTTTACAAACTCAACCCAGGTGTAACTGCAGTATTCATCAACTAGTACTAATATGTATTTCTTTCCAGAGAGGCTTTGTGTAGATATGGGCCCACAGAGATCAATGTGAGTCATGTCCAAGGGCTTGGTGCAGGAGGTTTCTGACTTAGTTTTATGAGAGACCCGTTTTAGCTTTCCCATCTCGCAGGCTGAACGCAGGTGGTCTTTTTCGAAATTAAGGTCCGGTATCCCCTTGACCAGCCTTTGTTTGGCTAGTTTCCTTAGAACATCAAAGTTGAGATGTGAGAACTTTTGATGACATAGCCAATTTTCATCGCTCTTATGGGATACAAGGCAGAGGGTGTCTTGTACCACAGAGGATTGAAAGTCCAAAAGATAGAGATTTCCTTCTCTCTTTGACTTGATGATGGTTTGGCTGGGCTGTGTTTCTATGATGCAGAAACCCTTGCGGAATCTGACTTCAAGACCCTTGTCGTAGAATTGGCTTATGCTTAGTAAGTTGTGCTTCAAGCCTTCAACATAAGCCACTTTGCTGATGGAGATGTTTCCTTTTATGAGAGTGTTGTATCCCTTGATGGTATCCTTGCTGTTGTCTCCAAAAGTGACAGAGCCTCCAGATTTCTCGATGAAGGAGGACATCTAACTTTTGTCACCAGTCATGTGCCTGGAGCAACCTGAATCCATACCATGGTTGCACATGCTGGTCCTGCAAGACAAATTAAGGGGTTTTAGGCACCCATTTCATAATGGGTCCACGTTTGTTAGTGGGGGATACCTCTCTCTTTTCATCACCCTTAGCGTTTGCAGGCTTGGGTTTGTTTGCATTTCCCTTGCCCTTAGACTTGGGCTTTTTCATGTTTTCATTGGATTTAACTTTAGAGCGATAAACGTGTTTGGAGAATATGCAGCGATGTGTCAACATGTGGTTCCTCAGGTTTTGTAAAAGAGCTAAACATTGACAATTATGATTCTTTGGATATGAATGTCTAACTTTCTTTTTATTTAATAAAAATGAAGAAGTAAATGTAGGAGATGAAAATCCTGTCCTAGCATTGGTTGTTTTTACAAACTTCCTATCTAGTTCAGATTTTTTATTTAAAGAAGGCTTGGTCTTTACTTCTTTTCTTCTGAGGAAGGTGGACTTTTCTTCAGCTAAATGGGAGGAAAAGTGGTGGTTAGATTTCTCAGAGGCAGGCCACTTCTGTTTTTGCTCACGAGTAAACTTAATGAACTTAGAAGATGTACTAGGGCCTTGTGAGTTATCGTTAGCAAATTTGATATTGCTCAACTTATCTGAAGGTTCCTTACTAAGATTCTCCTTTTCATCAACAGTACTTGCTGATGAAGTGGGATTGACAACCAGAGACTCTGACTTAACCATAGGGTTTCCATCGGTCTCTGATTTGGAGGCATCGTTCCTTTCATCAGAATTCTTACATGTACTGCTCTCGGACACCATGTTTTCAAAATTCTGTCTTAAAACGACAGTTTCCATCGACTTTAACTCTTTTAAAATTTGCTTTTGGTTTCGGGAAAAGGTTTTTGAATGCATCCAAGTTTGAAAGTCGATTCAAGGGTGGATTTCTTTGTTTCGATGAAGGAGTCCAATTCATTAAATCGAATCCCTTGAGTGTCCGTTTGACCGTTTAACTTTTCGTATACATTTTGGACATCCCTGTATTTCTTCATCAGAAGTTCATTGGTTTGAAGCTACTAAGTTAAGTCTCTTTGCCTCGGATTCTTTTAAGGCCTTAGCTTTCTTTTCTAAGTCTTTGATTATTCGCTTGTTTAATTCCAGAAGTTTTTCTTCCTCTGACTTTTTGAGAGTGGCGATGCGAGTCTTTTCCTTGACGAGTTCGGCTTTTTCTTCGGTTAGAAGATCAGTCTCTCTTTTGTAGAAACTGACTTCTTTTTTCGCTTTATATTTCAAAATTTAATTTTTCTTTTAGTTTCAAGAAGTCCTCTGAAAGTTTTATTACCCTTAACTCTAGCTCAGATGGGGCAGAGCTGGTTTCATCGAAAGTAGACTCACATACCTGATTATTAGAGTCAGAGGCAGATTTTGCATTGGACGTGGCCATCAGACAGATGAGTGCTTTATCTTCTTCATCAGATGAAGAATCAGACACCCAATTTTCTTTTTCAGCCATCAGGCTTCGCTCTCTTGGATTGTATTTATATTTATTCTTGTAGTAAACAACATCCTTTACCAGTCGTCCTCTGCACTCTTTGGAAAAATGACCGATTTTTCCGCAGCTAAAGCAGCGGAGGTCATTTTTCCTTCCGTCTCTGTCTTCTTTCTTCTCCTCTCTTCTATCTTCTCTCTCTTCTCTTCCATCTCTTATGTCTTCCCTCTGATAGAATTTTGATGGCTTCTTTTCATAGGATGGCTGGTACTTCTCCCTTTTGAATTCTCTTCGTTAATAGGGCCTTTTGATGAACTTCTTTTGGAAATGTTTCGTAATCAAGGCCAGAGATTTTGCAAAGGCTTTGACGTCATCATATGATTCGGATGTCTCGTCCTCAGATTCTGATTCTACCACCAGTGCTTTCTTTCTTTTCTTCTTGTGGTCTCTGGTGGAGGTCCTTGAAACATCCTTTTCTTCAGCAGCAAGAGCCAGAGGTCCACCAATGGACACTTTCTTCTTCATGATATCGTTCTCTTGTGCAACAAGTGTTCCGTATACATCATGAAGTAACCAGCCGTCTAAGTCCTGATTTGCTTGAAGGGACATTGACAGCTGTGTCCATTCATCGCTGAGACTTTTAAGGAACAAAACATTATTTTCTTCCTTCATCTTGGAGATATCGTTTCGACAACATTGATTAATCAATGTGTTGAAACGATCGTATGTCTTTTGAATCGGTTCATCTGGAAGAGCCTTGAAGTTGGTATATTCGTTGAGACATTGGGCTCTACGATTCTTTATTGTTTTTGCTCCTCCTTCTAATTGGCTTGCCAGCTCATCCCATAGTTCCTTTGCTGTGGAACATGCATTAAGGGATTGGAAGATTTCAACGGAATGGCCATGATGATTAGTCGTTTGGCCTTCTTGTCAGTCTCTACGCGCTCTATATCGTCTTCATCCCAATTCTTCTCATCCTTGGGCATGTAATAGGCAGGAATTTCTGCTGTGGTATTTGTTCTTGGGACTCTTGGAACAAGAATCTGTGGAACGTAGGGACCCTCCATGACAGATCGTAGAAGATTCCTGTCCATCCCTTCCAGAAAGTTTACCATCCGTATCTTCCATTGTGGATACTCTTCTCTTTGAAGAGTTGGAGGTTTGGTGAGGGAACCAACACTATAAGCGAAATTCCAGTTGGCCATTTAAGATTTTGGAAGAGAACTTACGTTTTAGAGAAGATTTATGAGTTTTAAAAAAAGTGAGATTGAGAGATTTTGATGATCGCTTTGATTGGAAAAACAATCAATAGGCTCTGATACCAATTGTTGATCCCAGGTCTCTCAATAACACTAATAATTAAGTTAAGAATTACCAAATTATAATGTTTGGATGAATAAAATGATGAATACTCAAGAACAATTGATGAACATATAAAGAATATACTTGTGTGTCAAATGTTTCACTTTATTTCAATGATTGTGAAAAACACAAAAAAAAAAGTCCTAGATTACTATAGGCCTAACTACCTATTTATACTAGAAATCTAGCTAAGAAGATAACTATCTAGTGAGACTATTTAGCTAATCTTCTAAGAACAGATAAAGCTTATCTAAACATGGATAAACAATAAAACAAGATACACTTTGTAGAATCCAGCTGTTGATTGGTCATCCACAGCTGTCTTCCATGGGGGGTTATTTCAACCTTATCTTCATATCTTCATTGCACGCCTCTGGTTGAACTAGAGAGGAAAACTCCAAGTGTTGATACCTAGAGGGGTTATGAAGATGCACTTTCCATCACATCTCTGGACAGTTCATCGACCCTCTGGTTGTTCTTCAGACTTAGCCATTTTGCCTTGAAGTCTTCCATCGGCCTTCTGGTTCTTCATCACTTGTTTGTCTTCATTACTTCCATACTTAAGACTTATGTGGTCTAACACTTTTCTTCGTAAATCTTTCAATTTTTGGTGATTTGATGTTAAAATCATGATCAATGTGTGCGTATTTTGTTTGTGAATATTTGTTGTTCACAAATTTTCATGTTTTGATCGTTCGTTTTTCGAGATCTGTTGAGATTAGTGAAATTTGAAAAGTTTTGGTGTCCTTAAAAATCTTATGAAAATTCTGATTTTGATCCAAATTTTGTGTGAAAAAGTTGTTGTTTTTGTGTTTTTGACATGTTTTGATCGGATTCAACTCTTAAATCGCATAACAGCCTAAGTCTTTTTAGTCTAAGTCGCATAACAACCTAGCCGGGTTCTTGGTCTAAATCGCACAACATTGCAACCGGATTCTATACTTAACCATTTTGTTTAGCCTAAATCGTACAAAGGCTCAATCGGATTAGGACTCCTCGCATAAAAGGTTAAGGGTACTAGGTGTTTCTCGGACAACACCTTAGCCGAGATCAAGCTTCCTCACTCATTGACATAAGCGGGTTAGTCATCCTCGGCCAGAGACTAATTTTAGGGGTAACCACTTCATCTGGTTTAGCCACCTTCCTCGGACAACAGCCGTGACATCCGACAAAACAAATTCAGTTCAGTTCTAGACTTAAGCATCTCATAATAGCAAGAATAGACTCGTCACATTTTGAATTTTGAAATTAGAAGGTAAGTCATGATTCCACTAGAAAAAAAATTAGATATTTTGCCTATTTTGTGCTTAGGAGAGTGAATTGCTTAATTACTTCATAAAATGCCAATTCAAGTAACATCTCTCATTTTTATATATATGTTTGGTATATAATTTTTTTTTAGAAACTAGATAAATTATTTCATCTAGTATTTATTTAAATCAAAATACAAAAAAAAAATTAATTACTCACCTACCTTTTTAAATTTTTATAAAAATCACATCATCACACACACTACCCAACACCACACCTCTTTTCCCTCTCTCTCCCCTCTTTGGCCGTCCAAATTCCCCCCTCTTTAAACCTCTAGACCCCCTTTAAATACCCCATAAGACTTTAAAATCATTTCCCTTTCTCCCTTGTTATCTCATGAACCAAACTTCTCTCTCTATCTTCTCTATCCTTTGTGGCTGAATTCAGCCTAAAAACATCACAATTTTTTTTTTGTGAAGACTTTTGAAGGTAGACATCATCTCTATTGTGGGTAAGTTCATCACTCTCGTGTTCTCTTTCATTCCCTTCGTTTTCTTGCAATTTCTCCTAATTTTTCTTCATCAATCTTTTTATTTCTGAAATACAATACTTTCATGAGTCTTTAAATGGTAGATTAATCACCAATGACATATTTAATGTCAAGCAAATGGTGATAATCTATGATCCATACAACTAGAACTCAAGAAAACAAAGTTTTGATGTCATGCATGTAGATTTTTCTACAATCTGAGATGTTTGAGTTCATGCATGTAATCATAAAAGTTAAAGGATGATTTTGATCCAAAAATATATGGTACAATGATGATAAATAAGTGTATAAAAGAAGAATCAAATTTATAAGTGAAAATGAAGAGCCAAAACACTCATTTTCCATAAGTTAAGAATTTTTGGTTTCTGGCAGATTTCATGCATGAACTTCATTCGATCATATCTTGAAAAATACTTAGTCAAATGACTTGATTCTTCTTCTGGAGCCTTGTTCATTGAGTTATTTTTCAGACCCAAGTGGTTTCATGGAAAACCTCGAAGATTTGACCTCTCAACCACTCGTATTAATTTAAGAGTGCAAGAGACGATCTGTTAGAGTCAAAACTCTACTTTAATCGGTCATAACTCTCTTAATATTCCATTAAAATACTTTATTCTTTATCTGGAAATTATTTTATTGGATTATCTTTCGAACGAAAGTGGTTTCACTCAAAAATATTGAGATTTGAGGTTTTAAACACTCAAACTTAGTTGGGTGTGCATGCAATCAGAATCTGATAGATTTGGACAATAAATGATGATTCTTTTTCTGGAAGATAGATATTTGAGTTAGTTTTAAAACCCAGTTGGAATATCTGAAAAATATTGAGATTTGACCTTCCAAACAGATGTGGCAAAAAGAGTGTGCAGGCTGCCTTGATAACTGTGACACTTAAACTTGAGTATAATGATTAAAATACCTAACCACCTCTAAAAATGGTGTTATTTATGTCAAACTTTCCCTAAGACATTACAATAAAACATATAAAAATTTGGGTAATCAAATAAATCGAGAAAATAACTTATTATGCTCATATGTGAACTTAAGTTTCTGCCAGTAGAAAAGTGGA
Organism: Cynara cardunculus var. scolymus; assembly: GCF_001531365.2. Taxonomy (NCBI): domain Eukaryota; kingdom Viridiplantae; phylum Streptophyta; class Magnoliopsida; order Asterales; family Asteraceae; genus Cynara; species Cynara cardunculus. The sequence continues at coordinate 39,842,652 of NC_037528.1, read as the reverse complement.
AAACTCTTGTTCAAGGAAAATATAGATTTTTGATAATATTAAAGAATAAAACGCGTAAGTTATAGATTTTCTTAAAGCATCATATAAATCAATAAATTTTGCATTTAATCATCATAAAAAATTAATACTTAAAACTAATATGTATCACATAAGGATTTTATAAGATATGATGAGCTAAGCAATACCTTAGCCCTAAGAGTTGGACCTAAATCTGATAGTGTGTTTCACTTCCATAGGATGGACCTAGAACCGGGCAATTGTGCAACCGTACAACAACTCTAGAATCTTTTGCTGAACAGGTGAGTTTTCACAGACCCCTTTTTAACATTTTCGCATTTTTTGGGGAAAAGCATGCTACTAATACTACGTACTGGTTGTTTTATTATACGCGAATTGTTAAATTATTCTTATTTCTATTGGACTTTGGTATGTATGCTTGTGTTAGTTGCCTGAGTTTTCTTTTTCTATCGCTCTTAAATCCCCGTTTTCCTTTTACACTACCTATTAAATTCATTATATGAACCGTTGGTAATTATGGATAGCGCTATTTGGTTTGACAACCCCACTTTTGATTGATGAGTTAGAAGTGCATATTACCAAAATGGGTCTTACACAGGTGGATTTATTTCACCGCTGAGGTACGACCCGAGAATTATACAAAAGTCTTACACATGTGGATTTATTTCACCGCTGA
>NC_037528.1:39831577-39841863 GCF_001531365.2 Cynara cardunculus var. scolymus | reverse complement strand
GTGAGAATAATAGTACTCATGTTGGTGATAGAACATGTAGTCGTGGGGTGCTGTCATTAGGTTTGGTAGTGGGCTCATGGCTTTAGCATTTAAGCATACAATTTACCTTGTGCGTTACAAACTAACGATTACTTATCCATTATGCGGATTAAAGCGTTTTGCGAGTTAAACTCTTACTTTTTATTTTAAGAACATGTGAGCTCACCAACTATTTCAGTAGTTGACCTCCTTCTTCGGCTTGCTTTTCAGGTGTTCTTCAATAAGGTTGGCATATAGGAAGGCATCATGTGGCAGCATATCGTTTTTTTTTTTACATTTTGTCAACATGTTATTTCCCTTTTGAAAAGTTGTAATTTTGTGACATTGTATACCTTTGAACTTTCTTTTTACAATGGTTGGTGTTGTCTTCTACCTTGTGCTGTGAAACCCTTTAGCTGTTACATCTCGTGTTTCCGCCGCAGCGGGGTGTGACAACAACATATCCGATTTAGCCATCTTTCCATGCACAGGCTTACCCGGACACCATCATCGGCCAAAAGGACTTAGTCAATTTATCAAGTTGTCCGGATTTGCTGTTTCCTTAACCATCTTTTTGGGTTTGTCCGGATTTGATACACCTTTCAACTCTTTGTCCGATTTTGAAGCATTTTTTTTGCCAAAGTTTGTCATTTTCAAAACCAATTTTGTTCAGATTTCATTTTTTTTCATCATGATCAGTTTTATCTGGATTTAATTTTTTCTATCAGAATTTCACCAAGTTACTGATTTTTGAGCAATTTTAACTGTTTTGAACAGTTTTTGACTGATTTTAACTATTTTTGACTGGTTTTTACTGAATTTTTTTTAATTTGAGTAGTTTTTGAGATTTTCTGAGAATTTTCGTGTTTACTGATTTTATCTGAGTGATATATTTAGATTGTGATTTCTTTATTTGATTTCATATACTGGATAGATTCTTTTGATCAATCTTTGAATTTTAAATAACATCATTCTTTGAAAAGGAAAATCAGGATTTGAAAGACAAAGTTTGTGAATTGAAGAAAAAATTGTATGAGTATAAAGAGAAATATGTGAAAAAGTTTCGTGAGAATTTTCTTAACGAGGATCTTGTTAAAGATTTAAGAAGAGAGAATAAAGAAATTAGAGAAAGTATTGAAGAAGATTTCTTGCATAAGATTGAAAAGCTTGAGAAAACTCTGGATTCTGTAAGAAAAGATACAGATGAAGAGTTAAAAGTTTAGAGCAAATCAAATAAAGATCTATTTAATAAACTCCAAACAATTCAAAATGAACTGCATGCTGAGAGGAACTCTCTAGAAAAGAAAATTAAAGATACTAAAGAGCTTACAGAAAACCTTTGTAAATCTGAGAGTGAATTGTTTGATGAAAGAAAGTTACTTGATCAAGAGAAGGATAAGGTTTTAGAAGTTGAGAAGAGCTTAGATGCTGAAAGGAAAATTTTGGAGAAAGAGAAGAAAAGGATAATAGAAGTTGAGAAAAGATTTGGTACCGAACGAATAGCGTTTGAAAACAAAATTAACTCGTTGGAGCTAAATGCCAAAATGTTTTTAAAGAAAATTTCTGATTTTGAACAACTTATCATCTTGGAACGAGCCAAGGTTGATGAAGAAAAGAAAGAGATTAAAGAAGAATGTCTAAGCAAAAATCTGGAATTGGCTGATAGCATTGCTCAAAAGCATAAAACACTGGATGAAGAAAAGAAAATGTTTGCTACTGAAAAGAGAAACACTGCTAAGAAATATGCAGCAATTGCCAAAGAGCTTGTAGAGAAGAAGAAATGGCTCGACATTGCTTCTGAAAATGATAAGGGAAGTTCAGACGAAGAGAGAAAGAAGTTTGAGAAAGAAAGGAAAATGTTTGATAAGCTGAAGAAAGAGTTAGAAGGTAAGTTTCTGGATACTTCAAAGAAATTGTCTGATCTAGAGACAAAACTTGTAACTGAATTGAACATGAGAACTGAACTTAAAAAGAAGTACGATTTACTTGTTGTAGAAAGAGACCAGTTACTTAAGAAAGTAAAAGACTTTTCAAGTACTCAAAGCTCAACTGGTTCTCCATCTTAGTGTAAAACTAGCTTTTATGACCGTTCTAGTGTTAAATCTAACAGTTATTCTAGCAGTCCTAAATCAACTATTTCTGAGAACAATTCTCGTTCTTCAAATCAGTATTATCAAGGGTATGTCATTGGATCACCCAATTATCATTCAAAAGTTAAAAATGTTTGGGTCAATAAAGCTGAGTCTATTTCGTCTCATAAGTCTGTTGTTACTAACCTTGTTCTTCCTTGTATTGTGAGATCTCCTAATGATCTAATCAATCTTACCAAGAGAGGAATCATGTGCTCAACATGCAGAACCACTGATTTTGTCAACCAAAAAAGGTACAACATGTGGTATGGAGATAACAGCTATCAGAATAGCTGGAATAATTTTAACAAATATGATAACAACCGGTATGGATCTTATTGTGTATTTGATCAACCTGTTAAGAGTGCTAAAAAGAAGACATCTAACAGAAATAGATGTTTTGGCATTTACAACATACCCCAATCTGATATTAACAAAATAGGACCCAAGTTCGTTTGGGTACCAAAATCTCTTTGATTTGTTTTTGTAGGTGTGTCATTCCTGTGCTCATCAGAAAAATCATCTGTATGATACAAAAATGCAGGGGGAGTTTGTATTCTATCCAATTATGGTTTCTGAATAAATAGTTCAGAACCCGCACTGAAATCTATATGGCTTATGAACAACTCAGTTCATGACCCGAGCCAAAATGTGTTCATTTTAGTTTTTGAGCTGAAACAAAATATTACTTAAATCTATTTTCTAGGAGGAGTCTCTAGAAAATTTTTAATAAATGTTTTTGGAAATTGAATTGATTTCTGAAACGAGTATATTTTCTGATCAGGTATTTATTGAGATTTCACTTACGTACGTACATAATTCCAATACCTGATTAAGCTATTTTTCAAACTGTTATTATCACGTCTCTTAAATGAAAATCATTTTCGGTGATAATACACTCGTTTGTAATCAAAGTCGTTTTTCTGATATATTTTTTACTTTGTTTGATACACATCTCATTATTATTTGATATTCTGGTTCTGTAAACTTGTACTTACAGATCTTCATTCATTTCTCCCACATATGTTGACTAATCTGATTTTGTACATCACTCCTTGTTGATTGTGCTTAAAAGCTACATATCTTGATCAATTTTTATCTGATCATTTGAGCTTATTCGCAATAATGTTTTGATCAAATGTTTGTGATCATTTGAGCTTTCACTGTCATATTTAGGGACTGAGTGATTCACAGAAATACATCAATGGAATGTTAGAACCGACAGACCTACCCATGAGGACAACCATATCTGAGTGAGCTTTAAACTTAAAAATGGGTTTGTGCGCAGATCTTAAAATGTAAAAGAGAGGGGTGGTTGTTGTGAGCCAAAAGAATTGATGAGAGTTGTGTCAGGATTAAAAGATCAGAAGAATCTTGTTCTAACTTCTATATTCCGGTCAAACCACAAAATCTATTTGTTCTCAATTCTTTCGAGACTACTATTGAAAAAGGCAAAGCCCAGGCCATTTCTTGTCACAACCCCACCAGCTACTCATTTATCTCTTAAAAGATAAGTGTTTCAAAAACACTTGGGGCACGCAGCTCACAATCTATCAGTTTCTCATTCGGAGAAAGTTGATATTGAAAAAGAAGGATATATGTCCCTCCTTCAAGTCTTTTTGATCACGAATTGAGTCTAATAAATTTGTGTAGTCCACATGATTTATCTTTTTGAGCCTAAATMGAAGCATATGTTGTTTTATCTTTCTACACTACACAGATTTTGCGAATTATATGTTATTTTGCCATAACATTCATAAATATACTTTTTATAAGATATCGATGATTGAATGGAAGTCCTGGCGAGATGAACCTAAAAAAGTCTCATATTAAGTACATTCGTTGTACTGAATATATTTGTTATATTCACAGGCCAATCTTTTTATATAATTTAAAACAATTTCATAAGTTGAAATTGGTTATTTTTCCCATCTTCTAAATCTGAAAAAAATTGTACAAGTGGTTTTGAAAAGATCTGCTTACAAATTTTACGAATTGATGGCATACGTTAAAATTTCATTCATTCTAATGTATGATGTAAATGCTTCTCATTTCATCGTAAGGGGGTATGTAATAATGAATGAAATAATCAAATTTGAGGATTGGGAATCGGTAAAAGACTTATGGAGTGTGATTGCAATGACTGAAGATTATTCATGTGCTACAATGATTTGATGGAAGTTGAATGTGAAGATCTCATCTTAACAAGAGTTTACTGAAAGAGATTTCTCAATGAGGAGAATGTTTTTAATGAAGAGAATGTTAGTGATTATTATTCTGAAAAGATTCTTTGAAGATCATATATTGAAGATTTTTCTGAAGACTGTTGCTGTTACAGTTCTTCTTTGTGAAAAGAGAAGATTGTTTTTGTTCTACATTCGAGGGGGAGAATGTTGAAATATTTTCTCAAGAGAAGATCATTTGAAGATTATGAAGAGAAGAATGTTAGAAGATTTTATTTTGAAGATTTTAAAGAAGTCATAAAGAGCTTAAAGCGTCAAAATTCAGAAGAGATTCAAAGAGTTCAAATTCTTACAAGCCTGAATACAAAGGGGGGAATGTTGGGATTGAATTTTAGGTTTTGTCTTTTAGTGAGAATTAGTGTAAGAGCTTAATTATTGTAATACGTATACTTGAGAGAGAAATATAAGTGTTGATTGTTTGACTTTTCCTCTCTAAGTGTTCTTGATGTTCTAACTTGTTCTTGCCATTGATTCATCATGTTTATTGAAGATTGATCATATTGTGGGACACACAATGTTGATCGTAACGGAAAAGATGTTGATCTGAACACCTATAGAGGGATGATATGCTCTTTAATGTATTTAATGGCTACTAGATCGGACATTATGTTTTCAATATGTTTTTGTGTGACACCCTCAAACACCACATTTGCATATAACACATATTTCATTGCAAAAAAATAAAGTTTACACCACAATGGTCTCACTAGTACAAGGATTCTTATATGTATAAAATCTACATATGAAAAATTCCAAAATAAAATCTTGTACTAACACATGTATAACAACATGTATCTTCAAAATAAACAATCTCATGCTGATCATCAAAAGCAGATATCACATACGGAAAATAATTACATTTTCCCTTTCCCCTTAATATCCATTGACCCCGCAGTTCCTGCATTGTACATTTTTAAAATACAAATTGAGGGTTAGACCAGAAGATCTAGTGAGTAAATCTCTTCTTTGCATATGCAGGGTGATAAACACCAAAATCTGATGAAATAACTTTACACATAAATAATTGCATTTCAGCAAAATAATGCAGTTCAAGAATATGATCAAAATGAGATCAATAAATAACATCATCCCAAAATTCAAATACACCACTCTAAAGCCCAGAGCTCAAAATAGATATCTACCTCAACGGGCCAAAGCCCTTCTGACTCAATGGGCCAGAGCCTCTCTGATTCAACAGACCAGAGCTCATATTGTTGAACAGACCAGAGCCCCTTCTGCCTTACCAACCAGAGCCTCTGGTTCTACTAACAAGAGCCTCTGTATCTAAGTGACATTAACCTCTGGTTCTACTAACAAGAGCCTCTGTATCTAAGTGGCATTAACCAACCAGAGGTCTGTTGGACCAAATAAAACCTTAGGTCCAGAAGAACATAACATAATTTAAAACGACGATTAAACTAGAATCAGGGCTCCTTTGACTTTTAAACTTTGTTTTTAAATAATTTTGAAGAAAAGACAGTTTAAAAAAATAAAACATAAAATTTGAGATATAAATCTTTTGTATGAATCATACAGAGCCTTTGATTTATAAAATTCCCAAAGTGTTTAAAAACCCTTTCTACATAACTAGAGGTCCTCTGGTCCTTGCTCAAAGACCAACCAAAGCCCCTCTGTATGTATTAAAACATTGATAGAAAGTTTAGGCAATAAATGCCTCTAATGACAAACCATTTTCCCTTTCTCAATAACATCTAAATTATTATTCCTAAAAAGAACAATATCTCTAATTCATCAAGTCACAAAGAAATAATGATTTAAGGTCATTGCATCTAATTAGTGATAATACCAAGAGCTATAATAATATCCCCATATGACAATGCCTCCCTTATTTCATGGTATACCTCTCCTTAATATGCCACCCTTATTCCTCCATTAAGGTAGGGACACTTGCCAGAACAGACATAAGTCACCACGTCTGGAAGTACCCATCACCCAGTTCCAAGCCAGAACAGACAAATGTCACCATGTCTGGGGGAACTACCTCTTAAAACAAGTTTCATACCAAAACAGACTTATGCCACCACGCTTGGTAGAAATTGTTAGGACTGAAATTCAGTGTAAAATTGTGTTCGTCGTGAAAGTTATTTTTGTCTATAATTGTATTAAAGCCATCATATTTGACTTTTCATAGACAGTTTGACTATGACTTTGTCTTTATGTTTGACCCTATATAAAGGGTTAATTCCTTGTATTTTGAGTAGGATTCTCAATTGTAAAATCAATATACGTAAATAAAGATTGACCAAGATTGTGATATTGACTTTCTCTCTCAACTCTTGTGAATGTTCTTAGATGATTTATGAAGATTGCCATGGAAACCTTGAAGATTACTTGAAGATTGATTATTTGGGATCTACAGAAATATTTCCCAAAATACAGTCCATACCAAAACAGATTTACGTCACCACGCTTGGTAGGAACATTTTCCAAAATAGAGTTCCATACCAAAACAGACTTACGTCACCACGCTTGGTAGGAACATTATCTTTTCACTTTAAAAGATATAAAATACTCCTTTTCACAATAACAAATTTAACACCCAAAATAATTGTTAAATTGTGAAAAATCCCAAAAATTCCAAACATTTAACATCTTGTGCAGATAGTTATATCCAGACAGGCTATCCGAACAACACATGTTCGGACAAGCTTGGCCGGACTCCCTATCTGGACATCACTTGATAAAACAACACCCTATCGGGACGTCATGATAACCAGATGGGACGCGTATCCGGAAGGCATGATAACCGGATGGGACGCGTATCCGGATAGTACTACAACCAGATTTAAACGTATCCGGACGGCACTATGGCTGGACTAGGATGTTTACGAGTGGCATTATAACCAGACTAGGAACATCCCCGGACGGCTCTATAACTGGATTAGCCTTTTCAAAATCCCGCTAACACCTTGTCTGGTCAACACTATGGCCGGACATCATCACTCTCGTCAACACAGTCACCGAAATTAAAACCAATCCGGTTAATATATTTTAAAAAACAAAACCATTCACCTTTATGAAAAATTTGAAGATGAAGGCAAGACCAAATTAGTTCTCCCGATTAAGCAAGCAAAACACAACTCTCTGTCAAAAATTTCATAAGGTGGCAAGAAGAGCTTGCCTGCATCCCCTTCCCCCTTATTTATACTTTCCTAAAAAGGAAAGTCAGCTACCCAAAAGTAGCCAATCATGCATGCATCCCCCAAATACTCTCTATGCATGCATATGACTTTATATATATATATATATATATAAACCCATGTGTTGGTCCTCATAGGGTCTACAAGATGTGTATAACAGTTTGTAGAAGGGGGGATGAATACAAACACAGTAAACTTTTTAAATCTAAAATATATATTGATAAAGAAGGATCAATACAGATTTTACAAGATTGTTTGTGGAAAGATAAGGTAAATATAACCTATCTAAACAATCTAAGTTACACACTAATTCTTAGCAAAAAGAAATGATTTGTTGTATAAGACTTATAAGAAAGTAAGTTTTTTATGGGTAGGAACTATTTAGAATACTAAAAAGGAATTCTAACTTGCTTTTGAAGATAAGTGTATTGTGTTCTTAAATGTGTGTTCTTTTACTTATGAACATAAGTTAGGTTCAAAATTAAGTTTCAGTATCTCTGCATGACGATAGAACACATCTAATTATACCCATTGCATTAAATGCACATTTAATGCAATGCATTAGGGTTTGAACACGTGTCAAGCCTTTAGAGAAAGACTTGTCTTTTGCTATAGTGAATAGTACAAAAGCCTATTCATGAGCAGACATCCTTTCATGGAGTTGGTGGGTAGTAGAGTCAACTAATTGGCTTCATACCGTACTATGGTATGGGTTTGTCCTTTGTGTGTATAAGGACAAGACAAAAACAATCATGCTCAACAAGCTTCTTTTGATCGATGAATGCTGGAATAACCTGAAGGTCTCTTCAGCATTCCTTGAGGCTTGGGCAGTCTTCACTCGTGTGTAGGCCAGGTTGAGCTTTATCCAAATGAGAAGAGGGTATCATACCAGGCACCGGGAGTCAGTTTTAACCCTTAAAGAGCTTTATCCAAATGATAGACATGGTTTGGATACGTAGGGTCAAGAAACCCTGGAGGTTGTTCAACATAAACTTCCTCTTGAAGTTTTCCATTAAGGAAAACGCTCTTTACATCCATTTGGTATACTTTAAAGTCTCTATGGGCAGCAAAGGCTAGGAAGAGTCGAATTGCTTTGAGTCTAGCCACTGGTGTGAAAGTCTCGTCATAATCGATTCTTTTTTCTTGTCTATAACCCTGAGCAACAAGTCGAGCCTTGTTACAGGCTACCACACCTTCTTCATCTAACTTGTTGCGATAGACCCATTTGGTGCCTATCACTGTCTTGTTAGATGGATGTGGGATAAGGTACCAGACTTTCTTCCTATCAAACTCAATGAGCTTCTCTTGCATAGCAATGACCCAACTATGTTCTAAGATAGCATCATCGATCTTCTTGGGTTCAACAAAGAGAGAAAGTTGACAAAGAGACATATATTACCTAGACCACGACGAGTCTCAACACCTGCACTTGGATCACCAAGAATTTGATGAATTGGATGGTCTTTAGCCCATCGCTGAGTTGGTAGAGGATTATCATCTGAGTAGAGAATTTCAGGAACAGTGGATGAGGCTTCAGCTGCAGTATCTTCAGCGATTGGAGCAATTGCTAAAGGAGCCTCAGATTCAGCGACTAATATAGGTTCAGATGCTAAAGGCATTTCATGCACTGATGGATCAGTGTTTGAAGTAGAAGGAGGAATACAACTAATGGGCACAACAGCGATCTCTGAAGAAGACATGTTGGTGTGACTAGCTGCAACTGGAATGATTAATGGTTCATCTTCAGCTTCTATGGCTTCAGTGTTGAGAGGAACGTTGAAGGAAGCTTCATGTTGTCCATAACGAGAGAACATCCAGTTTTCTATATCACCTTCATCCTTTACGATGGGTTTTGAATTAGCTGATTGAGATTTATCAAAAGTGACATGAATAGTTTCTTCTATTGCCTGTCAGTATTTGTTGAATACTCTGAAGGCTTTGGATAGTGAAGAATATCCAAGAAAGATTCCTTCATCAGCTTTGGGATCGAACTTTCCTAGTTGATCATGGTTGTTGAGAATAAAACACGTGCAACCAAAAATATGTAGAAAGCTAATAGAGGGTGTTGATCCCAAATCTCTTAATAACACTAATAATCTAGTTATGAATAACCAAATTATAGTGATTTAATGAAGAAAGCTATGAAGTCTCAAGAATAAAATAAGAAAAATTAAGAACACTTTTGAGCTTCAAAGGTTTTACTTTATAGAATCAGAAACGTAAAAGAAAGAGTAAAAGCCTTAATTTTACAATAGACCTAATCATCTATTTATACTTGTTAAAACCCAGATCTGACAATAGAACAATTTAATAAGGAAATTCAAGAGAAATTTGTAGAAGAAGATGATGAAATAGAAATCGACGGCGCTTTCTTTATTGAATTGAAAATTACAAACTCTTAAGAACCCTAATCGACTCTCATCAGATGTATCTGAATCTTTGTGTTTACAATAAATTCTCTATTTACTCTCATGTTTTTCTCTACCTGAAACACTACTTATATAGGCARTAATTCATGATAACTGAATAAGATAAGCATTATCCAAAATAGAATTAGCCTTGTCCAGAATAGGATTCTGAAGATAGTCGTCTTGAAGGACCAGAGGATAGACTAGAGGATAGACAGACCAGAGAGGCTCTGATCCTCCAGAGGCTCTGGTCAATACAACCAGAGGCTCTGGTCCTCTTCACCTCCAGAAGCTCTGGTCAATACAACCAGAGGCTCTGGTCCTGCT
>NC_037528.1:39828432-39830761 GCF_001531365.2 Cynara cardunculus var. scolymus | reverse complement strand
ACAAATCCCTTAAAAGGAATTTGATTAAAACATTTAAACATATGATGAAATCAGAGTTTTTTTGGGACCAAATTGCAGTCAAACAAGAAGCAGTTCATGAGAGTATTTTTCAAGAAAATTGAATATACTGCCAGAAAGATCGTATCGATAGAAGTTAATCGATTTGGCTCTGATACCACTTGTTAAAATCCAGATCTGACAATAGAACAATTTAATAAGGAAATTCAAGAGAAATTTGTAGAAGAAGAAGATGAAATAGAAATCGACGGCGCTTTCTTTATTTAATTGAAAATTACAAACTCTCAAGAACCCTAATCGACTCTCATCAGATGTATCTGAATCTTTGTGTTTATAATAAATTCTCTATTTACCCTCATGTTTTTCTCTACCTAAAACACTACTTATATAGGCAATAATTCATGATAACTGAATAAGATAAGCATTATCCAAAATAGGATTAGCCTTATCCAAAATAGGATTAACCTTATCCAGAATAGGATTCTGAAGATAGTCGTCTTGAAGGACCAGAGGATAGACCAAAGGATGGACAGACCAGAGAGGCTCTGGTCAATACAGACCAGAGAGGCTCTGGTCAATACAACCAGAGGCTCTGGTCCTCTTCACCTCCATAAGCTTTGGTCAATACAACCAGAGGCTCTGGTCCTGCTTACAGAGGTTCTGGTGTCTCTTCACAGAGGCTCTGGTGTCTCTTACTGAGGCTCTGGTTCTTTTTACAGAGGCTCTGGTAGTCCATACTTGGTCGATTTAGCACAACGGCTGGTCTTCTTCCAGACTTAGACGTTTTGGCACAACAACATCTTCAGATGTTCCATTCTTAGCCCCGATTGCTTAATAAAACTTTTTGAGATAATTATTAGGATCAATTTGATGCTAACAATACTAGTCGACTGTTTAGAAGATAACCATCTATTGCTACTTTCTAGCAAATCTTCTAATAAACAGATAAGGTTTATCTTTTATATGGATAAGCATTATTATCAAGATAAACTCTAATTCCAGCTGTTGACTTGTCATCTCCAGCTGTCATTAACGATGTGATGAATTCATCCTTATCTTTGAATCTTCATTTATCTTTGAATCTTCATGGCCTGCTTGAATGAACTGATAGAAAATCTTCTAAGTGATGTTTGTCCAGAGTATCAATGAGAATGCTGCTTTCCATCGCGTCATCCATTGATCCTCTGGTTGAACTCTTCCATCGGTCTAATGGTTGAACTTTGTCCATCGATCCTCTGGTTAGTCTGTCCATCGATCGAATGGTCGAATTCCAGACTTAGTCGTTTTTGCCTTGATGTCTTCATTGGTCTTCTGGTTCTTCATCACTTGTTGTTTTCCATTACTTTTTTACATTTTGCATTGTGGAGTTTAACAATCTCCCCCTAATTAATGAAATAACAAACTCTAATCTAGACACATGTGAAGAACAGACACTAGTCTAGAAGAAAAACATCAAACTCCAAATTTTCATTGGATGATGAAATTTCTTTACAATACTGGAAACAAATTACATCAAGGAAAAATAAACAAAAATTCCATCTCATCACGGACTACCTGAGTATATTTCCCTGAAGCGCAAGAGTAGTCTTCTATAGGAAATGATCGTTGAAATTTCATGAATGAGATGGCTTCCCTCTTCCCTTGGCACGTGGTTTCTGCCCAGTCTTTCTCTAATATTTTTCTGAAACCATTCAAGTGTATCTGTTGAATACTTGAAGGCTTCAGTCAATCTGAAGAACTTTTTAACCCCAAACTCATTCTTGTAAACAAGTCCAAGTTCAGGTTGAGAAAGAACTAAAGCAGAACGAATCTCCTGCAGGCCCTGAAAATCTTCATTTTGGAGGAGCGCAAGATAATCTCTCAATGCCTAGCCTGAATGCAATTTCAAAATATGTCTTGGCTCTGAGCTCTACCAGGGACTCCATTGTCTTGACAATAGCTCTGTTCGTCATTCCAAACCGTAACCCATGATCTTGCATTTGAGCAGTGTAGGCATATAACTCAATCAAGTCATATGGATTGAGGTTGATGAGGTCGTTCTCGTTGAACACGCTAACTACCCCATGGGCTCTCTCCACTTTGAACTCGATGTAGCGTATGGCTCTGTTGGCAAATAACTTTATCTTCAAGTCTATGACTCTTCTTATTCCATCGTTCGAAAAGACAGCATGTGGTGGTTGAGTAATTTGCCTTATGAAACGATGATGTAGAAGGTTCATAGATTCTTGCGATAGGATTGGAGGATTGCTTGACAGGCTTTCTTCGTGTTCTAGGTACATGTATTGATGGATATTTTCCATCATTATTGGTT
>NC_037528.1:39802768-39828332 GCF_001531365.2 Cynara cardunculus var. scolymus | reverse complement strand
AACAGGTTTTATTCTAAACTGAATGTTTGGAATATATATTGTTGTATGAGATTATACACTCACTAGACCTTTTGGTCTAACGCTCAGATGTTGGATTAACCTGTTTTGTAGGACAGCGTGCTCTGAAAGATAAGGGCAAGGGAAAAGTCTAATTGTTGATATTAGCTTGTTGTGCATATGTATTAAAGATACATTTTGATAGTTCATGTTTTGTAATAATACTACTTTAGTATTATGAGAATGATGATGTGAATTATATGTATTTGAGACGTGAGGGTTGTTACATGACAAAAGCTCTAATTACAATTACAGGAATTTCCTATTTATACTAGGAAAGTAAAAGCTAAAATATTACAAGTAAAAACTATTCTAAAGAGAAACTTGAATACAACTTTTAAGCTCTAATCTTGAACCCAACATTTATTATATGTATATATATACTAGGTTTGATCCTGTGTATTACACGGGGTAATTTGAAAAAATTAAATTAGGTCAGAAACTTATCTTACAAATATGAATGATCATCGAAAGTACGATGCTACTTCAGACTTGTACTCTTGAAATAACTCTGAAGAATTAACTCCAAAAAATGACTCTTCGAACTTAGATTTAGAAATGAAACTATATCAATGATTAATTAAAATGAAGTTAACCTTAGAAAAAATTAAATTTAGAAATGAAACTCTATTAGTAAATTGAATTTAAACTTAGAAGTAAATTTAGAATGACTCTTCAGACTTGTACTCTTGAAATAACTCTGAAGTAAAACTCTAAAAAATGACTTCAGACTTGAACTATTGAAATAACTCTGAACAAATAACTCTGAAGAATGACTCTTGAGACTTGAATTTAGAAATGAAATTACATAAAATGTAGTTAACCCCCGAATAAACTTGAATTTAGAAATGAAAATATGTGAGTAAATTGAATTTAAACTTGGAAGAGCGCATGTGTCAAATCTGAAGAAGAAGACTGAAAACCTTGAGTTCAGAGTTATTCAATACCCAATATCTTTGAAAAAGACCCCATGATAAAGTTTGCATCCTAAAGAGCAAGACCAACCTGAGCTCCTCTGGTCCTTAAGGACCAGAGCCAGAGCCCCTATGGACTCACCAACCCAAAGCAAGGCCAACCAAAGGCCCTCTGGTCAACCAGAGCCTCTCGTTCGTCTATCCAGAGCCTCTCGTTCGTCTATCCAGAGCCTCTCGTTCGTCTATCCAGAGCCTCTCGTTCGTCTATCCAGAGCCTCTGGGTCAAAAAAATGTTAAATACTTAAAGAATTTGAGTTCCAATTACAACCAGAGACCATATGGTTAAACATGAAGATTAACCAGAGCCCCTCTAGTTCCTTTTATGATGGATTGGAATATTTTTCCAAGGTTCAAATACACAACCAAAAGCAAAGCCATCCAGAAGCCAGACCAACCAGAGGGGCTCTAGCTTACAAGACTAAGTCTACGTCTTAAAGACTTATCTTCAAAGTCTAGATAAGTTTATTACAAGACTTGTATTCTTAAAATTACTCTCAAGTAAAACTCTTTAGACTTCAGATCTCTGTATAGGCAAGCTAGAAGCTCTGCATGCACTATATAGAGGCTCTGCATGGTACTCCATCTGGAAAAGAAGACTACAAAGTTCGGGTGAGCTAACTCTGAAGAATGACTCTTCATACTTGTACTCTAGAAATACCTCTGAAATAAAACTCTGAAGGATGACTCTTCATATTTGTACACTTGAAATAACTCTAAAATATAAAATCGATTATTAAATCAGAGTTCAGACTTCTAAGTCTGAAAAAAAAAAGACTTAATAGTTCAGACTTAAGAGTTCAGGTGAGCTAAGTTTGGAAAAGAAAACTTCAGAATTTGGGTGAGCTAACTGTGAAGAATGACTCTTCAGACTTGTACTCTTCAGAATTGTAGAAGACTTCAGAGTTCAGACTTCTAAGTATGATAAAGAAGACTTCAGACTTTTTTTTCTAAGTCTAAAAAAAGACTCCAGAGTTCAGACTTCTAAGTCTGAAAAAAAAACTTCAAAGTTTAGACTCCAGAGTTTGGGTGAGCTATATCTGAAAAAGAAAATTTCAGAGTTCGGTGAGCTAACTCTAAAGAATGACTTCAGACTTGTTCTCTTGAAATAACTCTGAAGTAAAACTTTTCAGTAAATTGAATTTAGAATAAAATGAAGTTAACCCTTGAATAAAATTGAATTTAGAAATAAAACTATATCAGTAAATTGAATTTAAACATAGAAGGAAACACCATTTTTTTCGGGAATCAGTTACCACACAAATTAATTAACCCAAGAATAAAATAAATTGCATCCTAAATTAGTGAGATTGATTAAATAAGAGGAAACACGTCAATCAAATGAGTATAATTGAACTGTTAATGTAAATTATGTCTAGATACGTTCAAATGAGTCTAATTGAACCACTAATGTAAATTGTGTCTAGATACATGTTTAGGCGAGAAAACAAGAAAACCGACTCACTAGAAGACGACATGTGTCACCCAAGTTACTTATTTATTATAAGTATAGATATTTTAACACCCCACTTTCCACATTTGCATATAGACTCCAAAGATGATGCTGATTTTACCCGAGAGGTTGGTTTACTGTCTTGAAAGAGTTTTGGTTGAAAGAGCTTTGATTGGAATGTGACTGACTATTGAGGTTGATATTATTGTTGGTGATGTTGCTGGTGTGATGCAGATGATGCAGCTTGCTTACCTGTCTAAGGATCAAAGATGGGGCTATGCTAAGAATAGTTAGGGTGATGCCTCCAGCTAGAATTATATGTCTGAGAATAAGCATTGCCCTATTACCAACATTACACATATTTTCGTAGTTTTGTGGACAATTCTCATATAAATGATTGTCTCCACAACACACACATTGCACAGGTAGCTTAGAAGGATTTGATATAGCATTAACAACTTGCACAATAGGGCTAGTAGTCATATTCTTAATCATATTAGCCATAGATGTAAGTTGTTCATATAAAACAATGCTAGGGGTCAAGTTCATGAACTTTTGTTGCTTTCTTAGGTACAATTGCTCTTGGATTAGGTACTAGATGTGAAAGCTTCTCTTGCAATGTATCAAGCATTTTCTTAGTAATGGTTGTTAAACCATGGTAAAATGTCTTTAGTTGAATGTAGTAAGGAATGTCATGATGAAAGCATTTTCTCAACAATTCGTTGTACATTTCCCATGCATTAGGAACTGTTTCATCATCAATTATCAAACCAAACATATTTTATTTCTAGACTAGCATTCTTGGTGGGAGGAAAATATTTTTTCAAAAACTTTTAAGTCAAATTGTTATAAGAAATGATGGAATCTGCCTAGAGTGAGTTTAACCAAGACTTAGCTCTATTTAGAGAAAAAGGAAACATAAGGAGTCTCAAAGTTTCATTAGACACTCCATGAATCAAAAATGAGTTTGTGATCTCCATAAAAGATATTCATATGAGAATGTGGATCTTTTGATGGCAAACCACGGAACTGGCCTATCCTTGACTCTAATTGGTTAAAAATAGGGATATCATAATTCATAATACCTCTATTCTTACAAGATAGTGTATTGTCGTATTGATATGTGGATCAATAGGTGGTGGATTCACAAGTGGTAATTGATCATAGATTGGAGGTGGATTAAAAGTTAGTGGTTAGTTAATACGTGGTGGTTGAATAAGAGGTGATGGTGATTGGTTTACTCCTACCATGACTTGGGAGTTCTAAGCAGATGTTTCAGCCTTTTGCTCTCTCCTTCTTCTAAAAATTTGTTCAATATCAGGATCGAGTTCAAAAAGGTCTTTGTGTGACAACCTTGACATACACCACTTCTCATTGAAAACAGGTGTTAAAAAATCAAACTTTTGAAAACTCAACTTTTTAATTTGCTTTTCACCAACAACGATGCCAAAAACCTATTGTAGTGTTGTTTGTATGGAAACAAATATAACAAACAATGACAAATGAATAATGATGCATGTATACATTTCCAAAAACTATCCCAACCAAAGCTTCTTTTAAACACACTAGGAAGGTGGCTAAAAAAACGAGATTGAGGCGTTTATTACCCAATGGATAATAGAAAAGTACTTTGTCCACCTTTGACTAAGTACAACCTAATAATACTACTAAACTTGACTAATAAGAAACACTTTCGATCAACTCATCGTACATGCTGCAACATTCCTTCAATCCTGCTGTATCATCTCCTTCCTACAGATTAAGGTCTAAAACACCACAAACGGGCCAAGAAGCATTAAATAGTCCATTAGGCCCACTTAACTATGTAAGTTCAATAAAATGCAAAGTAATAAACAAAAGACTCAAGTAATAGGCTTTAAAAGTAAAAACAAAAGAAAATGATGTAGCAATGCAAATCGCAACACACATTACACCCCCAAACTTAAACTCTTGCTTGCCCACAAGTCAAGACAATAAAACAACACATTTTTTTAAAAAAATTTTGAATTTGCATAGATCATGTATAAGAATGATTGAGTGCATTTAGGACTACTGTCATAGTATTCTTCATAGTTTTTCATCATTTAAAAACCATAAAACGACCCAAGAAGCATTAAATAGTCTATTGTGACCATTTAACTTTATATGTCCAATAAGATGCAAAATAATAAACAAAAGACTCAAAGATTAGATTTAAAAGTATAAACAAAGAAAAACATGGGAAAATTATATTGTAGCAATGCAAATTGCAACATACACCACTTGTGTTGCGTAAACCTCACCAACAACAATCCGCACCTAGAAACATGATGGATCAAACTGGTTCCTTCCAAGATAGAAAATTTTGTCTGATGCGTGCTTCACCGTCGTATTCCTGTTCGAGTAGCTCTGGACAATCGAGGCACAAATATCAACTCTATACTCTGCCCAATATGTGAAGATATAACTGAAGCAATTGACCACAACGTTGTAATTGTTCAATTTCGCAAACAAAATCTGGACTTTGGTTCGACATTGGTGGAGACTCGATAAAGCAACAACAAACAACTATCGGGGTCTTGAATTCCATAGGTAGCGACCAATTTATGCCTTGGCTAAAAATATTTGGAAAGCAACCATTTGGGATACGAGTTATGCACTATGGAGACACCGTAATGATATTTCTTTTCAAAAAAAGTTCACAACCGTAGAGTTTCTATTTGCTAAAATACATGTTTGTACCTTCGAATGAAGGTCATGAAGACTGTTAGTCCCAACCATCGGATTTGCAAATAATACAAATAACATTTGATCCAACACCTAGAAGAAATTCTTGTATCTTGCCTTGTAATTATTATTGCATCCGATATACAACATTCATTCAGATATAACAAAGAATATTGAGATCCAAACTTAGTGCTTACAAATCGTATTCCTTGATCGGATTTCATATTAAGAGTGTCAATAATCTTATTCGGATTTACTACTTAGAAATTGTTTTGGGATTAAATCTCTGATTTGTTATTACATATATAAAAGTCAAGAATCCGAATTGAACATTTTACATGTTCACTCAGTCTTGATTCCTATGAGCTTAAAAGTCTCTTAGTTGGTTTAATCATCCAAATATTTCCTTTATAAATAGTCTACCTGGAATCCATTTTATAGCTTATAATTCAAAAAGATAAATAGGAATTTTCTATTGTAAAAGTCTTGTAATTATCTGTATTGATTCAAGAACAAAGAACCTTCAACAGAATTGAAGACTAGTTTAAGTGAGGTCAAGATTGTCACTAATGTTGATTGGATTGTCTTCTAGCCGAAAGAAGATCAATACAAGATAAAGTCAAAAATAGTCTAACAAATACTACTTCTGGCATGCCGAAATTGAAGTGCAAACTTATCTAGCAAGTTTGGCTCACCAATTATACAAACTTTCATTCTTGTATGGGAACATGATTGGTATATCAAACAAAGTAAGTTTTAAAGTACTATTTTATTAGTATTACACTTCCTTTATTGTTTCCTTTGCATACAGAAGGATGGATTGGATTAATAAATGTCTACATCAACTTCAAAGGTTGAAATGAAGAGAACAAGAAGCATGCATTGATCAACAAATCAGATACATACACGTGTTAAAGTTGGACATCAATTTTAATGCAATGGTGACTATAAAAGGTCATTCTTGTCATTTTGCAACTCACATGTTTTGAAACAAATTCCGCGTGATAGGAACTTAGGCAAAATCGACGTCAACCATATGAAGGACTATCTCAGTACTTCAGATCTGAAAGAGTACCTTCTTCTTTCACTCTTCCAGTTATTAGCAAATTTGCCACAAGTCAATGTTGGTCACAGACGGATTTATAAGAGTTTATAGGTGACAGTTTGTAAAAAGGGAAGGATGCATACAAACACGCAGTTTTCACTTCTTAAAATCCTTTATTGATTAGAGAAGATCAATATAGAACTTACAGATTGTTTGTGGAAAAAGATAAAATTAAGAACTTATCTAGAACAATCTAGGAAGCACACAAGTTACACAAAAGAGCAAGAGAGAAAGTGATTGCTTAAGAAAGATCTTGAGAGTGCTTTGCTTCGCATTTGAGAAGAGAGTCTTCTCCGCTATTTATATCCACTGCATTTAATGTAAGTTAGAGGGTACAAAGCATGTGCCAAACTTCTAGTGGAGGGTTTGTCCTTTGTCTTCAGATATACAGGTTTTTGTCTGTATATGAACAGTAGTCTTTCACAAAGCAAGTAAGCACGCTTCGAAACAATAGAATGACTCCATACATGTGCTTTACTGTGGGGTTGTCCTTTTTGTGGAGGAAGATAAGATAAAAGCTAATCTTGTAGAGCAAGATTCATTTGATTGCTGACATTGGCTTTAACTCTAGAGTTTCTTAAATGTTCGTTGAATCTTGATTAGACTTCACACTTGATGTAGACATGCTTGTTATTACTGAATCCATTTCAGATCATGAACTGTTTGTCACTATCTTCAGCTATCTTCGATATTGATTAAGGTTCCTCTGGCATAAGTTTTGTCTTCTTGAAGAATACTTATCCTTTAGAAAAGTTCACATTACATGTTTAGCGAACATCACTAATGAGTTGTTTGTCACTCAGTGATGTTCGCTGAAACTGAACAAAAACATAACTAAGAATTTTTCGCTAAGTATAAAGAATCATCATCAAATAACTGAGAGAGTTTGGATCAACAATGTCCCCTTTTTATAATGATGGCAAAGCAACATAAAAGAAAATTGCTTAGTTGTTACAGTATGGAAAAAAAACTTGTAAGATGCATACCCCTTTTACTGTTTTTGGGATCTTTTTTGGTGTCAGAGTATATTATGGAAATTCATTTATTTGTAAAGGATTACAAGAGAGAGAATGAAATTACATAATAGAAATAACTCAACACATAGAGCATATTAACTGACAAGAAATTTGTCAGATAATGTAAGAGAAATAAAACTCATAAGTGCTTGTCCCATTTACTTTTTTAAGTGAACCAATGAATATATTGAAATTTCATATTGGTTTGGTAAGCTTAAAAAATAAAAACTATACACTAAAAGAAAAGAAAAGTAGAGGGTTACAAGATGGAAAGGCTTTAATCGAGATCTTTGAAGGAGATGTATTCAGGAACATATTCTCCTTGATTCTTTCTTTTCAGCATTTTCTTTCGAATCCTATGGTCCATCATCTCTCCAAGGAGGTCTTCATTCAGCCAAGTACAAAAATACTCCAGATGATCTGTTGGGGGCAGAGATGGAACTCGGATACTCGCTGAAACCTGTATTGGCCATCATAGTCAATGAACATAAGTCCATACTCAGGTTTCACATGCACTGTGTTGGGAGAAAACGGTCCCTTCTCAGACAGTATCATATTTAACATTGAGATATTTGGCTTCTTTCTGTTCATGAAAAGTTCATCCACTGAGAATTTTGTTTCATGCTCGTTCTTGTGGGATGGTCCTTCTTAAAAACCAGAAAGGATCTTTCTTCTTCGAGAGGTCTTTAGTGGTAGAAGTGGAACCTCGATGATCTTCGACACTTTGTTGAATAGTTCATTCAAAACTTCTTCAATGTAAGTCTTATGTTTTGACTTAGACTTCTGAATTGCATCTTGAATCTCAAGTCACTCATAGAATCCATACCTGCTCAAAAAGGAGGGATACTCCGTTATGGCATCATGGTTCTCTTGGAAGAGAAGGCCACCATCTTTCATCTGTTTGCTGATTATGACATTTGAAATCTTGTGAGGACTCATTCTTGTCTTGATCCTTTCTCTACACTAGTTCAGATCATGATCTTCCAGTGTCAGTACACTTTGATTTTTCTTTTCAGCTTCTTTTAAGAGTAGGGCCTGAGCATTTATGGAATCACTTTGCATGAACCTTCCTTTGGCATGAGCTTCATCAACTAGATCTTTGGCTAACTCTAGACAATCTTTGAGTTGTTGTTGATGCAGTTTCAGCTCTTGTTCTGCCTTTAGGGATCCTTCTCGTTTAACTTTAGATAGGAAGTCGAACTCACCACATCCGGAGCAACGAAAAGGAATTTTTAATTTGGATTGGTCAAGCCGACTTATTAGCTGAGCCATCCTTATATCTTCTTCAACCTCGGAGCACACTGGGAGTCTAGATGAATTCCTAGCGATGAGGTTACATTCTTTATCTTTTTCGTCTTCTTTGTCATCTTCTTCATCATCCTTTTGGTCAGACGAATCAAATAGAAGGACTGGAAGGATTTTGGAGGAAGAAGGTTGGGTTGAGAGGCTGAGAGAGATCATTGCAGATAGAGATGTAGTTGGGGGGTTTAAGGTAAGAGGAAGGGAAAGAAAAGATAAGGGCAAGGGGTAGAAGGGTTCAACTTTAGAGGTAGAGGGAGTAAAAATTATTAAGGCATTTGTAACCTCTGGGACTAAATGCCTCTTGTAGAAGGGCTAGGTTCTCTTCAGCAACTCCTTTCTCTTTGCCAGAGTTGGAGTGTTGGTTGTGAGAAGATCTCACTCCCTAGGATGGAGGTTCCCATAAAGAGATTCCTTGGCAGATTGTCTAGGGATGAGTTGGATGGAAAAATCATCATCATCACCACTACCTCCAAGATCAGCTCCTGAGTCAGGAATCTCGGGATCCTCATCATCCTCATGTTCATCGACCTCTTATTCATCACCATCATTGGCATATACAGAGGAGGAAGGTAGAGGGACTTCAAGTTCAACGACCTCAATATTTTGATTATGGAGAAGGAAGTTTGCTTAAGCTTCGACAGCGTCAGCATCAACATTGTCCTTTCCCATATGCTTCTCCCCCCTCTTTGTCATTATTCAACAGAGGTAGGGAGGCGAGTGAAGATGTTGGTCAACTTCTGCTCAATGGAGACGAGAGTTTCAGCTTGCTGAATGTTGAGCTCAGTAACCATATCCAGCTAATGTCGATCAACATCACTGAAAGACGGTTCAGGGATAGGTTCTGGTCATTGAAGAAGCACAAAAATATGTTCAAGTAGCTTACCATGCCTGGTAAGCTGAGCCTGAACTTCCTCAGACTTCCTAGAGAGAACAATGATGACGTTGGAGTTGTGCTGGATTTCTGTCTTCACGCTTGTCAGCTCATTCTTAGCTTCAAGAACCTCATCTTTGACAGCAGAGAGGTCTTTAGCCAAGTCTTCCTTTGTGGGCATCGCCTGCTGGACTTCGTCTATCCTATCAAGGATCGTGGCTACAGCAAGGAGTAGTTTTTTGACGTTTGCAACCATATCATAGGCTTCATTCTCAGTGACTGGGGGTTTATTCTCCTTAGGATCTATAAAAACAAGGTTAGGAAATCGTTGAGCATTGGAAGACTTAGGATTAGTAACTAAGAAAGAAAGGGGAGGAAAGTATTGTATACCTGAGGGTTCCTCAGCAGTATTTGAATGATTACCGTTAAGGCCGAATGTCTCAAATATGTTGTCGGGAGGATCAATCGCATGTTGCTGAGGGATTTCGAGAGGAGCTTCCTCAGGTTCAATGGTGATGGCTTCACCAATAGTGGGGACAACCACTATTGGTTCACCAATAGTGGGGACAACCACTATTGACACTTGTTCAGCTTCAGTGCCATGTCGTCAAATATCAGCTGAGCGAAGTCAACGTTTCTATTCCTCATGACTGAGTAGCCAATGTCTAGCGTTACCCGACTCGCTTGATCTTGGCCATCTGTTTTCCTACCCATGCACTGAATGAAGTGAGAAAAGAGGTATTTCTAGACTCCAGACATCAGGTTCTTCTCAATCTTGATCAAGGACTTGTTGAGTTCTTAATCAGAGTCCTTCTTCAGCGGCCATTCATAGTCAATATCGTCAAGAAATTTGATGATAGCTTTACTATCAGGGTCTTGTGCGAAGGGAGGAACCTTGCGAAGCTACAATGCGGAGTGAATGGTTGCAAGCCCAGAGTCCATCGTCATGTTGTTAATCTGATAGGAGATCTTGACGTAAGGGTTCCCAAGAACGTCTTTGGTAGTCTTTACCTCGGTAGTGAACCATAACTGCTTCAATATGTCATTCACCATTATTGGTTGAAACATAAGAGCATATCCCAGAACACTATGCTTGAGAAAGAGAACAACATTTGCAAAGTGTGATTTAACAACGGGTATGTCAAGCAGAGCAAGGTGGTTGTTTGGCTTGAAGCTGCATTCTTCAATGCCAAAGTTTACATTGGGTGCATCGGCCATTTCTGTTTAAGAAGTAGATTAGAATAGAAAGAAATATGCACAACGGTTTAGAATAAAGAGTGGAAAAAGTTTAAGAAAACTTTCCTTTGAAAAACCAAAAAGTAAAGAAAATGGGTTTTTGAGATTAGGTTTAAGAAACAAAGTTTTGTAATAAACCAAGAAGAAGAAAGGTTTTCAACAACTTATATTGTTTGTATATTAAAGAAGAAAAGAATAAGATAGAAACAAGTTTCTTATAGGAAAAACAACGAAAATATGTAGCAACGAACCTGTTTTGTTGGAAGTGGAAGAAGAAAAACAAGTGTATGTTCTTTGTGTTTCTTGCTTTCAAATATTGAGAGAGAGTTTGATAATATGAGAGCGTAAAGAATGAAAAAATGAGTGAGATATATATAGGTGAGATGAGAGAGAAAGAGGGGAGAGGAAAATGATGGTTCGAAAAGATTTGTCATGATGATTTCTTTGCACGTCATGAGAGTTTGATTGGTTGGGGAAGAGTAATAGACAACGTGTGTCAGAAAATGCGCATGAGAAATGTCCATTTTAAAAAAGTTCAATGACATCATAAAAATATGACAGTTCATAAACCTTTGATATTTTAAAACATTTTAATCACTAAATAAGGAAAGTGTTCATTGATAGTTTTAAGATGGTTTGTGAAAGAAAAAGAATTGAGAGAAGGAAACATACTTTGGAGAAAAAGATACATTTAGATAGGAGTTCAGTGATAGATTGAGAAACACTTAATCTTTTCACATGTAGTACTGAGTAATGCTTATCGCTGAGAAGATTAATCCTCAACGTTCAACATTCCAAGTTTGTTGATTAACATATTAAATCTTGTTTCATCAAGAGGTTTTATAAACAGATCAACAAGTTGGTACTCAATAGGTATAAAGTGAAGTTTAATATTATCATTTATAAAATGATCTCTGATAAAATTATATGATCTCAATATGTTTGGTTTTAGAGTGAAGTACATGATTATTTGTAATAGCAATAGCGCTAGTGCTACCGCAATAGATAGGGACCTTTAGAGTTGAAGATCATAGTCACTGAGCTAATTTCATCCTAAGAATTTGGCACAGCTGCTTCAAGCGGCTATATATTCCTCTTCAACAGTTGATGTGGACACTGAGTTTTGTTTTTTGCTTGTCCAACTCACCAACTTTCCACCAAGGAGTTGACAGCCCCCTGTGGTGCTCTTCCTGTCTATTTTGCAACTGCAAAATCACTATCTGCATAACCGATTAAGTCAAAACTTGAGTCTTTGGGATACCAAAGGCCCAGATTAAGAGTACCATTTAGATATATGAATATTCGCTTTACAATGATCAGATGAGATTCTTTGGGTTCAGCTTGATATCGTACACAAATACAAGTAGAGCACATGATGTTGGGTCGGCTAGCTGTCAAATATAGCAAGGAGCCGATCATTCTCTTATAGGCGGTAATGTCAACAGGTTTCCCATTTGGGTCCTTGTTCAAATTAAAGGTGTCATGGGAGTTTTCATAGATGAGTTGTTGGTTAAGTCGAATTTCTTCAACATATCTTTGACATACTTACTTTGGTTTATGAATATTCCTTTTTCAGTTCTTCTATCATGCTCTCATTTTATACTCTTTCTTCATGCATTCAGAGAATCGAACACATAAAGAGGGATTTGTGGATCCAAATATAATGTCATCGACATATATCTGAACAAGAATAATGTAACACTTAATTTTCCTAAGAAATAAGCTTCAGATTTTTTTTCCCGATTTTATCCTCTATTCCCCCTATTTCAATCGCATTATTCATCCTTTCAAGATCAATCGTCCGTGTTTCAGAAGCAATCAATACTGCAAAACTCTTCATTATAGTTCATCGATCTCTTGTTTTCATCCTCATTCTCTCATTTGCCTTCTTCTGTTTGTCATCGGCGATACGCTCTAATCAGGCTCCATCTACAATTTCAGGTATGTCGTTACCATTCATTTATGTTTAAGGGCTTCAAAATTAGTGTTTTTATTTGATGAGTAATGATTTGTTACCGTTGATCTATTTAGGGCTTATTTATGTTTTTGGTTGATGAACAAATGTTTGATTTTAAATCAATGTTTACCACTGCTACTACCCTTGTTTATGCTTTGCACCTTGAACACAAGTTTCTGGAATCAGTTCACCTGCTGGTACTTTTCTTCATTTCTTGGAATAAATTTGGGAATTCCTATTTGTGTGCCATTTAAGTCTGATAAAAATTCTCAGAATTCAGGATTGGGTTTCATGACAATTTGGTTCAGTTGGCTCTGTCCTGTATATCCCAAATAGGTAGCCTTGGCTCTACGCCTTACACCTTGAATCACAAGACATCCAAATGATTTGGCCTTCAACCAGGGCTTGTAGTCCAGATAGTAACTTGGTAGGCTTGTTGTGCATGTGTAGTTACAAAAATGTGTATATCCCCCAAGGACCCCAACTAGTTTTGCTAAAAGAGCTTGTGTGGTCTTTTCAAAAGAAAGAATGTAAAACTTGATTTTCAAGTCTGCTCCAGTTTGGTTTTTAGCCAAAAAATAACTTGCACTAGTATAAGCACATACAGGAAGACAAGTTTCAATTTGTACCATTTAGTGAACTACTTTCAAGGTGATGATGTGGATATAGGCGTATTCATGGTAGCAAGAATAAAAAACTTTGGATGTGCTGTTATTTTCTCAAGATTGGACCCCCCCCCCCTTCTCTACCAAAGACTGATGAAGCCAAAAAAAATTGTTTCAACATATAAAGATTGAATAAGGCAAATAACTACAAGCCTTCAACTAAAACAAATGGTTCAACAATCATTTGCTCAACAACGGTTCAACTTGTTTCTCCATATCTACTCGATCAACCATTGGTTCAACAATCATTTGCTCAACAAATCTTTCAGCTTCTTGTACCATAACTACTTTCTTTTGTTCAATTGTGACATCAATCTCTTCATTTTCTTTCTAAATAGTCTCGTTTTGTTGTTTGATGATTTTAGCCATATCAATATTGATAGAAAACTCATAAGGCATAGGCATATCCTTGGCAAAAACCCAATATCTGGTAAGCTCAGAATATTCTGAACATATATCATATATTGTTCTGAACAAATTGATTGTTATATTGTTGTTTGGATTCTTGTAAGAAAACCCATTATCTGGTAAGCTCAGAATTTTCATTGATACAGAATCATTTTCACGGATCTTTCTTGGCATTTTCAAATTGATAAGCTTCAGTCCTCTATCAAGAGCAGTCTGAAAATCATATAATGAGAAATTTCTCAAGTAAACTCCCATGATGCTCTTTGCTTCAAGCTCAAACACTAGTTCATTAACTCCTTCAAAAAGTCTGAGAAAGAGTAATTGATCTTAAAGTCTAAGACTATACAAAAATCTGCATTTTTAACTAGGCATGTAGATCCATCTTCCCTTACAACAGTGATTACCAAATACCTACCAAAGGGTCAATGGCCTGAATTATTATGTTATGTCTAAACTATGTTTCATGCTTATTATATGTTTGATGGAGTTTGTATTTACCGTTAATATAGGAGGTCTTATAACTATCACGTCGTTGTTTGCTAAGATGACCATTTTTCATTCCTCAATTTGAAGCAAACAACCTTTAATTATTTGGATTACAAGACATGCACCTTTGAACTAATCATGATATGATGGTTAATGTTTTAGATATGATGACAAATTTTGGAAAATCTTCACAATCAAAAAAAGCCTAGGATTAATTAGAAAAATGAAAATGTGGTGAAAACATTTATCGAGTCTTGTTTGCATGAGATATCCGTAAATGGACGAGAAGGGGGTAGCCTTAAGACAGTTTCTTGGAAGAATGTAGCAGAAGTGCTACAAAAGAATCATAATTTTGTTGTTGAACAACGACAAATGAAAAACCATTATGATTACCTCAAAGAAAAGTATGGAGCATGAGCAAAGTTAAGAAACAAGACGGGTAATGTTTATGATGCATCAACAAACATGTTTAATCTATCAGAAGAAGAATGGCAGATAGAAATGAAGGTCACGTTTTATCTTTTTCTATTAAGAATTATTTTCTTAAATTCTTCTTTTATATATACTTATAAATCTTTTATAAACAGCAAAACAAATTTGTTGAGAAGTTGCGAACTGCACCTCTTCCCTTTCCTCAACTTTGTATTCAATTGTTTAATGGTGTGGCCTCCACGGGTGTTGGAACTTGGGGACCAACTACTACTGTTCCAAACCCTTCTAGTGTGACTCCTAAAATTGTTGAAGATTATGGCACACAAGACTATTATGATCTAACACAAGAACCACTTCCTTCGGAAGAAGAGATTGTTTTTCGTCCCCAACGTCAAAGGAAAAAACAAAGAAGAAAACAACGTTCGGAAAATGAGGATGATTTAGAAAGGGTTGTGACACATGTTAAACAGATCTTGAACAAACCACCAGGGGAGGATGAGATGGATCATTGCAATGAAAAGTTGGAAACACTTGGGGTGGGAGCAAACTGCATTGTATGACATAACACTTTACATATTCAGCCAAAGCACCGACTATAGGAAAATTTGGTTACGCTTGAGTGAGGAAAGGTGTGAGGGATGGGTTAAATTTACAGGTGGTAAAGCTCGGTTTATTTTAGTTTGGTAATGTTTTGTTTTGAACAATCTTTTTTAGAATGTTTTGTTTGGATGGTATTATGATTGATATAATATGAATAAATAGCTATTTCAATTTGACGGAATATTTGTTTAAACTTGATGTTATATTTATGATATCCTTGCAACATAAGATGATGTTATTTTGTGTTTTATATTTGCAAGGTCATACATGGATGAAAATCATATTATTCTGATTGTGGTTATTGTATATTGGTATTTGAGAAGAAGAGCTTCAACACGAATAGAAAGGGTGAGAGATAACACTTCGGTTCTCAATAGACAAGCGTATACACAAGAATTATTAAGTGAATCCAATACGCAATGTCATGAATTGATGTGTTTATCTCGTGATGCCTTTATAATGCTATGCGACCATTTTAAACAAAAAAAATTGGTTGCAATCAAGTAGGCAAATAAATGTTGAAGAGAAGATGGCGATGTTTTTGACAATTGTTGCTTACAATGAACGTTTTCGAATGGTTAAACGTAGATTTCAACACTCTACACGGACTATTCATAATTGTTTTCATGAAGTATTGAGAGGAATGATGGAATTCGGTGAGAGAGGTAGTAGGGCCAACATCGGTTAATGGAACATCAAATACATCAGAGATTTAGGCACCTTAAAGAAATATTTCCGGTATGATTTATGTTATTGATTTGATAATTTCTAAACGTTTTTGATATGTTTACAATTTTCCTGTAGTTGATGTTTTTTAAAGGGGGCTATAGGTGCACTAGATGGAACCCTGATGCATGCAGTTGTGTCTAGTGATCAACAAACAAGGTATAGATGAAGAGGGGAATGCTACCAAAACGTCTTAGCCATTTGTGATTTTAATATGATATTCACGTTTGTATGGGCTAGATGGAAAGACATTGTACATGATTTAAGAGTTTTGAGAGAAG
The DNA here is from genome assembly GCF_001531365.2 of Cynara cardunculus var. scolymus. NCBI lineage: Eukaryota > Viridiplantae > Streptophyta > Magnoliopsida > Asterales > Asteraceae > Cynara > Cynara cardunculus. The sequence goes on along the minus strand of NC_037528.1, from coordinate 39,812,060 downwards.
TTGCATTTAACCCAACTTCGGGATTTCCGTTTCCTTCATCAAGTATCATTTTATTAACATTAAAATATTATTATTAATCCATATTTTTTAAGTTCTAGATGTAATTACAGATGAATATTATCTTTGTGATGCCGCATATACTTGTACATGTGGATTTATGATTCCGTATCGCAATACGAGGTATTGGTTAGCAGATTTTCGACGTAGACATGCATTAACAAAAGAAGAAATGTTCAATCACGCTCATGCACAACTTAGAAATGTTATCGAGCATGCGTATGGTGTCTTAAAAGCAAGATTTCCAATACTGAAGCAAATGGCTCCTTATCCTTTTTTAATACAGAAAGATATGGTGATTGCTTGTTTCGCGATTCATAACCTTACAAGGAAATGCAATATCCAAGACCAATTATTTATTGAACACGATGAGAACACCATGTTCACCACCAATGAAGAACAACATGAAGGAAATAATGAAATAGAAGTCGATGAAATACAATGGAGTTCTCAAGATAGTGAATATATGACTAGTTTGCGTGATTAGATTGCAAATCAGTTATTGTCTAATATTTCAAATTAAGATCTGTGCGACAATTATTATGTTTAAATCCAATTTATTTTCCCGGTTAAATATATTTTAATTATGAAATTTGTATTTTTGTCATTTCAACAATTATTCATACATAAAATTTGATAAATAGTTATATTAGTTTAAACACTTCATCACATATAGAGTTATAATGGTCATTTTTTTTATTAGTCAGCACCAAATCCAGAATACTTGGTAAACAGTTTTTTACAAACAACACTTACTCCAGACAGAGATGCTTACTCTAATCAGACCTCGTATTTCAAACAGCGCTTATCAGCTATTGTTGGTAAACCGCCCTTTAGTATCTCGTATACCATAGATGTCAAAGTAGTGGTTTTTTCCAAATATCTCACAATGATCATACTAGGTTTACTGGAAAGAAGGTTAAGTTTATACACAACAAATGCAATATAAACTCCAATGCAACAAGTGACACATAGGACTACCAATAGAACTAATATTACAAGTTGAGCAATTGTTAACAAGAATTGCTTTCACATTCCACAATTGGATCATAAGTATTAATCTTGTATATTTAAGATGTATAAACTTAGCTAGCACTATTCTCTATACAGTTCAACCATATATATGTGGCACTCATGCATCCATGACCATCACAGTCGTAAACACTTTAGAACTCATATAGCATCTTGACATTAATCATAAAGTTCCACGAAAAGGGGCAAGCAGACCAAAGGTTCACTGGCTTAGCGTGAACCGGGTTACTGGTAGAACCCAACCACTCTGGAGGTCAAGGGTTAAGCCTCCACCAAAGGTTGGGGAGTGTGTGTGAGTTTTGTTGTATATAATTATTATATACTTAAAAAGACGGCAGGCATCTTGAGAAGTACTTATACCAAGTGGTGCAGATCAACTCAAGCAAATCTACCACATTCAGCATACTTTACAAAGCCCAGACATGAAGCAAAGAACTAATGAAAACACAGTTCTGAAACAAATACATATATATATACATATATATATATATATATATAATCAGCATGGACTTTAACAATCTGAGAAGATGTAAACAATTGTAGTTCTTTGTGTCACCCAAAGCCACGGAACTGTAGAAGACCAGAAAGAATGTCATCATTTAATCACGTGTAGAGATATGTGTGAACATATATCTAACGTGATTCGAGGGGATCTTTCTATATGAGAAGATACCTGTAGCTCATAATTTACTTGATACGGCGAGGTATTTGGTATGGCGCCCTTGTGCAATTATTTTTCCAGTCTTTTTATTCCTAAATTCTACACTCACAACAGCAACAGCCTTCCCCACACGCAATGCCTTTGCTTCTATCTCAATCTCATCCTGTAAGAAACTTGTCAAGTCTTGTATGGATTTAATTAAAATACATTGCTATGGTACAAAGTGCAAACTGAAGAAATAAGTCAAACACAATGACCATCAATCACATGTCACAAGATTTCTATAAATCATGCAAGACCTTTTTACATGCTCCAGCCACATAAAGATTACATCTTGGCTCTTGCTGTTTCAAACCAAAAGACTGCAAAAAAGTCTTGCAGTTCGAATGTGCAAAAGTGCAGGTTAGCTCATCATGCTTCAAGTGTTCAATTAAAAGATTAAAAGCAAGTATACAAAGAAGTTTGCTATTAATATACACCAATAATAAATAGTAACTTACGAAGACAAACTGCAAGCCACCATCTTGGCTATGACATAAGGCCACCTGAGAATCTACATTTGGTTTGTGGATAACAGATACTGTTTATAGTCAAAATATGAGAAATGCGTGTTTACAAGGATTGAACATTATGTTTTGAGAACACGTGATGGAGATATCCTTTAAAAAGTGGAAGCATGTCCATATCTTCAAAGACAATACCTTGCTAAATCGATATAAATTGATAACATATATACTTAACATGATTGTAATCTCCATGGTTGTATGTAGCTAAATATATATATATATATATATATATGTATATATATTAATAAACTTCCTTGATGTAATTGGATTGACTTCTATCTCTTCCTTCACTTCTATGGTTCTATCATGGTATCAGATTATGCTAGTTTTTTAAGAAAAACTTCTTCCTAGTGAAACCCAGATGCATAATTCATCCATGCTGTCTATAGAACTCCACCAGCCACCTCATCTTTTGCATCCAGCTTCCCAACTTCACCCAGATTCATTATCTGCTGGCATCCTACGGTCCTACCACTACCTCCACTTCCACCTCAGCCAAAAAATATCATTATGTTACTCTTTGCTTTGAGCTCAACTTCCATTATGTGCCCACTATTGCTTGAGAGGATCAAATCATGAAACACTAAATTTCAATGTTACAAAAAGATTTTTAATCTCCCTAAGCTTTTAGTATTAGGTTTTGATGTGCATGAGAACATCCTAGATAAGTAGAAAACCTCGTCCAATCTTTACATCCCTTAATGCACATTCCCAAGAACATGTCTACGAACCTTGTCCAGTGGAGCGACCTAGCATCAAAGCACCAAGAGACACGCTGACAAGCCTCATCCAGAGGTGAATTCCGAAACCATTCTAATCTGAGCTTCCAAGACCAAGTATGAAACTCCAAACTAGAAGACTCGACATTGGAAGCCATAACATAATGCCACAAGGCAGATTTAAGAGTTCTACTCCCATGCAAACTCTATGGGGCCAAGCACCAAAAGGGGAGTCCTACTTTCAGTAAGTCTTCATATGCAAACTATAAAAACCTCACACCAGATACCTACTTCATTCATTAAAAAAGAAACCCTTTTAACTTGAGTGTTTCCCCTGAGAAGCCCCACCTTCTCCCAGGTTTGCAGGTACCAGATGAGTCTAATCTTCACCAGATCAGGTTTGTACCAAGTTTTCTTGTTTCTTTAAGGTTCTGCTAAATATACATTTTGCCTGCAGAGGCTGTACATATATATCTATATATACCATGTCATAACCCCACCTACTGTGCTGGAATACATACTACCAACTAAAACCTTTCAAGACCACAAATGGAACATCTTTGTCAAGATATAAAAGAAATAATTAATAAGATATTCGTTAGCTGTTGGGCATGCTTGAAGGCATAAGGGTGGATCAACCAACAAATCTGTATGTTAGTGATTGTTTATTACTCTATAGAGATACTAATTCTTCCATTCACCTATTATCAATAATTTTTTGATCATACAAATACACAAGGAACATAAGTATTATTATTTCATCATAATTTGGTTTTCAGTGTGCAAAGTTAAAAGCAGCTACTGGAACCAATTTATGGTTTAGCTAGATTTAGGTGAGACTTTTTTTCCTCCTTAAACTAGGATAGAATTATTCTTTTTGTAATTCAACGAAGATTCAAGATGCTTGGGTTTGCATAGGATTTCACCTAGGAACTATTTCGTATCAACAGGAGCTTATGCATCCGCAGTAAATTACCTTTTTTAAGCTTTTGTTGTATTACTAGTATTTTCCATTGTTCTCATGACAAAGGTCGTTAGCTCAGCTGGCAACAAGGCTTGGGCCTTTGGTGATCCTCCTCAAAGGTCACTGCTTCGAGTCCTACAAGGCCGCTGCAGATTTTGCAGGCTGTTCTCTAGGGCCGTGTCGAGGTGCACGAGAGCTGGCCCAGACACTCATGCCAACAAAATAGAGGTCCCCAATTATGTTAGATTAACTCATGGTGCAAGGCCAACTTTTTTTCAAAAACATGCTTAGCATTTCATTATAAAATAAAAAACCTAGAGGATCGCAATCAGCAATCATAGAAGATGGGATTCAAAGTGGAATCAGAATCATAGTAATGATTGATGAAGAGGGATACAGATACATACACCAACATAAGCAGCATCCAAGTAGGAAACGTTAATCTCCACTGAAACTCCGGTGGTGGACGCACGGTCAAAAGTCAGAATAACAGATGAACCCACCACATCAACCAGCGCCGCAGTCGCTCCACCGTGCAAGGAATTACCTACGTTCTTCCGTTCCATAATTTCGAAAAAAACAGGAATCGGTTACTGAATTCTCGATTTCACCCATAAACAACATGAGGAAGCAACTAATCATAAAAGAATTACAGGCGTCCGATTTCCCCCAAAGTAATTTCTTATGGTAACATGTAATTTTCATCATCTCGAAATCGATCAAGTGAACAATATCAACTAACCAGTAAACGAGCAGGAACTGTCATGGAGCAGAGGACACGACCACGTTCGATTAGATCTACTTTAATACCGAACATAATCATGGGTTCGAAGAACTTGAAAGGCATGGAATCAATATCATCTGATGATGCCTTAGAGCTGCTTTTCTCCAAGTAATCCTTCACGATTTCAAAATTCATTTTTGTGTGTTTTGGATTTGATCTTTCTTCTTCTCCTTCTTCAAGCTTGAATTGGGTTCACAAATTACATGCTGACCCCCATCTCTTTGTTTTTTTTAAAGAAATACAGCAATGGAGCCTGGTTCCAACATGCGCGTAGACTTGTTGACTTCCAAAGCCCAGCTGATCTACGCTATCTTTTACATGCTTGTAATACGAGCGGTCAGTTTCAAACCACAACCTGTGTTTTGTAACAGTAGCGGTGTAATAGTAGCTGTGAAGTTTCGTTAGGGTTTTCAAAAAAAAACCGTTAGCATCGTTTAAATCGGCCGAACCTAGTTAAATCAGATCGTTTTATGCAGTTTGAGCAGTCAGACGGTTTGATCTGGTTTGGAGAATGGAAAAACCGGACGGTCCGGTCAAGTCTGCAGTCTGGAACCTTTTTTGGGTGGTTTGGACCAAACCAACAGTCAAATACATAAATGCATAGAGAGAGAGAGAGAGATTGGTTCAAATATTAACCAAGATTATTGTGTTAACTTTGTTAACCAATTTCAACCAATGAAAATTCATTTTTTATCTAGGTTCATTTTCATCTCATAATTAATGATAAGGGTAAATATGTAATTTTAGTTTGTATGTAACTCTCATATCATTAATTGGGTTACAAAATCAAAAAATCTCATAATTATTGTTGATTTACTATTGATCTTGTTTTTCTATAATATTGATTTATTTATCTATAATGTTCTTAAATTTGTGATTGTTAAAAGAGACCTGATAGTAAAGTTTTTGATATCGTTCAAGCTAATATGAATAAACTCATTGGAAAACAACTCGACAACAATGAGAAGGTTAAAATGGTTTACGATGACAATCGGACTTCGAGTTTCGGAAGTGAAGACAATAATCAAAGCGTTTGTATTGGTAATGGATTAATATGTTATTGTATTTGTTTTAATCGAAATTATGTTCATTATCACGTTTTTGTGTTTTTTATGGTTCATATTGTGTTGCTAGTTTTTTCTTTAATTATTACTACGAGCCCAATTCATATGTTCAAATGAAATGAGTTTATTGTCAACTTAATTTGTTATGCAATCCAATTTTGATAACCATTCGGCTCCATCAGCTGCTTGTGATGCTTGACTTGCCATAGACTACAACTAGTGTTCATATACGTTCAGGTGTGTTCATATATGTTCTAGTAGGGACATGAATCAAGGCATCTAATATTGAATTCATAATTTTTGTTAATTTATTATTGGTCTTGTTTTTTTTATAATATTGATTTTTCTAAATATAATGTTTTTGAATTTGTGATTGGTAGAAGAGACCCGATAGTAAAGTTTTCGGTATCGTTCAAGCTATTATGGATAAACTCATTGTTTATGATGAAAGAACTATTGTTCACAAGTGTTCATATTGTGTTTATATGTACACTAGCTACATATCTCAACATTGGCTCGCTCCTGAATGTGTTCATAATGAAGGAACTATTGTTCACAAGTTGTTCATATTGTGCTCATATGTACACTAGCTACATATCTCAATATTGGCTCGCTCATGAATGTGTTCATAATGAAGGAATTATTGTTCACAAATGTTCATATTGTGTTCATATATACACTAGCTGTATATCTCAACACTGGCTCGCTCATGAATGTATTCATAATGAAGGAATTACTGTTCACAAGCTGTTCATACCTGTTTTTTTATTTTAATTTTCTATCATGTAGCAGCTATTTTTATTATGTTCATATTGTGTTCATAAATGTTATGCAGTCCAAGTTCGTCAATTTATGTTCGTATTTGACACAATGGTATATATATATATATATATATATATATAGATGTGTTCATATGGTTCTTACATTAACAAAAATAATGGGATTTTTTGAATTTATAACTCTCAATTAATGATATGAGAGTTACATAGAAAAAAATTTACCTAAATACCCTTTTCCCCTTTGTTCACATATGTTTTGTGAAATTGTAAATTTAAAAAATTAATTTTTTATCATGATTAATCACAACTGTTTATTATAAGAATCAATGGCCAAGATTGGTTAACAAAGTCACAATAATCTTGGTTAAGATTTGAACCATCCCCTATATATAAGAATCAATGGCCAATAGAGAGAGAGAGAGGGATCAAATGAAAACCGCCCCATTTTGTGTAAACCATACAAACCAATCTCATTCATTCATTTTTCTTGATCAATGGTCAAGATTAGAGTAGTTTATATTAAGAAATAAAAAAAATTATTTTTTAATTGAAAAAGGACAAAAATGTAAAACATCAAATATCATTAACCGAGGCAACAAGATCATGCATTACCTAATATTAATGAAACAAAATCATTGTTTTAAAAACTATATATATATATATATGTTGGTCCCTTGAGGGTTTACAAGAATAGTAAAACAGTTTGTAGAAGGAGGGATGAATACAACCACAATATTTTCAAATTTAAAATATATATTGATAAAAAAGATCAATACAGATTTTACAAGATTGTTTGCGGAAAGATAAGGTGATAAAAATCTATCTAAACAATCTTTAGTTACACACTAAGTCTTAGCAATTACAAGAAAAGAAATGTTGTAGAGAAGATCATTTACTTAAGCTAGAAAATGCATGAAGTAAGAATTAGGGTTAGAGAGTGAGTTGCGCGCACTCTGCATGGAGAAGAAACACTTCTATTTATACACATTGCATTAAATGAACATTTAATGCAATATGGTAGGGTTAGAGTGTGTGTCAAGCCTTAAGAGAAAGGCTTGTCCTTTGCTACAGTGAATAGTACAAAAAGCACTATTCATGAACAGACATCCTTACCCAAAGTTGGTGGACAATAGAGTCGACTAGTCGGCTCCGTACCATACCAACTTTCATAAGGGTAAGGTGTTTGTCCTTTACACATAAGGATAAGACAACAACAGTCGTGCTAAGCAAGCTTCCTCTGATCGCTGAATGCTGGAATGACCTGAAGGTCTCTTCATCATTCGCTGAAGCTTGAGCAGTCTTCACACATATGTAGACAGGTTTGTAATCACTGAATACCGCTTCAGATCACATACTCGCCAGTCTCTAATCTCCAGTTTCAGTCTTCGACATTTGCTGAAGGTTCTTTGGTGTGAGTGTTGTCTTCTTGAAGTATTGATGTCTCTGATAGATTTACAATGCAAGTTCTTCAGTGATCATTGAACATACTCAGTGAAGGTCGTTGGAACTGAAAAGACAAAAACATAAATACAACGTATAAGTGAAAAGGGATTAACATCAAACCAACGTGTCTTGATACCTGCATCTGGATCACCAAGAATTTGATGAATTGGATGGCTTTTAGTCCATCGTTGAGCCGGTAAAGAGGCTTCACCTGAATAGGCAAGTTCAAGTATAAAAGATGAGGCTTCAGCAGCAGTTTCTTCAGCAATAGGGACTATTGCTAAAGGAGCCTCAGATTCAGCAACTGAAACAGGTTTAGAAACTGAAGGCATTTCATTCAATGATAGATCAGCGTTTGAAGTAGAAGGAGGGACACAACTAATAGGCATTGCAACGATCTCTGAAGAAGATGCGGTGGAGTGACTAGCTGTAACTGGAATGATGAGTGGATCATCTTCAGCTTCGGGATATTCAGTGTTAAGAGAGCACTGTAAGAAGCTTCAGGTTGTCCATAGTGAAAGAACATCCAGTTTTTTAATTCATCCTCATCATTTGATATGGGTTTTGAATTAGCTGACTGAGATTCGTCAAAGGTGCCATGAATAGATTCCTCTATTGTATGTCTTCGTTTGTTGAATACTCTGAAGGCTTTGGATATAGAAGAATATCCAAGAAATATTCTTTCATCAGCTTTGGGATCGAACTTTCCAAGTTGGTCACGGTTGTTGAGAATVTAACAAGTACAACCAAATATATGAAGAAAGCTTATGGAAGGCTTTCGTCCATGGAARAGTTCRTAGGHYGTCTTCTTGAATCTTTTCACGATCAGCGATCGGTTTTGAGTGAAACAAGCGGTGTTGACACCTTCAGCCCAAAATTGAGTAGGGAGATGGGATTAGCTAAGTATTGATCGAGCAGCCTTAATGATTGTTCGATTTCATCTTTCAGCGACCCCATTCTGTTGAGGAGTTCTCACTAAAGAAAAGTTGTGAGAGATTCTCTTGTCCTCAAAGAAGTTATCCATAGTACTGTTTTTGAATTCAGTACCATGGTCACTTCTGATAAATCGTACTTTAACATCGTTTAGTACTTCTATCTTTTTGATGAACGAAATGAGTTCTTCATGTGCTTCATCCTTGGATCTGAGAAAGAATACCCAAGTGTACCTGGCATACTCATCAACAATGATAAGTGTGAACTTCTTTCCAGCTAGGGATTGCACG
>NC_037528.1:39797351-39802633 GCF_001531365.2 Cynara cardunculus var. scolymus | reverse complement strand
TGAGCAAAGAGATTCCTTTGCAAACGAGTGTTGAGGAAGACCAGTGACAAGATCATTTCTTGACAGCTCACTGAGTGTCTTGAAGTTGAGATGAGATAGCCATTTGTGCCATAACCAGTTAATATCTGATGAGGCTTTGGAGAAGAAGCAACCATTCTCGGTGAGAGGAGAATTCATGTTGATGATATATACGTTCTCTAGACGAGAACCGGTTAGAGCAACCTTATCATCTTTGTCAAGAAAAAGAGCAACCTTTGGTATATCCTTTTCCATTTCCACCGAAGGTTACGGAAGGTCTTCTTTCTTTCTTCAAGTGAGTTAGAAGAGATTTATCTCCTGTCATATGTCTTGAACATCCGCTGTCCAGATACCATATGCCTTTGACATCCTGTATAAGGAAACAAAATAAGAATGCTATTGGTACCCATCTATTGGGGTCCAGCTTTGTTAGAGGCTTCATCATCTGATGCTGAAGAATCAACATTAGTAGATGGCATCACCAAACCTGAGGAGGTTTGAGTGGGAAGAGGAATAACCTCTGACACTACTAAGGTAGTTTTAGTGGAAGTCTTCAATGAACCTAATAAAGAGGCTTCAGTGGTAGGAACTATAACGTCTGATGCTGAAGACTTTTCAGCAGGAGTTGTCTTCGCTGAGCCTGAAGAAGAGGCTTCAACGGTTTTCTTCACCTTGGTTGCTAGAGCAGCCTTTGTGGATGATTTCACCTTGGTTGATTTCTCAGCCTTGGTTACTTTCTTGCCCTTACCTGGCGAATCAGCTTTGGCGGCAGAAGGACACTTGCTGGCAATATGTGTTTTTTCACCGTAGTGTTTACACTTCCTAAAGCTAGGAGTAGCTTTAGGGCCAGGAAGTATCAGACTAGAAGCGGGACCAGCTCCAAGAATTCCATTCTCATTGGTTCTAGGAGGAACCTTTGAGGAATTGGATTCTTTAGGTGAAAGGTTCACCTTGAGCTGTGACTTGGATTTATGATGGGATTCAGATTTCCTAGTCCCTGAAGAGGAAGAAGCTTTACAAGCTGAAGGAATAGACCTAGATCTATTAGACTTGTTAGACTTCTTGGGAAGGGATGCAGTGACAACGATTTACCTTTGTCTTTGCACCCAGAACTCGAAGGATTTCCTTCAAGATGACTCTCAGTAAAAAAGGAGAACTGAGAGGAAGAAGTGTTGGGAATAGAAGAGACGAAAAAGGTACCAAATTTGAGCATGGTTCTGTCTTTAACACATTCTTCCTGATCATAGGAGAATCCTAGACCAGTCTTTATCTTGGCGGGGATCTGAGCGTTAATGATTTCAGAGGCCTTGATGGAAGCTTTGCACCACCCTTCAATGGTAGCTTTCTCGGCCTTGAGTTTAGTGATTGCTCGCTAACGCTCAACGATAGCCTTCTCATGTTCAACAGTGATGACTTGGTTTACAATAACCTAATCTTTAAGATTTTCCTTGACAGAGGTCAGTTCTTTGATCTTAGAATGACAAATCTTCAATTGCTCTTGAAGATCAACGTTAAGCATTTCAGTTTTGATTTGCTATTGAGGGCATTGTAAAGGTCAACCGTCAGCCTATCCAGTGCAGAAAGACTAGAAAAAGAAGAGGGTTCATTCAGGAAACTTACCTGATTAGAAGAAGATGGCTCAGAGGAAGTAGACGCTTCTGAAGATCCTTCATCTGCATCTATGGCCATCAAGCAGACGTAGGCTTTATCCTCCTCATCCGAAGATGATTCATCGGATGACTCAACCCAGTCATGCTCTTCAGCAATAAGGCCTTTAGCCTTTCGCTGGTTGTTCTTCATTTTCTTGTACTTCTCTTTCAGTTTTGAGTACTTCTCATCTTTGATCCTGAAGGAGGAAGGAGCTTTATTAGATGGCGTCGCAGTCTTCTTTGATCTGCATTCACCTGCAAAGTGTCCGGGCCGGTGACAGTTGTAGCAGACAGCTGAAGTCTTGTCTATTCTTTCAGACTTTGGCTTTTTCCTGAGGGACAGCTGAGGAGATCTGCGGAAGTTGCTCTTACTAGCGAAGCTCCTAAATGACTTAGTTAGGAGTGTCAGGGACTCATCAAAATCTGTTAAATCAGATTTTGGAATGTCCTCAGAGATAGAAGAATCTATCTTCGTGATAACAACGGGAGGAAGAGAAGAAACAAACGGGGTAGAAGAAGTTTCAACTGAAGAAGCTTCAGAGATCAAAGCCAAATGAGAGCTTTTTATTTCCCTGGATTCTTTTACAATATTCCTTTTCAGTTGACGATATTGCTCATGGTTAAGCAGAATCCCGTATAAAGTAGAAAGAGAAAGAGTGGACATGTCATTTGACATCTTGAGACATATGGAAAAGGTGTCCCAAGACTCAGGAAGGCATTCTAGAAACTTGGTTAAAGTTTCAGAATTAGAATATTCCCTGCCGATAGCCCTAAGATCAATAAGAAGACAGTTAAATCTCTGATGTACTTCAGACAGCGTCTCAGACTTTCCACAGAGAAATCTTTCATACTGTCTTACTAGAGTGATCTTTCTGGTCTCTTGAACCTGAGTGGTTCCTTCATATTGGACACAAAGTGTGTCCCACATGGATTTAGAAGTTTTGAGTTTCATCATTGAGTGATAAATCTCATCAGGAAGAGACATAGCTATTATAGACCGAGCACACGTGTCTATAGCTATTTTTTTATTGTCCTCATCGCTCCATTGATGTGGAAGCTTTGGAATCTGCCGTTCAGGAATCGCGGCAGTCGTAGTTGTTGCTGGAATAGCCGGAGCAATAGCAAATGGAATATATGGTCCATTTTCTATATAATATGGAATTTCAGGATCCATACCTTCCAAAAAGAGGGACATAAAAGAGGGACATCCGGTTCTTCCAGAGACTAAAGTTGTCACGRACAAACCGGGGAGGTTTGGCAAGAGATCCATTATCTTGTGTGTGTGTGTTTGTAATTTGTAAAGCCATTTGTAAGCTGTAAAGTTATCTAAGAAAGAAGATAAACTAATATAGAAAACAACTAAACAGACAGATAGAGAGAAAACATTGCTCTGATACCACTTGTTGGTCCCTTGAGGGTCTACAAGAACAGTAAAACAGTTTGTAGAAGGGGGGGGATGAATACAAACACAATATTTTTAAATTTAAAATATATATAGACAAAGAAGATCAATACAGATTTTACAAGATTGTTTGCGGAAAGATAAGGTGATAAAAACCTATCTAAACAATCTTTAGTTACACACTAAGTCTTAGCAATTACAAGAAAAGAAATGATGTAGAGAAGATCCTTTACTTAAGCTAGAAAATGCATGAAGTAAGAATTAGGGTTAGAGAGTGAGTTGCGCGCACTCTGCATGGAGAAGAAACACTTCTATTTATACCCCATGCATTAAATGAACATTTAATGCAATATGGTAGGGTTAGAGTGCGTGTCAAGCCTTAAGAGAAAAGCTTGTCCTTTGCTACAGTGAATAGTACAAAGCACTATTCATGAGCAGACATCTTTACTTAAAGTTGGTGGACAATAGAGTCGACTAGTCGGCTCCGTACCGTACCAACTTTCATAAAGGTAAGGTGTTTGTCCTTTGTGTGTATAAGGACAAGACAACAACAGTCGTGCTAAGCAAGCTTCCTTTGATCGCTGAATGCTGGAATGACCTGAAGGTTTCTTCATCATTCGCTGAAGCTTGAGCAGTCTTCACACATATGTAGACAGGTTTGTAATCACTGAATACCGCTTCAGATCACATACTCGCCAGTCTCTAATCTTCAGTTTCAGTCTTCGACGTTTGCTGAAGGTTCTTTGGTGTGAGTGTTGTCTTCTTGAAGTATTGCTGTCTCTGATAGATTTACAATGCAAGTTCTTCAGTGATCATTGAACATACTCAGTGAAGGTCGCTGGAACTGAAAAGACAGAAACATAAATACAACGTATAAGTGAAAAAAATTATATCAAATCACTGGGAGAGATGATCAACAATATATATATATATATATATATATATATCATTTTATACTTCTAAAGATTCTAACAAAAAATGTTAGAATAATCTTGAAAATTAAACAAGTTCATCCATGAATGTGTTTATTTAAAATCATTGTTTTAATGAATGAAATGGTTTTACCGTTTTCTCAATGCACAAATCAATGTATTTCTAGATGAGACATCTGTCATTTTCATGTTTTTCAGAAGATGGATCCGTTTCAATCTTATTATGAAATGGTTTCATTGTTTGCCAATTACACATCATGTTCTTAACATTAACATATCAACCATTTACAATAACCATTACATGAACTTGTTTCACAATTATAACTATTAAAAGTATTACATCCACCATACCATACAAATTCATAACCATTAAGTGAACAAGATCACCCGAAAAAAAATGAAACAATTTCATCATCAATTGTTGCTAAAGAAACATGATTCTCCAAGAACATATTTCGTATCCTAGTAAATTATGCAGCAATTTCATCGATAATTTTTTTTTCTCTTAACACGTTTCATTAAGTTACTGCATCCACCATATCATACAAATTCATAACCATTAAGTGAACAAGATCACCGAAAAAAAAACAATTGGATGAAACAATTTCATCAACAATTGTTGACAAGAAAACAAGATTATTCAAAGAAATTACATTATGCAACAAGTTTATCCATAAAAGTTTCATTAAGCAACTTCATCCATAAACGTGTTCATAAAACAATCTAAATACGTTTCATTAAATTTTTTCCCTTTTTCCAATTAAATTACTGCCTTTTTTCTAACGAAACATATTTTCGTATCCACGTAAATTATGCAACAATTTCATCGATAAAGCTTTTGATATATGAACACGTTTCATTAAATTACTTCATCTACCATACTATAGAAATTCATAACCATTAAGTGAACAAGATAACCAAATAAAAAATGAAACAATTTCATCAAACAATTTTTGAATTTAAATTTCTTTAATCCGTATAATCCTGAAACTAAATTAAACATATTTAAATTTTTTTATAAATTAAGAAAACCAATTAAATCCTAACATATTTAACGTAACCATTATTATGTTTCTAAAATTAATAAATTATAATACCTTCTATTATTAATCAAAAATTAACTTAAATGACAATTAAGCCCTTATTGATTAAAATTAATTAAAAAAACGGAAATTTTCTATTGGTCGAAATTGGTTTGCATGGTTTTTAAGAATTGAGCGGTTTTCAACGTAACTCGCACGCGCACACACACACACACACACACACACACACACACACACA
>NC_037528.1:39768992-39797316 GCF_001531365.2 Cynara cardunculus var. scolymus | reverse complement strand
AAACCGTGCAAACCATCTTTATCCGTCGATTTCATTGTTTAATCTTATGAAATTTTTTCATGAAATTGTTTAATCTTGTGAAATTGTTTCATATAATATTTTTTTTTGATGAAGTTGTTTCATATATGGTTGTGAAATTGTTTCATATAATACTTAATGAAACTTTTCATGTATTTCTCTAAAATTAATGAAACTGTTTCATGTATTTCTCTAAAATTAAAATAATAAAGATGATAATATCTATGATTCACCTTCACAATAAAAAATAATTAATCAACCTCTCATAATTACAAAAAAAAATGAACAAAATGAAAAATTGTGATTGGTTGAATGAAGTTTGCACGGTTTGTACAAATTGAGTGGTTTGCATTTGATCGCTCCTCTATATATAGGAGTGATCAAATAAAAACCGTATATATATATATATGTATATATATATATATATATATATATAGGAGCGATCAAATGAAAACCGTCCTCATTTGTGTAAACCATGTAAACCAATCTCATCCATCCATTTTCTTGATCAATGGTCAAGATTAGTTTAGGTTATATTAGGAAATTAAAAACAAATATTTTATAATCCCTAAAATGGCAAATGGTAACTTTGGTAGTGATAATATTAATGACAACCATATCATGTATATCGTAATATTAATGAAACAAAATCATTTGTAAAATAATATATTAATTTTATGTTCAAATATTATAAAAAATAGCATTCATCATTAAAATAGATCAACAATAAAAATAAAACACACTATAATCAATTTAACATAATGAAACCTTTTGAATAATAATAATAAAAATTACTACTACATTTCATGAACGAAATGGTTTCACTGTTTCATCAATACACAAATCAACGTAATGCTAGATGAGACATTTGTCATTTTCATGTTATTGGTAGATGAATCCATTTCAATCTAATTATGAAATTGTTTCACTGTTCGCCAATTACATAACATTTTCTTAACAATTATGAAATGGTTTCACTTTTGTTATGCACCCATTTCATCGGCAAATTTTTTTCAATTCGAACATGTTTCATAACGTCAATGCATACCATTACAGACTTTGTTAACCATTAATGAACAAAATCATCCAAAGAAAATTTAAAAAAAAAATGAAACAATCTCATCAATAATTGTTGATAAGAAAACAAGATTATCCAAGAATATTATATTACGCAACCAGTTCATCTCAAAATATTATATAAAATCTATATATGTATGTATGGTTTCACTTTCTTGACTCACCCATTTCATCGGCCAATTTTTTCCAATACAAACAATGACGAATATTAGACAAACATTCATATTATAGAAAAACATCAACATAGGAATTAAAATAAAGAATATATACCATAACATCCATCTACATTCGCATTAACATTATTGGAGTTGTCAGTCATTTCATTGGAACTAATGCATGCACCTGTATCACCCATTGTCGTAGAGGAACGTATTTTCTATATATGAAACGATATGATTATATACAACCTCCGTGTCTTTAAATACAATGAATTCATATTATTTCTTAACCAAGGCAACCATATCATGTATATCGTAATATTAATGGAAAAAAATCATTTGTAAAATAATATATTATTTTTATGTTCACATATTGTAAAAAAAACATTCATCATTAAAATAGATCAAAAATAAAAATAAAACACACTATAATCAATTCGACATAATGAAATCTTTTAAATAAAAAAAAATAGTACTACATTTCATGATCGAAATGGTTTCACAGTTTCATCAATACACTAATCAATGTAATGTCTGATGAGACATTTGTGATTTTCATGTTATTGGTAGATGGATCCATTTCATTGTAATAATGAAATTGTTTCACTGTTCGCTAATTACACAACATTTTCTTAGCAATTATGAAATGGTTTCACTTTCGTTATGCACCCATTTCATCAACCAATTTCTTCCAATACGAACACGTTTCATAGAGTCAATGCATTTACCATTACATGTTTTGTTAATTATTAAGTGAACACATTTCATAGAGTCAATGTATACCTTCAAATATAACCAATCTGCATACGTTTCATAAAACAAGCTCCTCAATGAACGTTTTCATGAACAAATCTAACATGAATCTGTTTCACAGCTGATTATATTTTTACCGGTTCATGAATCTTTGTTTGGATCTGTTATTCATTTCGTTGATTAACGAATATAATAATTTTCGATTTTCATATTGTTACCATTAATAAACCGAGAAACCAAATAACAATATTTAATTTTTAAAATTCTAATTTAAAAAACATTTAAATATTACCATTTATAAAATTTCCTTTATTATGTTAGCTTAATTAATATCTCTTAATAACTTTCTTATTTAATCGAAAACAATATAAATAACAATTTTACCCTTAATGATTAAATTTAATTAAGAAAAAAAAGAATTTTTCTATTGGTCGAAATTAGTTTACACGGTTTCTAAGAATTAGACGATTTTCATTTGATCCCGCCTATATATATATATATTAATGTTAGCAAGTCCAACTTTTTTTAACTTTTGGGCTATGGCCCAAATATATCCTTAAGCCCAACATAAAGCCTAACATCTAATATAATCAAATCCAAATGAATTTGAGCCTAAAAATCCCTAAACCATTAAATATATCGACAAATTTGACATTGACGGTCTCCAAATTTTGAAATCCCTCAAGAACTCTATCAATCTATCGATCGTTCCTAATCCATGGTTTGATTTCAGCGCACATCATCAAAATATCAACCAAGTGATTCAACTCTTTCCTTCAACTTTTTCGATTCCAAACTCAGTCTGTTCAAGTGATCGGTCATCGGCGCACATCATCAGGTCTCTAAATCTTCCCTAGTCCCCAAATCCAGATTTGCAAGTCATGTTTTATGAGCTTTTTTTTACATTAAGAAATTTCCTATATTGAGCATATTGTAAGTTGTAACTTTATGTTTGTTTTCTACTT
The DNA here is from genome assembly GCF_001531365.2 of Cynara cardunculus var. scolymus. Lineage (NCBI taxonomy): Eukaryota > Viridiplantae > Streptophyta > Magnoliopsida > Asterales > Asteraceae > Cynara > Cynara cardunculus. Next base: position 39,794,345 of record NC_037528.1, on the reverse strand, counting down.
TCATAATATTTCGATCTTGACTCTTTCCCTTAACTCTTTTCGTTCCAGATTCTGACTTCAGCGCACATTGTGATAACCAGATCTTGGTTGTCAMMWRMGGTAATAAATATGKGATTATTTGTTATATGTGAATATGTGTCAGCATGATGAATTTGTACATTTAATCATGTGGGTATATGAAGTATATGCATAATGTGAAATATGTATATATATATGTATATATATATATATATATATATGTATGTGTGTGGTAAGTCAAAGTGAAATTCATGTATAATGTGGTATGTATGCGAATATTATACATAAGCATATATGCATAGGATGTATGTGAGTATGAATGCATGAGTATATGTGTTAGGTATGCATGTATGTGAAGAGGGGAGATGGATTAGCCGCCATACCTCTTTTAGAAAGGGGTATAAATAGGGGTTGAGAACCTCCAAATTTTCTTTTTACCACTTTTACTATTTGTTTGAGCGATTTAAAGAAAGAGGAGGTTGATCAGATACTTTTTGAAGCAAAGTAGATTCAATTGTTTTCAAAAGGATTTTAAGGTGAGTGGTTTAACAGCTTTGAAACTCTTTATAATTACATAAATTAATTGTATAACTCTCCATTTGATTTGAAGTTTAAACTATTTGAATGTTGCTCGGATTAGTCTTAAACTGGATGAGGGTTGAGCGGTTTAATCTTAAACCGGAGAAGGTTGAGCGATTTACTACTTCATCGATCAAAGCTTGACCGGATCTAGACTAAATCGCTTAAGGCATGAGCGATGTGGCCTTAAACTGGATGAGGGTTGAGCGGTTTAGACATTAAAACGGACATGTTTACAGTTTGAACGAGTTATGAATTATGAATATGTGTTTAATATTTTAAACGAAGAAGTAGGAATACGACTTTAAGATAACCAATTTATTTTAAATCGGACAAGTATGCATAGTGTTGACCGGATTAATAATCCGGACAAAAGTCTTGGAATTGATTCTAAGTGTTAAATCGGACAGGCCTTAGGCGATATGTTGTCCGAATTTGGTAAACCGGCTAAGACTTGACCAGAGATGAAGTCCGACCAAGTTTATGTTGACCGGATTTGCATTTATGCCTTGTGTATGGTTGATAAAATTGTTAATTTAAAAAGAAAATGGGAATTTTGATAATTTTGAACAGATAATAATTCTACTGACTGCGATCTATTTGGAATTCTTTTTGTGAAATGTTTTGATGAAGAAATAAGGGTGGCTTATCAAGGAGAGGTGTACTCTGGGATAAGGATGTCATATCAATGAGAGGTGTACCATGGGATAAGGGTGACATATCAAGGAGAGGTGTACATTTGGATATAAGGGTGGCATTTGTGAGTGTGTTATGTAATATAACTCCTACTATTATTTCCTTTAAGATTACCGTGGTCTGGAATCTTTATTTCTTTGTGACTTAAAGATTTAGGATCAGGGTTCTTATTGGAATTTGGAAAACATAATTTAGATGTTATTGAGGAGAAGATACCAGATTTGGCCTAAAACTTTAAATTAACCTTGTTTGATTCGAAAGGTTTAAAAGTGGCATCATGATAATCTAATTAGTACAAACCTGTTTTAAGTTTGATGTATTATTTGTCAGCAGAGAAATTTGCTTGAAAAGTGAAAAGTATTGGTATCATATTCTCACTTGCTCACATATTTGTTATTTATATGAAAAGTTGTTTTTCATAAAGGTTTTGGTGATTTCACCCTGCAATATCATAAATAGGGTAACTCACTAGACCTTTCGGTAACTCTCGTTTTGTGATTTTAAATATGTATTGCAGGAGGTACAGACGGTAAGGGAAAGGGAAAAATGTGATATTTCCTATATGCTTTTCTACATGAAGATTTGTCTCTGATGTATAGTTTTGATTGATGAACGTTGATTAGTACAAGAAATGTATTTTGAATTTTTGAAGACATGTATTTGGTATGGTAAATTCTTGTACTAAGGGACCTGAATGGTATATAAACATGTATTTCTTCTGTATGAAGTATGTGTTACATGCAATGTGTTCTATGAGGTGTTACAAAAAGTGGTATCAGAGCCTGAGTTTAAGGGATTTAGGTATTCAACATCATGATACCTAGACTTAAACTGTTTTATTGCATGTTACAGACATAGTTAGTTCCATTGGAAATAAATATGATGTGTTGAAAGAACAATGTGTAAGGTAAATTTTAATTACATCTGGCCAGTGTAATTATGAATTTACAGGTACACATCTGAACTTGAATACTTCATTATATTTGGGAATGTGAATACGTGATTATTAACACTAAAATCTGTAGATGTCTAAACGAACCGAAGATATGAAAGAGTGGCTCGTCTAGAATCTGAGGAAAGGGAAGAATCACCCGTTAATCTTCTGACTAGCGCATCCGAAAATAGAGGTCGAGGAAGACCAAGGGGACAAGGCAGAGGAATAAGCCAGTCTCAAGGAAGGGGTCAAATTGGAATTCATTCTGAACCTGAAGAATCCCATTCTGGGAATGCTCAGGAGAGATCAGTGCCACACCCTGAATACATAATCAGGGATATGTTGGCTGAAGAAATGGGTAAGTTGCGGGAAAATCTGACTTCTATTACGGGAATACCAGCCAGAGTAGAAACAGAGAGAATAGAAGTTCGTCTCTCGGTACCGGTTACTCACAACAAGGAGGGAGATATTAAAATGTTTTTGGCATGTAAGCCACCAACATTTTCTGGGGAAAGAGATCCAGTGAAAGCTGTGTGCTGGATCAAAGAAATGGAATCTATGTTCAACACCATTCGGTGTCCAGAAACAGATAAAGTTTGATTTGCTGATTCTGTATTAAAATCAAATGCTTTGTTCTGGTGGGAAGTTGAATCGTCGGCTAGAAGAGATGTCTTACAGACTTTGTCATGGGCAGAATTTGTAGAACGATTCAAGAATCAGTTTTGTCCTAAAACTGCTGTTAGACAAATGGAAGAAGATTTTCTAAGGTTGGAACAAGGAAATGGAACAGTTCGGGAGTATATCAAAAGATTCATTGAATACTCTCGCTTTACTAAATATTATGTTTCAATAGAATCCAGAAAGATAGAGAAGTATATTTGGGGTTTGAAACCCTCAATCAGAAAGTTTGTAATTTCCATGAACCCCAATACCTTTTCATTAACGGTAGATGCGGCTGAAGTGACTGAACGAAATAAGAAGCGACAGCCAGAAGGAAAGATTATAGACAAAAGAAAATGGGAGGGGCCTTCATCTTTCCGAGGACTGAAAACAGTAAGATATGATAACAGATCCGAGCAGAAGATAAGTGAGAAAGTCTGCTCACAGTGCCGACAGGTTCATCAGGGTGAGTGCAAGATGGATCCAAGAAAATGCTATAAATATGGTGAAGCGGGCCATTTGTCAAGAAGTTGCCCATCTAACAAAAGATGTTTTAATTGCAATTCTTGGGACCATATACGATCAAACTGCCCGTTGTTGAGAACTCCACAACTGACAATGGGAAGTAATGTGTCGGGTACTCGGGAAGACCTACTATGAACAGAGGAGGGCAAGGAGGGGCACGGGGACGGTCCTTCCAGATGACTAAAAATGAGGCAGAAGCATCACCAGATGTAGTAACATGTACATTTCTTTTGAATTCAATACGTGCTAAGGTGTTATTTGACTCTGGTGCAAACTTTTCGTTTGTATCACCACTGTTTGCTCAAACTACATGTCTGAATTCTATGATTCTTGATGATGAAATAGTAGTTGATACTGCTAATAGTCAAGAAACTGTTACTAGTGTGTTCAATAATTGTATTATTGTTATTGAGGGTTATGAACTCCCGATTCGGTTATTTCCCATGCCGATGAAGGATATTGATGTAGTGGTGGGTATGGACTGGTTGCCAAAGTATCAGGCTAGTATTGTTTGTAATCAAAAAATGATCAGAATTACTCTGCCAGACCAAGGAACAGTTGTTATTTATGGTGATCGTCAGAATCACCATACCAGTATTTTGTCAGTAATGAAAGCTCAGAAAAGCATTCGGAAGATGTGCCAGGGATATTTGGCGTACGTAATTGATATTAAGAAAGAAAAAGGAAAAGAGGAATCGATTCCAATTGTTAGTGAATATCCAGAAGTCTTTCCAGAAGACTTATCTGGATTACCACCAGATAAAGTTATTGAGTTCCGAATGGATCTTATACCAGGGGCTGCACCAGTAGCAAAGGCACCATATCACTTAGCACCATCTGAATTAAAAGAATTGGTTGCGCGGTTGAAAGATTTAACTGACAAGAGATTTATTATACCCAACACTTCGCCTTGGAGTGCCCCGGTTTTATTTGTCAAGAAGAAAGATGGGTCTATGCGGATGTGTATAGATTATCGTGAATTGAACAAGTTGACAATCAAAAACAAATATCCCTTGCCAACGATTGATGATTTATTTGATCAATTGGTAGGAGCAAGTTATTTCTCTAAAATTGATTTAAGGTCAGGGTATCATCAACTCAAAGTCAGGGAAGAAGATGTTGCTACAACAGCATTCAGAACTAGGTATGGGCATCATGAATTCTTAGTTATGCCATTTTGGCTTAACTAATGCACCCGCAGCTTTTATGGATTTAATGAATATGGTATGTAAGGAATATCTTGATAAATCCGTCATTGTGTTTATCGATGATATTCTTATATACTCTAAAACAGAAAAAGAGCACGCGGAACATCTTCGTCTGATATTGGAATTATTAAGGAGAGAAAAGTTGTATGCAAAGTTGTCTAAATGTGAATTCTGGTTAAGAGAAGTTCAATTTTTGGGTCACGTCATTTCAGAAATAGGGGTAAAAGTAGATCCAACAAAAATAGAAGCAGTTGCAAGATGGGAAGCTCCAAAAAATCCTTCTGAAGTCCGAAGCTTTTTGGGATTGGCCGGCTATTACCGTAAGTTCATTCAGGACTTTTCCAAAATAGTTGTGCCATTGACTAAATTGACTCGGAAGAACATTAAATTCCAGTGGGAAGGAGAACAGCAGGAAGCCTTTCAATTATAAAAGCTCATCTTTGCAGTGCACCAGTATTAACTCTACCAGATGGATCTGAAGACTTTGTGGTTTACAGCGATGCTTCAAAGTTAGGGTTAGGATGTGTTCTGATGCAAAGAGGAAAAGTAATTTCTTATGCGTCAAGACAGTTGAAAGACCATGAGAAGCAGTATCCAACCCATGACATGGAATTAGCTGTAGTGGTGTTTGCTCTGAAAATTTGGAGACACTATCTTCTGGAAACAAAGTGTCAGATTTATACTGATCATAAAAGTTTACAACATTTGTTCAGCCAGAAAGAATTAAATATGCGACAGCATCGGTGGATTGAACTAGTTAATGACTATGATTGTGAAATCCTATACCACCCAGGAAAAGCAAACGTGGTAGCTGACGCCTTGAGCAGAAAAGAAAGAAGTGAAACCATTAAAATTTTGGCAATGAGAATGAATTTTTCCTGACATTCGTAAGGAAATACAGAGATGCCAACAAGAAGTTATGAAAGAAGAATTTGTTAAGGCAGAAAGGTTGGGTAAGATGATTTCAACCTTGGAACAAAATAACGAAGGACTAATGTGTTTTCAAGGGCGAATTTGGGTACCATGTTTTGGAGATATCCGAAACACTATATTAAATGAAAGCCATAAGTCCCGATACTCTATTCATCCAGGCACCAATAAGATGTATAGAGATTTGAAATCTTTTTATTAGTGGCCCGGATTAAAGACAGACATAGCTAGATATGTGGAACAGTGTCTGACATGTTTACAGGTTAAGATTGAACATCAGAAGCCGTATGGAAGTCTTCAATCATTAGAGATACCTGTATGGAAATGGGATCATATTACTATGGATTTCGTCATGAAGTTGCCTCGAACTCCAAAGGGGTATGACATGATTTGGGTAATTGTTGATCGTTTGTCTAAATCTGCGCATTTTCTACCAATAAGAGAGAAGTACTATTTAGAAAAGCTAGCACAGATTTACATCAAAGAAATTGTTACCCGATATGGTTTTCCATTATCTATTATTTCTGATAGAGATAGTCGGTTTACTTCGAAGTTCTGGGAAGGGTTGCATAAAGCTTTGGGGTCTGAAATCCGACTAAGTACAGCTTATCATCCGCAGACTGACGGGCAGAGTGAAAGAACTATCCAGACTCTCGAATACATGTTAAGAAGTTGTATTATTGACTTCGGGGGATCATGGGAAGATCATTTACCGTTAATAGAGTTTGCATATAACAACAGTTACCATTCCAGCATTCAAGCGGCACCGTATGAAGTGTTGTATAGACGTAAATGCCGAACGCCATTGTGTTGGAATGAGGTGGGTAAAAGACAACTGACGGGTCCTGAAATTGTCCAAGAAACTGCTGAGAAAATCGAACAGATCTGCGAAAGAATCAAAACAGCACAAGATCGCCAGAAAAGTTATGCTGATAATCGTCGAAAGCCGATTGAGTTTGGTGTAGGTGATTTTGTGATGTTGAAAGTTTCATCGTGGAAGGGTGTCATTAGATTTGGAAGAAGGGTAAGCTCAGTCCGAGGTATGTGGGGCCGTTTAGAATATGTAAGTGAATTGAGCCAGTAGCATATCAGTTAGAACTGCCACAAGAATTGAGTCTGATTCACAACACTTTCCACGTGTCGAATCTGCGGAAATGTTTAGTTGATCCAAGTTTAGTTGTACCATTGCCAGAGGTTAAATTAGATAGTAAGCTGAATTTTGTGGAAACACCAAAAGCTGTAATTGACCGAAAGATCAGGGTGTTGGGAAACAAAGAGATAAGTTTGGTTAAGGTTCAGTGGAAGTTTCACAAAGGACCAGAAGCAACATGGGAATTGGAGTCAAAAATGAGATCAGAGTACCCTTGGCTCTTTGATTAAAAGAAATTCCGGGACGAAATTCTTTTGAGAAGTGGATGATGTGATAACCAAATCTTGGTTGTCAACAGAGGTAATAAATATGTGATTATTTGTTATATGTGAATATGTGTCAGCATGATGAATTTGTACATTTAATCATGTGGGTATATGAAGTATATGCATANATGTGATTATTTGTTATATGTGAATATGTGTCAGCATGATGAATTTGTACATTTAATCATGTGGGTATATGAAGTATATGCATAATGTGAAATATATATATGTATATATATATGTGTGTTTGTGTGTGTGTGTGTGTGTGGTAAGTCAAAGTGAAATTCATGTATAATGTGGTATGTATGCGAATATTTATACATGAGCATATATGCATATGATGTATGTGAGTATGAATGCATGTCATATGAATACATAAGTATATGTGTTAGGTATGCATGTATGTGAAGAGGGGAGATGTCTTAGCCACCATACCTCTCTTAGAAAGGGGTATAAATAGGGGTTGAGAACCTCCAAATTTTCTTTTTACCACTTTTACTATCCGTTTGAGCGATTTAAAGAAAGAGGAAGTTGATCGGATACTTTTTGAAACAAAGTAGATTCAATTGTTTTCAAAAGGCTTTTAAGGTGAGTGGTTTAACAGCTTTGAAACTCTTTATAATTACACAAATTAATTGTATAACTCCCCATTTGATTTAAAGTTTAAACTATTTGAATGTTGTCCGGATTAGTCTTAAACCGGATGAGGGTTGAACGATTTAATCTTAAACCGGATGAAGGTTGAGCGATTTACTACTTCATCGATCAAAGCTTGACCGGATCTAGACTAAATCGCTTAAGGCATGGCGATGTGGTCTTAAACCGGATGAGGGTTGAGTGGTTTAGACATTAAACCAGACATGTTTACAGTTTGAACGATTTATGAATTATGAATATGTGTTTAATTATTTAAACGGAGAAGTAGGAATACGACTTTAAGATGACCGGTTTATTTTAAATCAGACAAGTATGTATAGTGTTGACCGGATTAGTAATCCGGACAAAAGTGTTGGAATTGATTCTAAGTGTTAAATCGGACAGGCCTTAGGCGATATGTTATCCAGATTTGGTAAACCGGCTAAGACTTGACAGGAGATGAAGTCCGGCCAAGTTTATGTTGACCGGATTTGCATTTATGCCTTGTGCATGGTTGATAAAATTGTTAATTTAACAAGACAATGGGAATTTTGATAATTTTGAACTGATAATAATTCCATTGACTGCGGTCTATTTGGAATTGTTTTTGTGAAATGTTTTGATTAGGAAATAAGGGTGGCATATCAAGGAGAGGTGTACTCTGGGATAAAGGTGGCATATCAAAGAGAGGTGTACAATGGGATAAGGGTGACATATCAAGGAGAGGTGTACATTTGGATATAAGGGTGGCATTTGTGAGTGTGTTATGTAATATAATTCCTACTATTATTTCCTTTAAGATTACCGTGGTCTGGAATTTTTATTTCGTTGTGACTTAAAGGTTTAGGATTAAGGTTCTTATTGGAAAGCATAGTTTGGATGTTATTGAGGAGAAGATACCAGATTTGGCCTGAAACTTTAAATTAACCTTATTTGATTCGAAAGGTTTAAAAGTGGCATCATAATAATCTGATTAGTACAAACCTGTTTTAGGTTTGCTGTATTATTTGAAGCAGAGAAATTTTCTTGAAAAGTGAAAAGTATTGGTATCATATTCTCCTTGCTCACATATTTGTTATTTATATGAAAAGTTGTTTTCATAAAGGTTTTGGTGATTTCACTCTGCAATATCATAAATAGGGTAACTCACTAGACCTTTCGGTCTAACCCTCGTTTTGTGATTTTAAATATGTATTGCAGGAGGTACAGACGGTAAGGGAAAGGGGAAAATATGATATTTCCTATATGCTTTTCTACATGAAGATTTGTCTCTAATGTATAGTTTTGATTGATGAACGTTGATTAGTACAAGAAATGTATTTTGAATTTTTGAAGACATGTATTTGGTATGGTAAATTCTTGTACTCAGGGACCTGAATGGTATATAAACATGTATTTCTTCTGTATGAAGTATGTGTTACATGCAATGAGTTGTATGGGGTGTTACTCACATCAAGACCAAGTCTCCAAATTGGCAAATCAAGTCTTCAAATCCAGATTTGTAAGTCATGTTTTATCATTTTATGAAACTTTTTTGTTGCTTTAAGAAATTTCTATCTATAGTGGGTCTTTGATCACTTATTACTGTTAGATATTTAGAGTATTAGTGATGTTTCTATGAAATCCTATTTCATATATTGAGCATATTGTAACTTATGTCTGTTTTCTACTTTTTGTTGTTGTTTGTGTGTCTATTTATGTCTTTTAGATGAAAATACCTTTCAAACTCAAAGTATAGACTCAACTGGTACTTCTAAACCTCCTCTGCCACCTAAATATGAAGAGAGAGAAAAAGCAGACAATGTTCTGAAGTATGAGACCATTTTACCAGAAATAAGACTAACCAAAATGACCCAAGGGTTATGTGTAATTACTGTGGTAAAGATTATGCAAGTGATAAGAAAAGAAAATGGAACGAGCACCTTTTGGAACCATCTTAACCATCAATGTAAAAAGTATCTATTTAGATTAGAGGATAAGAAGCAAAGATTTTTGTCTTTTCAAAAGAATAACATGAACGAAAGTGGTAGTCTTGTATCTGTGGGGTTTAGTCAAAAAGCATGTCGAGAAGCTATGGACTTTGTTTGCACTTTACATATTAATGTTTTGACTTTTGTTAAACACTAACAATTGGCTTCTATTTTGTTAGGTCAAGAACTCAAGACTCAAGAATTGAAGGTTGTGAAGAAGTGGATTTTGTTACTCAATACTTACAATGGAGTTGTAACTTTGTTAATTTGTTTGTTTTCTAATATGTATTATATATTTATTTGTTTGGACTTCAGGTTACTCGGATTTTGGACACAAGAGCTACTTAATTATTAGGCATCAGTGAAGCTAGGCCCACCACAGTTACACTCCAACTAGTTGATAAGTCCATAGCCTACCTTAAAGGAAATATTGAGGATGTCCTAGTTCAGGTTGAGAAGTTTATTTTTCCAGCTGATTTAATCATTTTAGACTTTGAAGTTGACAATGACATCCTCGTCATTTTAGAAAGATATTTCCTAGCCACTGGAAGAACATAATAGAAGTTGGTCCCTTGAGGGTCTACAAGATAAGTACAACAGTTTGTAGAAGGGGGGATGAATACAAACACAATATTTTCAAATTTAAAATATATATTGATAAAGAAGATCAATACAGATTTTACAAGATTGTTTGCGGAAAGATAAGGTAAGAAAAACCTATCTAAACAATCTTTGGTTAGACACAAGTTCTTAGCAAATGAGAAAAGAAATGCTGTAAAGAGAAGATCGTTTACTTAAGCTAGAAAATGCTCTAAGTAAGAATTATGTTTTGAGAGTGAGTTGCGCGCACTCTGCATGGAGAAGAAACACTTGTAGTTATACCCAGTGCATTAAATGTTCATTTAGTGCAAAATGGTAGGGTTAGAATGCGTGTCGAGCCTTAAGAGGAAGGCCTGTCCTTTGCTACAGTGAATAGTAAAAAAAGCACTATTCATGAGCAGACATCCTTACCTAAAGTTGGTAGGCAATAGAGTCAACTAGTCAGCTCCGTGCCGTACCAACGTTTAGAAGGGTATGGGTTTGTCCTTTGTGTATATAAGGAAAAGACAACAACAATCGTGCTAAGCAAGCTTCCTTTGATCGCTGAATGCTGGAATAACGTGAAGGTCTCTTCAGCATTCGCTAAGGCTTGAGCAGTCTTCACACATATGTAGACTGGTTTGTAATCACTGAATACCGCTTCAGATCACGTACTCTCCAGTCTGTAATCTTCAGTTTCAGTCTTCGACTTTGGCTGAAGGTTCTTTGGTGTGAGTGTTGTCTTCTTGAAGTATCATTGTCTCTGGAACTGAAAAGACAGAAACATAAATACTACGTATAAGTGAAAAGGGATTATCATCAAATCACTGAGAGAGAGGATCAACAATCTCCCCCTATTTGATGATAACAAGACAACATAAAGAAGGTTGTCTTATAAAATAATAGTAAGGAAAAGTTACATATAAAGTACATATCCCTTTTTACTATTTTGGAATCTTTTTTTCAGTGAGTCAGTCTCAGCTTGAGAATTTTCCTTAAGTTATATCTAAGAGAAAATTACAAGTACGGACACTGAAACTGAAAGCTTATTCACTGACTTATAGATTGTCAGTGAATGTAAAAAGTAACACTGGAACTCATAGACTTGTGTCCCTGTTACTTTTTTCAGGGATCTTTTTCAGTGAAGTACATGGAATACTCATTTTATTATCATTGGTAATATTACAAGTATTACAGTACACGTCTAGTGCTTACAGACTATAAGTATAATCACTGAAAGTAGACATAGTACAAGAAGTTACAAGCAAAAGTAGATTGTTGTTACAAAGAGAAAACTAATCTAGAACACTTAGATCTATGTAGCTAGGTACATCTTCACCAAGGTTTCTTCGACGTAGGCATTTCTTTCGTATCTTCAGATCGATGACTTTTCCAGGCATGCTATCATCTATCAAGAGCAAGAGGTAAACCAAATGACTCATTGGACATAGATGTAGCTCTGACATTCTCTGAAATATGGCTTCACCTTCATAGTCAAGGAATATAACTCCTAACTCAGGTTTAAAATGCACAGWRTTRGGTGTATAGGGACCCTTATCTGGCAAGTCAAGATTCATCATAGAAATGTTTGTACTCTGATGATCCTTCAGGACTTCATCTAAGGAGAACCTTGTTTCATATTCGTTCCTTAGTAATGATCCATCATTAGGATCAGAGATCTTGAGTTTCTTCTTCCCACCTTTCTTCAGAGATGGCCTGTTAGGGACCTTGACATACCTGGACATCCTTTTGATGAGCTCGCTGATGGTGTCGTCGATAATTGTCTTGTGTCTCAACTTGGATCGCTGAATGGCTTGTCTGATCTCCATCCATTCGTTGTATCCATAACGACCTAGGTAGGAAGGGTACTCGGTGATGGATCGAGATTGTCCCTGGTGATGAGCATTGAGACCAGTGTTCCATCATCTTTTGAACGTCTGCTGATGCTGACCCTGATAATCGGGCGGGGACTGATTCTCTTCTTCAACTTTGCTTCGCTCCACCGCTTGTCCTTTTCCACCAGCTTCAGGTTCTTCTCATGCTCAGCTTCTGCAATATAAAGAAGTTTAGCCTGGGCTTGGACAGCATTCACCGTTTTCTTGGACTTTCTCTTGGAGAGGCCCTTCGCAACTAGTGACTTGGCCAGCTTCAAGCTGTCTTCAGTCTACTTCTTCTGAAGCTCTAGCTCTTCTTCAGCCCTCAATGCCTCGATTCTTTCAGCTTCAGAGAGGAAGTTGAACTCACCACCACTAGAGGTACGAAGAGGAATTTTTACTCTAGTCTGGTCGAGTGACTCCTTTAGCTGAGACATCTGCTGGTCGGTAGGAGCACAGGAGACAAGGTGATCAGGGACCCACTCCAGTCGACTGCAGGTTGTTGATGGAATTTGAAGTTGATCCAAGGAAGTGACTACTACCTGAGAGGTAGAGTCTTCAAAAACAGGTTGTTGAGGGTTTTTGAACAATACCTTCAAGTTACCTTCTTCAGCGACTGCCTTGCCCTTAGACTTGGGGTCCTGGATCCTTGTTTGAGTAGATTGACTTTCCCTTTGCTCCCCCTGTGATGAAGAATACCTGAGAGCAACTCCCTTGGTGGCGGTTGATAGCTTTTGGTACTTGATGGTAAAGTCATCTTCACCATCATCGTCGTCGTCGCCATCTAGGTCACTTCCAGGGTTTGGAATGGTAGGTTCATCATCCTCATCATCATCTTCGTCTTCATCATCATCATCACCAGCAACAGTGATGGAAGGGGCATCATCTTTAGGGATGGCATCGACAACCTCAGCTGGAGCAGCTTTGGTGGTCGGGATTACAGGAGTAGCAACCGCTTCAGCTCTAGGAGCCTCAGCTTCAGCTTTAGCTTCACCTGTAGTTGATACTGGACCAACAGCCTCAGAAGGAGCAGGAGCAGCATCAGATGATCCACCAGCGTTGGACCTCATCTCCCCCTCTCTAGCTAAGACTTGAGAGAATTTGCTAGAGAGTTCGTCCAAGCGCTGACGCTGGAGAACCATTATCTCCTCTAGCTTTGATAGAGCACCGGCTAGAGTTGTCATTGCCTCACGCGTCTTATGGAGCTGGGCGCGATCATCGGCAGTGAAAGAAGGAGGAATCATTAGAGCTGGTTGACGGACAGCATCCAGGATCTGTTGAAGAAGACCAGTCTGCTGATCGGCGACAACCTGAGTATCATCAGCCCTACTGGAGAGAACAACAATGGCGTCAGTGTTGGCTTGAACAGCTTATTGGAGAGTCTGGAGATGACTCTGAACTTCTTGAACATCCGCCTGGATAACGAGGAAGCTCGCATCAAGGTCAGTCTGGCGGGGCATCTTATGGTGGAGTTCGGTTATCCGACAGAGGACGTTATCAATAGCAGGGAGGAGAAGTTTAATATCAAATGACATATCATAGTCATCTTCAATATCTTCATCCCCTCCATCTTCTTTTTCTCCCCCGTTCTCTTCCTCTCCCTGAGCATCAGGCTGATGCATAGAAGAAGGACCTGCAAGAGAGGAAGTGTGAGCAAAAGACTCAAGGTTAGAAGAAAAGAACGGGTAGGAAGATGGAATACCTGAGGGGCATCTGTATGCTGAGGAGCATCGAGAGGAGCAACCTCAGGTCCAGTGGTGCATGTCTTAGTATCAGGGAGGACGGTCGCTGATACATCATCGACCTGTGTAAAGACCAAAGAAGAAGGAGAAGAGAAAATGGTCGAGATAAGACATGGGTGTTCAGCGGTGGTGGCACTAGTGGCGCTGATATTCACACCTTCAGTGATTTGGACCACTGAGGCGGTTGGGGTAGGTACCACTGATACGACAGTGATGGGAGAAATCACTGAAGAGCTAGGAGGGATAGCTGAAGACGCCTCAGAGGTAAGGCTAGTTTCAATAGATGAAACCTTTTGAGAGGCTTCAGCCAGAGACGTGGYTGTCCCCWTTTTGGACTTCTTGGCTYTCTGAGGAGAACCAAGAGTTGGTTGAGAGRGTCGTTTTTAAGGGGTTTTGGTGGCTTGGGGGGGGGGGGGGGGTTTACCCTTGTCGTGGCCACCAGAGGAGAAGAGGTAGTGATGGACACAATAGAAGTTAGTGCCATGTCACTGTTCCTCAGCTTATGATCCAGAATCCTGGATCCAAGATTGGAAACCTAGAGGTTTCCTTCCATGGAGTAATGATCTTTAAAGATATTTGCAAACACCATCGAAAGGAACCTGGTGTAAGGCACCACCTTTTCTCGCTGGCGCTTGTTCAGCTTGAGCACCAGGTCATCAAAAATCACTGCAGCATAATTTATATTGCGACGCTGAATCGCAGATACACCTATGGTTAAGGCGATCCTAGAGGCCTGGTCCTGACCTCTAGTTTTTCCACCCATGCACTGGATGAAATGAGAGAACAGGTATTGCCAGACAGCTGGCATATTGTTCTTCTCAATCTTGGACAAGGACTTCATGGGAGCATCTGAGTCCTTCTTCATTGGCCACTGATAGCCAATGATGTTGAGAAACTCGATGATCTCGGCAGTGGTTGGTTCGCTGTCGTAGGGGCCTTTGGGAAGGCGAAGAGCCGACCTGAATGTGGTGACGCCAAACTTCACTTCCATGCGGTTGAAGGTGAAGTTGATCTGCTCCATTTGGCATACAGGCTTGACCTCAATCTCAACAACTTTAGCAGAGAACCAGAACTACTGAAGAAGTTCTTTCACCATGATGGGCTCATGGTTGAGTGCGAAGCCCAATGATGACTGCTTGAGGAAGTCAGCTGCTTCTTGGTAGTTCACCTTGGATAAGGGAATATCCAATAATGCAATGTGGTTGTTGGCCTTGAAGGATACCTCATTGATTGAGAAGTTGACATTCTTGGCGGCCATCTATTTGTAACAATAAGAAATAGTACAAACAGGTTGTTAGTATAAACCAAGAGTTTTTGGGATGAGAATATGTAAAAAGTTTTTGAAACAATAAAAACTTCTTTTGAAAAATCCTTAAAGAAGATTTAGGGTTTTTTCAAGTAGAATGTGTATAAAGAAATAAGATTATAACCAAGAAGGAGATGATTAAATAATCTTTAGAGTTTAATGTATTAAGAGAACAAAGTTCTTAAACAGATTAAACATATTTCTTATAGCAAAAGAGAAAGAAGAAGATATTGACCTTTGAAGATTAARGWGAAAGGTCGAAGAGTGTTTGGAGATTTGAGAGAGTTCTTGCTTTGGAGAGATCTTAGCAGAGTTTCGTCTAAGAAATTTGAAAGCGTAATGAGAAAAGTGGAGATGAAGTCTCATATGTATAGGTAGGAGGAGAGAGAAGAAATATGAGAGGGTAAAAAGACGACGGTTCGGAAAAGTGGTCATGATGAAAAAGACCACATTCTCATCCATGATTGGATGTCATTAAATGAAGTAGCGTAATGATAGAACCTTTTGCGCGTCTCAAAGCGTTGCACATAGTAAATAGAGAATGTCGTCATTAAGATGGTTCATTTACTATTTTCTTTTAAAAAACAAAAAGTTTTTAAGAAAACGAAGAGTCATACAGTGTTTAACAAAACACTGATAAGACCGTTTAAAACATTTTATCACTGAAAAGAAAGATTCAGTGAGGGTTTTAAGGCATCAGTGTAAGTGATAAGAGAGTCACTGAAATTGGCATTTAGAATCATTTTAATCACTGAAGGATAAAGGTTCAGTGATCATTTGATTTTTAAGAGAAGTATAATGATGTACTTATGGATATAGTCAGTGATAAGAGAATCACTGAAACCAACTTTTAAAACTTTAATCACTGAAGAAGAAAAGCTTCAGTGAGAGTTTTAAGTTGAAGAAAAATAAGAGTAATCATACCTGAGAGAGAATAGATATATTTACTCAGGAGTTCAGTGTCAGAGATAGAGCACCGAATCATTTCACTTACTTAGTGATGCTTAATAGCTGAAGATTAATCTTCAGTGTTCAACATCTCCAATTCGTTGGTCAAGATGTTAAATCTTATCTCATCAAGAGGCTTGGTGAAAAGGTCAACGAGTTGATACCCAGTTGGAACAAAGTGAAGTTCAATATCGCCATTTATAACATGATCTCTGATAAAATGATATCGAATCTTTATATGTTTGGTCTTGGAGTGAAGTATAGGGTTGTTTACAATAGCAAAAGCACTAGTGGTATCACAATAGATAGGAACTTTTGAAAACTGAAGATCGTAGTCCAGCAGCTGGTTTTTCATCCAAAGGATTTGGGCACAACGGCTACGTATTCAGCTTCAGCTGTTGATGTGGACACTAAATTTTGCTTTTTACTTATCCAGCTTACCAACTTTCCACCTAGAAGCTGACAGCCTCCAGTGGTGCTTTTCCTATCAATTTTGCAACCTACACAATCACTATCCGAATAACCGATTAGGTCAAAACCTGAATCTTTAGGATACCAAAGACCCATATTAGGAGTTCCCTTAAGATATCTGAATATGCGTTTCATAGTGATCAGATGGGATTCCTTTGATTTAGCTTGATATCTTGCACATAAGCAAGTGGAGTACATGATATCGGATCGGCTAGCTATGAGATACAGCAGGGAGCCGATCATTCCTCTGTAAACAGTAACATTTACAGGCTTTCCATTTGGATCCTTGTTGAGAGTGAGTGGAGGAGCCATTGGAGTCTTCATAGATGAACTGTTGTATAGATCAAACTTCTTCAGCATGTCTCGAACATACTTATTTTGGTTGATAAAGATACCTTTATCAGTTTGTTTGATGTGGAGACCTAAAAAGAATGTTAGTTCTCCCATCATGCTCATCAGATATTCTTTCTTCATGCGTTCAGCAAAACGAAAGCATAAAGAGGGATTAGTGGAACCAAAAATAATATCATCGACATAAATTTGGACGAGAATGATGTGACCTTTAAATTTCCTAAGAAATAAAGTCTGGTCAATCTTTCCACGAGAGAATTTCTCAGAGATGAGAAAAGATGAAAGGTATCATACCAGGCACGAGGAGCCTGCTTTAACCTATAAAGAGCTTTATCCAACCTATAGACTTGGTTTGGATACTTAGGGTCAAGAAACCCTGGAGGTTGTTCAACATAACTTCCTCTTGAAGTTTCCCATTAAGGAAAGCGCTCTTTAGATCCATCTAAAAGACTTTGAAGTCTCTATGGGCAGCAAAGGCTAGAAAGAGTCGAATTGCTTCGAGTCTAGCCACTGGTGTGAAGGTTTCCTCATAGTCGATCCCTTCTTCTTGTCTATAACCCTGAGCAACAAGTCGAGCCTTGTTATAGGTTACCACACCATCTTCATCCAACTTATTGCGATAGACCCATTTGGTGCCTATCATTGATTTGTCAGATGGACGTGGGATAAGGTACCAGACTTTGTTCTTATCAAACTCAATGAGCTCCTCTTGCATGGCAAGGACCCAACTAGGGTCAAATGATAACATCATTGATTTTCTTGGTTCAACTAAAGAAAGAAAGTTGACAAAGAGATCGATATTACCCAGACCATGATGTGTCTTAATACCTGCATCTGGATCACCAAGAATTTGATGAATTGGATGGTCTTTAGTCCATTGTTGAGCCGGTAAGGAATTTCATCTGAATAAGCAAGTTCAAGAACAGAAGATGAGGCTTCAACAGCAGTATCTTAAGCAATAAGGACTATCGCCAAAGGAGCCTCAAATTCAGCAACTGAAATAGGTTCAGAAACTGAAGGCATTTCATTCACTGATTGATTAGTGTTTGAAGTAGAAGGAGGAACACAACTAATGGGCACGACATCAATCTCTGAAAAAGATGCGTTTGAGTGACTAGCTGTAACTGGAATGATGAGTGGATCATCTTCAGCTTCAGCAGATTCAGTGATGAGAGGAGCACTGTAGGAAGTTTCAGGTTGTTCATAGTGAAAGAACATCCAGTTTTCTAATTCATCCTCATCATTTAAGATGGGTTTTGAATTAGCTGATTGAGATTCGTCAAAGATGACATGAATAGATTTGTCTATCATTTGTCTTCGTTTGTTGAATACTTTGAAGGCTTTGGATACTAAAGAATATCCAAGAAAGATTCCTTCATCAGCTTTGGGATCGAACTTTCCAAGACGGTCGCGATTGTTGAGAATGTAACAAGTACAACCAAATATGTGAAGAAAGCTTATAGAAGGCTTTCGTCCATGGAAGAGTTCATCGGCCGTCTTCTTGAATCCTTTCACGATCAGTGATCAATTTTGAATGAAACAAGCGGTGTTGACAGCTTCAGCCCAGAATTGAGTAGGGAGATAGGATTCGCTGAGCATTGATCGAGTAGCCTCAATGATTGTTCGATTTCGTCTTTCAGCGACCCCATTCTGTTGAGTAGTTCTCACTAAAGAAAAGTTGTGAGAGATTCCCTTGTCCTCAAATAAGTTATCCATAGTACTGTTTTTGAATTCAGTGCCATGGTCACTTCTAGTAGATTGTACTTTAACATTGTTTAGTGCTTCTATCTTCTTGATTTACGAAATAATTTCTTCAGGTGCTTCATCTTTGGATCTGAGAAAGAAGACCCAAGTGTACCTGGCATACTCATCAACAATGACGAGTGTAAACTTCTTTCCAACTAGGGATTGCACGTTGATTGAACCAAAGAGATTCATATGCAATAGCTGAAGAGGTGCAGTCACTGAAGAGATTTGCTTTGAATTGAAGCTAGCTCTTATGTGTTTTTCTTTTTCATATGCTGAGCAAAGAGATTCCTTTTGCAAAAGATGTTGAGGAATACTAGTGACAAGTTCATTTCTTGACAGCTCACTGAGTGTCTTGAAGTTGAGATGAGATAGCCATTTGTGCCATAGCCAGTTAATATCTGACGAGGCTTTAGAGAAGAAGCAGCTATTCTCATTGAGAGAAGAATTCATATTGATGATGTATACATTCTGCAGACAAGAACCGGTTAAGGCAACCTTATCATCTTTGTCAAGAATGTGACATGAATTCTTTGAGAATTTAACTGTATAATCTTTATCACACAGTTGACTGATGCTAAGAAGATTGTGCTTCAATCCTTCAACATATGCAACGTGTTTGAAAGTTGTTGCACCATCGGTTAATATACTAAACCCTTGGTATATCCTTTTCCGTTACCTCCAAAGGTTACGGAAGGTCCTCTTTCTTCCTTGCAATGGGTTAGAAGGGATTTATCTCCAGTCAT
This sequence comes from Cynara cardunculus var. scolymus, assembly GCF_001531365.2. Taxonomy (NCBI): domain Eukaryota; kingdom Viridiplantae; phylum Streptophyta; class Magnoliopsida; order Asterales; family Asteraceae; genus Cynara; species Cynara cardunculus. The sequence goes on along the minus strand of NC_037528.1, from coordinate 39,775,010 downwards.
ATGTCTTAAACATCTGCTATCAAGATACCATATACCGTTGACATCCTGTACAAGGAAACAAATTAAGAATGCTATTGGTACCCATCTATTGGGGGTCCAGCTTTGTTAGAGGCTTCATCCACTGTAACTAAAGAATCTGCATTAGTAGATGGCATCACTAAAGCTGAAGAGGTTTGAGTGGAGAAAGGAACAACCTCTGACACTACTAAAGTAATTTCAGTGGAAGTCATCACTGAGCCTGATGAAGAGGCTTCATTGGAAGGAACAACAACGTCTGAAGATGAAAACTTTTCAGCAGGAGTTTTTTCACTGAGCTTGAAAAAGAGGCTCAAGCGGTTTTCTTCACCTTGGTTGCTTGTGCAGCCTTTATGGATGATTTCACCTTGATTGATTTCTCAGTCTTGGCTACTTTCTTGCCCTTAGCTGGTGAACCAGCTTTGGCGGCAAAAGGACATTTGCTGGCAATATGTGTTTTCTCACCACAGTGTTTACACTTCCTAAAGCTTAAAGTAGCTTTAGGGTCAGGAAGTATCATACTAGAAGCGGGACCAGCTCCAAGGATTCCTTTCTCATTGGTTCTAGGAGGAACCTTTGAGGAATTGGATTCCTTAGGTGAAAAGTTCACCTTGAGCTGTGACTTGGATTTCTGAAAGGGTTCAGCCTAGTCACTGAAGAGGAAGAAGCTTTACAAGCTGAAAGAATAGAACTTGATCTATTAGACTTGTTAGAATTATTGGGAAGGGATGCCATGACAACGGATTTACCTTTGTCTTTGCAACTAGAACTCGAAGGAGTTCCTTCAAGATGACTCTCAGTAAAAGAAGAAGACTGAGAGGAAGAAGTGTTAGGAATAGAAGAGACAAAGGTGCCAAATTTGAGCATGGACCTGTCTGTAACACATTCTTCCTGATCATAGGAGAATCCTAGACCAGTCGTTATCTTGGCGGGGATCTGAGCGTTAATGATCTCAGAGGCCTTGATGGAAGCTTTGCACCACCTTTCAATGGTAGCTTTTTCAGCCTTGAGTTCAGCGATTGCTCACTCATGCTCAGCAATAGCCTTCTCACGTTCAATAGTGATGGCTTGGTTTACAATAACCTGATCTTTAAGATTTTCCTCGACAAAGGTCAGTTCTTTGATCTTAGAATGACAAATCTTCAATTGCTCTTGAAGATCAACGTTAAGCATTTCTGCTTTTGATTTGCCATTGAGGGCATTGTAAAGGTCAACCGTCAACGTATCTAGTGCAGAAAGACTAGAAGAAGAAGAGGGTTCATTCAGGGAACATACCTGAGAAATAGAAGAGGTGGATGGCTTAGAGGAAGTAGATGCTTCTAAAGAACCTTCATCTGCATCTATGGCCATCAAGCAGATATAAGCTGTATCCTCTTCTTTTGAAGATGATTCATCCGATGACTCAGCCCAGTCATGCTCTTCAGCGGCAAGGCCTTTAGCCTTACGTTGGTTGTTCTTCATCTTCCTGTACTTCTCTTTAAGTTTTAAGTACTTTTCATCTTTAGTCCTGAAGGAGGAAGGAGCTTTGGAGGATGGCGTCGCCGTCTTCTTCAATCTACATTCACCTGCAAAATGTTCGGGCCGGTGACAATTGTAGCAGACAACTGAAACCTTGTCTATTCTTTCAGACTTTGGCTTTTCCCTAAGAGACAGCTGAGGAGATCTGCAAAAGTTGCTCTTACTGGTGAACCTCCTGAAAGACTTAGTCAGGAGGGCCAGGGACTCATCAAAATATGTTAAGTCAGATTCTGGATTATCCTCAGAGATAGAAGAGTATATCTCCGTGATAACAACAGGAGAAAGAGAAGAGACAAAAGGGGTAGAAGAAGTTTCAGCTGAAGAAGCTTCAGAGATCAAAGCCAAAGGAGAGCTTTTCATTTTATTGGAATCTTTTACAAGATTCTTCTTCAGTTAACGAGATTGCTCATGGTTAAGCAAAATCCCGTATAAAGTAGAAAGAGAAAGAGTGGACATGTCATTGGACATCTTGAGACACATGGAAAAGGAGTCCCAAGACTCAGGAAGACATTCCAGAAACTTGGTTAAAATTTCAGAATTGGAATATTCCCTGCCGACAGCCCTAAGATCAATAAGGAGGCAATTAAATCGTTGATGTACTTCAGACAGCGTCTCAGACTTTCCATAGAGAAAGCTTTCATACTATCTTACTAGATTGATCTTTCTGGTCTCTTGAACCTGAGTAATTCCTTCATATTGGACACAAAGTGTGTCCTACATGGATTTAGAGGTTTTGAGCTTCATCACTAAATGATAAATCTCATCAGGAAGAGACATAGCTATTATAGACCAAGCGCGCGTGTATATAACTATTTTCTTCTTGTCTTCATCGCTCCATTGATGTGGGAGCTTAAAGAATCTGCCGTTCAGGAATTGCGGCAGTTGTAGTTGTTGTTGGAACAGCCAGAGCAATAGTAAATGGAATATATGGTCCATTTTCTATGTAATGTGGAATTTCAGGATCCACACCTTCAAGAAAGAGGGACATCCGGTTCTTCCAGAGACTAAAATTGTCACGGACAAACCGAGGACGTTTGGCAAGAGAGCCATTGTCTTGTGTGAGTGTGTTTGTAATTTGTAAAGCCATTTGTAAGCGGTAAAGTTATCTAAGGAAAGAGATAAACTAATACAAAAAACAGCAAAACAGAAAGAGAGAAGAAAACATTGCTCTGATACCACTTGTTGGGCCCTTGAGGGTCTACAAGATAAGTACAACAGTTTGTAAAAGAGGGGGAGGATGAATACAAACACAATATTTTCAAATTTAAAATATATATTGATACAGAAGATCAATACATATTTTACAAGATTGTTTGCGGAAAGATAAGGTAAGAAAAACGTATCTAAACAATCTCTGGTTACACACGAGTTCTTAGCAAATGAGAAAAGAAATGTTGTAAAGAGAAGATCCTTTACTAAAGCTAGAAAATGCTCTAAGTAAGAATTAGTTTTTGAGAGTGAGTTGCGTGCACTCTGCATGGAGAGAAACACTTCTATTTATACCAGTGCATTAAATGTTCATTTAATGCAAAATGGTAGGGTTAGAGTGCGTGTCAAGCCTTAAGTGGAAGGTTTGTCCTTTGCTACAGTGAATAGTACAAAAAGAAATATTCATGACCAGACATCCTTACCTAAAGTTGGTGGGCAATAGAGTCAACTAGTCGGCTCCGTACCGTACCAAGGTTTAAAAGGGTATGGGTTTGTCCTTTGTGTGTATAAGGACAAAACAACAACAATCGTGCTAAGCAAGCTTCCTTTGATCGCTGAATATTGGAATAACCTGAAGGTCTCTTCAACATTCATTGAGGCTTGAGTAGTCTTCACACATATGTAGATTGGTTTGTAATCATTGAATACCGCTTCAGATCACGTACTCTCTAGTCTCTAATCTTTAGTTTCAGTCTTCGACTTTGGCTGAAGGTTGTCTGGTATGATTGTTGTCTTATTGAAGTATCGTTGTCTCTGATTGAATTACAATACAAGTTCTTCAGCGATCACTGAACAGGCTCAGTGATGATCGCTGGAACTGAAAAGATAGAAACATAAATACAACATATAAGTGAAAAGGGATTATCATCAAATCATTGAGAGAGAGGATCAACAATAGATGTACAGAAAGGAGAGTTAACAATGAGAGTCCAAGACCAAAAAGTCACTTTCAATGTGTGTAATTCCCTTAAGTATCCTGAAGAAAGGGAAAAGTGTCCAACTTTGAGTTTGATAGAATCTTTGTGTCAAGAAAAGAGCTTGGGGAAAATTTTGGGAATAGGTGAGTTCGATAGTGATGAAAAAGATAATTTGAGAATTTAGAACCACCACAGGAATTTGCTGCTTTTGAAGTGTTAGAGACCGAGGATAGAAAAACTCTTGTTCTTTCCTTAGAAGTTGATCCAGACCTAGAGTTAAAACAACTTCTCTCACATTTGTAATATGCCTTTTTTAGGAGATCCGAGGAAGTTGCTAGTCATTATTTCATCATCATTAGAGTTAGATCAAGAAGAGGAGTTGATTAACATGCTGAAACTCCATACCAAAGCCATAGGATGGACCATTGCTGATTTGAATGGCATAATCCCTATCATTTGTCAACGTAAAATCATTTTTGAAGACAAGAACTTCAACTCCATTTAGTCTCGAAGAAGGCTTAATCCTGTGATGAAAAAGGTTGTCAAAAAGGAAATTATGAAATGGTAGATGATGGCATAATCTATCCTATTGTTGGTAGTACTTGTGTTGGTCTTGTATAATGTGTACCCAAGAAAGGAGGAGTTATTGTGGTACAAAATGAGAATAATGAACTTATATCTACTAGGATAGTATCAGGTTGGAGGATTTATATGGACTATAAGAGGCTTAAGAAAGCCACTCAGAAATATCATTTTCTATTTCCCTTCACTGACCATATGCTAGATAGATTAGTAGGGAAATAGTTATATTGTTTCTTAGATGGCTGCTCTGGTTAAGATCAGATTGTCATGGATCTTATCAAGAAAGTTCCACTTTCACATCCCCTTATGGAACATTCTATAATGCTCCTACCACTTTCCAAAAGTGTATGATGTCCATTTTTTCGGACATGTTGGAACATTCCACGGAAATTTTCATGGATGATTTTTCTTTTCATGGGACATCATATGACCTATTTTTACAAAACCTTGAAAAAAGTCTTCAAAGATGTGAAGAAATCAATTTGGTTTTAAACTAGGAAAAAAGCCACTTTATGGTTAAAGAGGGCATTGTGTTAGGACATCTCATATACAAAAGAGGCATTGAAGTAGATAAAGCAAAGTTTGAGGTAATTGAAAATTTACCTGAACCAATAATTGTGAAAGAAATCGGAAGTTTCTTAGGAATGTAGGTGTTTACAGGAGATTCATTAAAGATTTTTTTAAAATTCCAAAATGTATTTGTTTGCTACTACAACATGACCATGTCTTCAACTTTAATAAAATTTCAAAAAGGCTTTTAAAATCTTAAAAGAAGCATTGGTCACTGCGCCTATAGTAGTAACACCTGATTGGTCTCAACCTTTTCAAATAATGTGTGATTCTAGTGACTGGACAGTAGGAGCTATTTTAGGCCAAAATTTAGAAGATTTTCCATCCAATTTGTTATGTAAGCAAAACTCTCAATGAGGCTAAAATCAATTACAAAATTACCGAAAATGAATTATTAATTGTGGTTTTTGCTTTTTAAAAAAATCTGATCATACTTGGTGAGTACTAAGGTAATTGTTCATACTGGTCGTTCTGTCATTAAGTATCTCATTTATAAAAAAAGATGCAAAACCTAGGTCAATAAGGTGGGTAGAAGAATTTTGCAGATAAACTTGGTCAAACCCCAAGTAGTTTTCATGAACAAATGCTTGAGGCTTTTCCTGTGATTAGGGTGCAATATGAGAAGCTGTAGGAGTAGCATCAGACCCCTCTCTGGCTAAGACTCGAGAAAAGTGGCCAGAGAGTTCGTCCAAGCGCTGACGCTGGAGAACCATGGATTCCTCCAGCCTTTGCAAAGCATTGGCTAGAGTTGTCGTTGCCTCACGCATCTCATGGAGCTGAGCGCGATCATCGGCAGAGAAGGAAGGTACTATCACTAGAGCTGGTTGACGGACAACATCTAGGATTTGTTGAAGAAGACCAGTCTGCTGGTAAGCTATCGCCTGAGCATCGTCAGCCCTGCTGTGAAGAACAGCAATGGCATCGTTGTTGGCGTGAACAGCTTCTTGGAGTGTCTGGAGCTGACTCTGAACTTCTTGAGCATCCGCCTGGAGGGCAAGGAAGTTCGCATCAAGATCTCCTTGGCGGGGCATCTTTTGGTGAACTTCGTTGACCCTGGAGAGGACGGTATCAACGGCTGGAAGGAGAAGCTTGATATCTGATGACATATCATAGTCATCATCAATTTCTTCATCTCCTCTATCATCTTTCTCTCTTTCTGCCTCTTCCACTTCTTGAGCATCAGGCTGATGCATCAAAGAAGGACCTG
>NC_037528.1:39766190-39768727 GCF_001531365.2 Cynara cardunculus var. scolymus | reverse complement strand
GACATGTGTAAAGACCAAGGAGGGAGGAGAAGAGAAAATGGTTGAGAAAAGACGTGGGTGTTCAGCGGTGGTGGCGCTGATATCTACACTTTCAGTGATTTGGGTCACTGAAGTGATTGGTGAAGGTACCACTGATACGACAGTGATGGAAGAAATCACTGAAGAGCTGGGAGGGATAACAGAAGACGCCTCGGGGGTAAGGCTAGTTTCAATAACTGAAGCCTTTTGAGAGGTCCCAGCTAGTGCTCGTCGGTTTATTCAACCTTAGATTTCAACACAAAAATAGAACTCGACGCAAGTATACACCTCGAACTATTGTCGTCTCGTAACAAGTAATAATGGTAAAGTACCAGATATCGTTCCCACAGAGATAGCTTGTAAAGTTATTCAAAAGTCCAGTTTATAAAAACTAGTTTCAGATGGCGAATTGAGGGATTTGATTTATCTAAAATTGGGTGGTTTAATTAACACTAAGAAAATATCAATCTTAAAAAGAAGCATAGGGTGCAACAGTTGATTAAGACTTTAAACAAATGATTCAGTAAAAAGGTGACATAGCATTCCTGTCACAATTACCTAAAATCAATAAATGATTTTATATAACTATGACAGTATCAACTATCGGGTCAGACGGCCTCCCAAGAGCACACACCGGTCAACTTGCTATCGATACGATATCATTTATGTTAGACGTCGTGAATCCTAGCACAACACAGTGTTACCATCCTACATCGTAGGAGTATAGCGTTTGTCAGACATTAAAACTATTTATAGCCTTCTCCTATTACCTCAGGTTTTGAAAGTCAATACATTTTTATACACAAAATTAGTTGTCAATTAATTTTAATGTAATCATCAAATGAAATATTAAGCACCTGAAATAAATAGTATACTATAATGCTAATAAGACACCTTTGCACTTTCACATCGGCTTTGGTCTTAATTTCCCGTTACACCCCAAGCTAAGGCGCTAGCCCATCATTGCTCGATTTCTTCTCTCGAAGGATGTAAGGACTGAAAAATAAATAACTAAGACGGAAAAATAAATTACATAAAATAAATTACAGGAAATGAAAATACTGAAATTTAAAGTACTGGAAATTAAATGACAGAAATGTAAATTGCAGTAAAGTAAAGACCGAAATGTAAAGGACTGAAATATAAAGACTGAAATATAAGGACTGAAATATAAATGACTGAAATATAAATGACTAAAATATAAATGACTGAAATATAAAGATGGAAATATAAAGACTGAAATATAAATGACTGAAATATAAAGACTGAAATATAAATGATTAATAACTAAATAATATTAATTAATATTAGTCTAGTAATGATGAAAGAAAAGTACTTGATGTATGACAAGTAGTACTTTGACGGGATGAGGAAATGACATATGAAAACCTTGGAAATTGGGGTTGACTTTTGAAGAAGACTTGCAAGTCAAACAACGAAACTTGCAAAACAAGTTTCGTTACAAAGACCGAAAGGTTACTTGCAAACTCGTAAAAACAGATTATTTAGTCTACGTAAATTAGTCGTGAGCCACAAAGGATGAGATTCGATGTAAAGCAACAACGATCGACTAATTCGTAACTTGTAAAAGATAAGAAAATGTAACGTAACTTGGAACAGAAATGAGATGAAGATTAAATACGAGTACTGAAATTAAAACTTGAGAATGAAATCACAACTACAAAAGTTGGTTCTTGAAAAGACAAACAAAGAAAACCGAAATTTGGAACCGAAAGCAATAATCTAGATAATGACTAACACAAAGATTATAAGTATCAAATGGAAGAAAATATGAAAAAGTGTTTTGAAAACAAGGCTTAAGGCTTGTTTATATAGGCTAAGGAAGATCACATAGTGGGTGCCAACTAATAAGACAAAAGCTTCTTCAAAACTGGGCTTTGACCGGGTCCAAGGTCGTTGACCACGCCTCTTCTATGGATCAGCCCATTTCTTCTCGGCCCAGGCAGAAATTCAGCTCTCGGACAGGTGCTATAGGACCATGCCACTCTTGGTCCTGTAGGACTGCCGTAGGACTGGGCCTAAAAATCATCAAAAACCTGTAAAAATAGGGAATTAACATTAGATATATTATATTACTACTAATATATGAAAAATACATAAAAAGACTCTATTAAGACACTAATGGGCAAATAAAACAAGGGAAAATGGTTAAGAAAATGATGTAATAAGGTTAATAAATTAACACTTATCACACCCCCAAACTTGAATTGTTGTTTGTCCTCAAACAATAGAAAATGACAAATAAAAAGACTCAAAGTTCTAATAAACTATAAAAATTGAGCATAAACATTCCATAGCCAAAGTATGCATATTTTTTAAAAAATTTGAATAAAAGTGTTATACTCTTGACTTGATGCTCGATATTCATAGCCCTTCATAAACCTAGCTCCCCCAAACTTAAGTCTTTCATATTACCAAACCATAAGCTAGCCTATATTTCTTTTGCTATACTAGATTCAATAGATAGATTGGGACTTTGAATTGGGTTTTGCATTTGG
>NC_037528.1:39762094-39763370 GCF_001531365.2 Cynara cardunculus var. scolymus | reverse complement strand
TGTAGGAATCACTTTGATGTTGTTGTTGAAAACCAACAGGTTCATTCAAGGTTGGAGCATTCTAGAAAAAATTTGGGTGTTGTTGCCACCCTGCACAATAAGCTTGTGAATCAGAACAACCCCTGTTTTGATTTTCAAAAAAATTAAATGACTCTGGGTTAGATGCACATTGATCAAATGGATGACCTCCTCCACATAACATACATGCTATAGAATTGACAGTAGGATACGATGTTGCATCAACAGTTCGCACATCCGGGCTAACATTTATATTCTTAATCATGTCAGTTATAGATGTKAGTTGTGTTGTAAATGCATTATATGCGTCTGTTTCATGTATCCCAACTGTATTATTCTGTATTAATGCATGTGGATCAGCCCAATATCCATTATTATTTGAAATTTTCTCAAGTATGTCATACCCATCATTATAAGTACAAGTTGTGAAAGCTCCTCCTACACTAGCATCAAGCATTTGCTTAGCAACAGTTGTTAAACCATTGTAAAACGTCTCTAGCTGGATACAGTAAGGAATGCCATGGTAAGGGCATTTTCTCAACAACTCCTTGTACCTTTCCCAAGCATCAGGTGTTGCTTCATTATYCATTTGTCTAAACAAACATATTTCATTTCTGGATTCAGCGTTCCTGTTGGGAGGAAAATATTTTCTCAAAAATTTCTTTACAAGGTCATCCCAAGAGATTATGGAATTTGGTTGTAAAGAGTTAAACCATAATTTTGCTCTATCCCTAAGAGAAAATGGAAATAACTTCAGCCTTAAGGCATCATCAGACACTCCAGGGATAAGAAAACAATCAGTTATTTCTATTAAAGATATTAAGTGTAAATGAGGGTCTTCAGATGGCAAACCACTGAATTAGCCATTAGTCTGCAACATCTGAAACATGACAAGTGTGAGCTCAAAGTGAGTTGCCTTAATTTGTGGCCTTAGTATTCCTGAATTTAATTGACTAAAAACAGGAATAGCATAGTCCATGATTCCTCTATCACGAGAATCTGCAATATGTATGATATTCTCCAAAATAGTAACATGTGGTAGAAAAATTAGCTATTACGAACTTTACTTTTTAAAAAAAAACTTTTTTAGCGTGCTATCCCCGGCAGCGGCGCCAAAAACTTGCTCGTCGGTTTATTCAACCATAGATTTCAACACAAAAATAAAACTCTACGCAAGTATACACCTCGAACTACTGTCGTCTCGTAACAAGTAATAATGATAAAAAGTACCAGATATCGTTCCCACAGAGATAGCTTG
>NC_037528.1:39750831-39761019 GCF_001531365.2 Cynara cardunculus var. scolymus | reverse complement strand
AAAGGTTACTTGCAAACTCGTAAAAACAGATTATTTAGTCTACGTAAATTAGTCGTGAGCCACAAATGATGAGATTTGATGTAAAGCAACAACGATCGACTAATTCGTAACTTGTAAAAGATAAGAAAACGTAACGTAACTTGGAACAGAAATAAGATGAAGATTACATACGAGTACTTAAATTAAAACTTGAGAATGAAATCACAACTACAAAAGTTGGTTCTTGAAAAGACAAACAAAGAAAACCGAAACTTGGAACCGAAAGCAATAATCTAGCGAATGACTAACACAAAGATTATAAGTATCAAATGGAAGAAAGTATGAAAAAATGTTTTTAAAACAAGGCTTAAGGCTTGTTTATACAAGCTAAGGAAGATCACATAGTGGGTGCCAACTAATAAGAAAAAGCTTTTTCAAAACTGGGCTTTGACCGAGCCCAAGGTCGTTGACCATGCCTCTTCTATGGATCAGCCCATTTCTTCTCGGCCCAGGCAGAAATTCAGCTCTCGGACAGGTGCTATAGGATCATGCCACTCCTAGTCCTGTAGGACTGCCGTAGGACTGGGCCCAAAAATCATCAAAAACCTGTAAAAATAGGGAATTAACATCAGATATACTATATTACTAATAATATATGAAAAATACATAAAAAGACTCTATTAAGACACTAATGGGCAAATAAAACAAGGGAAAATGGTTAAGAAAATGATGTAATAAAGTTAATAAATTAACACTTATCAATACACCTTACCAAATGCATATCCTTTCTTAAGCACCACAAATTCAAAATATGTAAATAATCACATACACACTTCAAAGAGTATAGCTTTATGATTGTTTCCATACAAGTGTAAAAAACATCAAAGGATCAAAAGAATCCTAATTCACACACTCAATATGAGAAAATGGTAGTAAAATTGTGCCATAGAGATAAAGTATGAGACTGAGGACCAAAAGAATCCTAATTCATACCTCAATATGAGAAAATGGCAGTAAAATTATGCCATAGAGAGAAAGTGTGAGACTGAGGTAAAAGGCTATGCATATTCAAGAGTGAAGAAGTCAAATGCACCCTATTTAAATCCCAATTGCATTAATGATACTATTTAAGCAAATAAATACTAGGCTAGCTTATGGATTGGTATCACTTCAAAAATAAGCAAAAGCTAGTTGTATGTTGTGTTGTGCATCAAAAAGTTCTTTTTAGAACACTAACATGTTTCCAAGGATCACATGGCATGCATTGCATGATTTTGGTGAAGCAAGGTCAATTTTTTTCAAGTAAATATTAACTCAATTTTTTTGGTAGAACTCTTGAATCTTCTTGTTTGTTACTTTTAGTTGATTAGAGACAATCAACTGTTTAAGTTTGAGGCGTGATAAGTTTAATTTATTAACCTTATTTTCATCACTATTCTCATCTTTTTAGCTCATTTTAGTTTATCTCATTGAGTCTTTTTATTTTTTATCTTGCATTTTACTAGTTTTTAGAGTTTGGTGTAAGAATTGGTTTGACATAAGATTTATGCATAAAATGGATAAAAATCCCTAAGTTTATGATATTCCTATATGTTCTTATAGAATGTTGTTGTTTGTTGCTGCAAGATTAGCCGCTAGATTTGGACTCTTCTTTTGACCCAAATTTTGAAGGCTCTTGTGGATCTTGGACTTATTTTTGGGTCAACTTCAAAGACTTTTCATGGGATTAATCTTAAACATTTGGGCTTGTAACTTAATTACATTTGGGCTCCTTTTTGTTAACCATGGGCCATAAGCCCAATTTTACTATTATAGATGTGTAGCTTATGCTTGCATTAGGAACATTTGATTTATAACATTCATTTATACCATCCAAGACATTATTCTCCTCATGTCTTAGTTAGTGTTTGACTTTTAGAGAGAGTTTTCCTTTTACAAGTAGTTCCTCTTTCTAGTTTCCTTCCTAGTTTTCTTTCTACATTTGGTTTCTTAGTTCTCATTTTCGGATCTTATTCTACAAGGCCGAAAAGTTGCAATTTAAATTTCGTAATTTGAAATTATTTTAGGGGTTGTTTGGCAGTTGCAGAATGGTTTGATGCAAAATGATAAAGTGGTCAGAATGATTAAAATGTTGATATAGTGAAAAATGAAATATAATTGTTGGTAATTGTTTACAATGAAATTAGGGCGCTGAATGGTTAAGGAACGCCCATGATACAAAAATCATTCAGAGAGTTTTAGAACCATTAAAATGCGGACTTTTTTTTGCCAAGAAATATTCACCTCTTAACAACTCAGATGTTGCCTCTTGATGGAACTATTAAGAGGTAAACAAACAATTAAGCTATCGAACTTAGTTAATCGTCATTTGCGTCTTTCTTTTATTACGGTTACTTGAATTGTTTGTTTTTCGGTTTGATTTTTAGAAAACACTTGATCGTAGCTTTACATTGGATTAATTTCCATGTTGTGGCTCGTGGTAAGTATCTAAAAAGTCGAGATATGCGTTTTTCAAGTGAACCGTGCAACTGCTTTAAGTTTGGAACGAAACTTTTCGCGCAAGTCTTTAATTACTTTTGTTATCGTTAGAACTTTACATTTCTAACCTTAATTATCACCATTTACATTTCAGTCCTTTAATTTATTGTCATTTACGTTCAAGTGTTTTATACAATTTATTTTCGCACTTTATTTATTGTTATTTACATTCCCGCATTATTTATTTTCCGTAATTTCTGTAATTATTAATCACTTGGCAACAAGTTTCTTTTTCTAGACTTTAACACTTGTAATTGATTTTATGCATTTTTCTATCTCCATTATTTGCATTAAAGTCTTTATATCTTTTGTAAAAAGAAAGCTAAAGATGATAACTTATCAATCTTAGCTTGGGGTGTAAAGTAAAGTTAAGATTTAGACCGGTGAAAAGATAAAAAGATAAAAATGTGTTTTGAATATAACAGTCTAGTCTCAAGTTATTTAAATTAGAATATTAATATTTAATTGAATATTACACTTAATTAATTGACAACTAATTATTTGTATGAAAATGTGTTAGCTTTCAAGAAGTTACTTTAAATATTAATTCTAAGATAATGATTATTCTGCTATAATATCTTTCTACGGGATCACTTATTTTTATGTTAACGGATCTTTACACTCTCTGCTTCTTTTTATAATTGATTTTTCTATAGCTGATAACTCACCAACCAACCAAAAGATTTGTTTGAATTCGCCATCTAAAATCAGTTTTTAAGGACCAGACTTTTTAAAAGACTTTGCAAGCCATCTCTGTGGAACGATATTCGGTACTTGTACCGTTATTACTTGTGCCAAAGTCTTTTTCTGCATTAAAATTTTAAGGGTTGTGATACGAGAATTATATAAAATAAATCTCTTGGACTGTTAGCAAATGAAGATTAGTGCAAGTATACACTTATCAAGCCACTATCGTCTTTTACAAGTAATAAAGTGGTAAAAATACCGAATATCGTCCACGGAGAAAAGAAATAAAAGTTCATCTAAAAGTCTAAATAAAGATATGATTTCAGATGGTGAGTTTGAAGAAATATTTGTGATGAGTTGGTTAAACACTACTGTTGTGAACAAGTAATAAAAGAGAGCTTAGGGTGTAAGAATTTGTTAAGATATTAAACCGATTTTTAAGTAGACAGCATGCTTTATAAATAACTTATCTTTACAACTAATAACTTCTTTAAGGTACTCTCTCGAGATGTACTAAGGCGTACAGTCATAGATTAAGCCTTCATATCTCTAATTAAAGGCTGGAGTATCGACATTGGGTCAAACTATTCCTTATATAAGCTAAATGGAGTGAAAACGAGTCTACTCGATTCTAAGTAGCTCTCTCGAGCCTACTTCCATATCAGTCAAGTTGATGTGTGCTTGTTGGTTTATCTCTAAATCCAACAAACTTTAACACTTTTAAACAAATGATCAACTTGTCCATGGATGATGTTTTTACAATATAAACTTGAATGACGTAGTTGGAAAGATTTATTATTTATTTTTCTACAAACGGAATCAGTATTTCTCTTAACATCACCCAACACCCAACACCCAAGCTATATTTTTAGTCTACCATACTTGAAATAATAAAATTAATTGCATAAATAATAAAGCATATTAATAGGAAGTAAAACATAAGAAAAGAAAACAAAGTAGAAGAAATAAATGCTAAAAAGAATTATAAAGATACTTCCAAACTATACCTCTTCATACCCAAGTGAACTTCCAAATTGCATCTCAAATTACTTACTTCAAAATGCCAAATATCCCTCCTTTATATAGTAGGAGAAGAGAGGACAAAGATCAAAAAATAAAACTATTTACATTGTCCAAAAAGTAAACCATTGTTTATCCAAAAAATAGTCAAAGAGAATATATTCAATATGTACCATGAGATCTTCAAATCTGCAGGATATGAGCTTTCAAAAAGAAGGATTAGAGATTAAAAGATACTCCATACTATTATCAAAAACACCCCTGGAATCGTCTTGTAGCACCTGTTGTAGAATGCTTAAGCCAAAACACTTATTATCATGGCTTTTTCCCAAAGATCAGCACGTACCCATGATAAACATGTTTATCACATCAATTTAGCTCAAATATAAAAAAGATGCAAAAATAAAACAAAAATACTCAAACTGTGGAATTTTGGGAAACTAAAACGGATAAATAAAGTAAGAAAAAGTGTAAAAGCATCAAATAAGTTGATACTTATCAGGTTGTATAAACCACACGACAATGGGACTACGCAACACCCAAATTCGGTAATTCGTAGGCCCAACATGGTTGCAACACATTTTGAATCAAAGTCGGTAATGTTTTAAATGATCCAAGCAGTTGGTCAGTTTGGGGGATCGTTTGAAGGTTCGAACTCTCTCAAATGATCCAAGCAATTGGTCTGTTTGGGGGATTTGTCTGAAGGTCTGCACTCTCACTTAAAATCATTTTTTAGGAATGATGGATCATTTTCGTATTCCCAGAGTTATTGTAGAAGTCTTACGATTGACACTCTTCGCTTATACATTTAGAGATAGAGCTAGAGCATGATTAAATTCTCAGCCACCTATATAAATTGATACTTGTGCAAATTTGGCTGTGATTTCTATGTAAGGTCTCACATGAGAGTGAGGATCTCTAGATGGCAAACGAGCGTACTTGCCATCAAATTACAACATCTGAAACATTACTTGGCTTAAATTCAAAATGGGTGGCAATCATAGTGGGTTTTACGCTTCCCGTATGTAACTAGGACAAGACAGGAATTGTATAGTCCATGATGTCTCCAACTGTAAAGTTTGTGAGCCTAATAATATTTTATGTCTCATCCAAAGGTGGATTATTATTATATGGGTCATTTTCAAGATTTCTTCTGAGAATTTATTTTTCTTCTTTTCTATCTTCAGCCATTGTTGAAGAGGTTAAAGAAAATAAAACTCTTTGCACTCTTCTTTGTTGTCTGAAAGTGTTTTCAATTTCTTGGTCAAACTGGAAAAATTCTCCGTGGAACAATCTTGGCATGCACCGATATATATATATATATATATATATATATATATATATATATATATATAGAGGAGTGATCATATGAAAACCGCCCTCATTTGTGTAAACCGTGCAAACCACCTTTATCTGTCGATTTCATTGTTTAATCTTATGAAATTTTTTCGTGAAATTGTTTAATCTTGTGAAATTGTTTCACAACCATATATGAAACAACTTCATCAAAAAAAGTATTATATGAAACAATTTCACAAGATTAAACAATTTCACGAAAAAATTTCATAAGATTAAACAATGAAATCGACAGATGAAGGTGGTTTGCACGGTTTACACAAATGAGGGGGGTTTTCATATGATCACTCCTCTATATATGTATGTATATATGTATATATGTATGTATGTATATATATATATATGTATGTATATATATATATGTATATATGTATGTATGTATGTATGTATGTATATATATATATGTATATATATATATATATGTATGTATATATATATGTATATATATATAAAATAAATCTTTTCCTTTTTTTTCAAAAGGTGGTACAAAAATCAGTTTTTACCAAAATGAAAAACTTTAGTTTGTCATCCCTGGCAGCGGTGCCAAGAACTTGTCTCATTTATACAACTCTTACAATTCAATGTAAAAATAGACCTTGATGCAAGTATACACCTTAATCTACTGTCATATTGTAACAAGTAATAATGTTACAAGTACCGAATATGGTTTCCATAGAGATGGATTATAAAATCTTTCAAAAAGTCCAGTCTTTTAAACTTGATTTCAGATGGCGAATCCGAAGAAATCTTTTGTTTGGTTGGTTAATTATAAATTATGGGAAATCACTCGTAAAAGAAGAATAGGGTGTAAAAGTCTGTTAGAACTGAAACAAATGATCTATTGAAAAAATATTATAGCATTTTCCAGACAGTCCAATAGTACTATTAAATTAGTACAATTGTTTTATCACATATATCCGACTATCGGGTCAGACGGCCTCCCAAGAGTATACACAGACCGGCGTACCATCAATATGGTATTATTTATGTTAAACGTCGTGAATCCTAATATGACACAATGTTACCATCCTACATCATATAAGTGTAACACTTGTCATGTACTAAAGCAATTTTTGGCCTTTTTATGCTATCTCGGTTTATCGTATTTATCTTAACTCTGAAAAATAATGCATTTTCATAAATAAAATTAGTCATCAATTAATTAAATGGTTTTCACAAACTTTCAATTAATCAATGGAAGAATCTTGGATTTAACTATCAAGAACATTCAAGAGAGAGTTGAGAGAAAAGGTCAATGCACCACAATCTGGTCAAACCTTCTTATTACTTAAAGATATTACAATTGAATTCTTTCAAGATTTACACTAAACAAATATATATATATATATATATATATATATATATAGGGTCAAAGATTGAACCCTTCAAAGTCAAAAGTCAAACTACAAGAAAGTCAAACACGATGACTTTTATACAATTATAGACAATTTTAACTTTCAAGACGAATACAATTTTACACTGAATTTTAGTCCTGGCATTCTCCCCCTTTGTATTCAGACTTGAAAGAATTTGCGCACTTTGAGTCTTGTTTGAACTTTATCATATTGAGCACTTTATGACTTCTTCAAAACAATCTTCAACTTGAAATCTTCAGTCAATCGTTTGTTGAGAAAGATCTTCTAACATTCTCCCCCTCGAATGTAGAACATCGATGATCTTCTCTTTTGATAATGTAGAACAAAAACATTAACAATCTTCAGAATTGATTTTTAACAAACTATCTCTTCAAATGTAATCTTTATCAGCAAACTGTTGTAAAATTGATCTTCACATTCAACAACTCTCAGACATTGTAGCATCGGAATAATCTTCAGTAATAATCTCCAGTCGCACTTCTTTTGAGTCTTTTGCCAATTTTGATGTTACTCCCCCTTGATCTGTATAACAAATTCCCCTTATAATGTTCGAAATTGAACATTTCATTTATTATTACATACTCCCCCTTATGATGAAATGAGAATCATGACATCATACACAAGAATGAATGAAATTTTCCGCGAAAGCCGTCAATTCATGAAATTCTAAGTAGATCTTTTCAAATCCACTTGTTTAATCTTTTCAGATTAAGGGAATGAAAAGGTAACAACCAATTTCAACAAATGAAATTGTTTTCAATCTTATAAAAAGATTGGCCTGTGAGTATAACAAATATACTCAGTACAACGGATGTATTGTATATATGAGACTTTTTTAGGCTCATCTCACCAGGTCTTCCATTCAATCATCGATAGCTTAATAATAACATATCTACGAATGTTTAGGCAAAATAACGTATAAAATACAAAATCTGTGTAGTGTAGAAAGATAAAGCAACATATGCTTCTGTTTAGGCCCAAAAACATAAACCGTGTGGATTACACAAATTTATCAGACTCAATTAGTGACCAAAAAGACTTGAAGGGGGGACATATATCCTTCTGTTTCAATATCAACTTTCTTCGAATGAGAAATTGATAGATTGTGAGCTGCATTCCCCAAGTATTATTGAAACACTTATATGTTAAGAGATAAATGAGTAGTTGGTGGGGTTGTGACAAGAATTGGCATGGGCTTTGCCTTTTTCAATATTAGCCTCGAAAGAGTTGAGAACTAATAGATTATATGGTATGCCCGGTTTTAATCCTGACACAACTCTCGTAAATTCTTTTGTCTCACAACAACTACCCCTCTCTTTTTTATTTTAATCTCAGCACACAAATCCTTTTTGAGTTTAAGCTCACTCAGATATGGTTGTCCTCTTGGATAGGTTTGTCGGTTTTGACATTCTATAGAGGTATTTATGTGAAGCACTCAGTCCCTCCTAAATGCAGTATGCTCATATGATGACAAGAGTTGATCAAAAATATTATTTCTGTAAAGCACAATAATCAGATAAAAATTGATCAATATATTTGGCTTTTAAGCACAATCAGTGAAAGAAAGATGCGATAATGATCAGATTATTCGGTATGCGAGAGAAATGAATGAAGATATGTAAGTACAAGTATACAGATTCTGATTAAAAAAGAAATTTATATCAATCAAGGTAAAAAAAAATCAGAAAATCAACCTTTGAATACAAACGAGCGTATTATCACCGAAAAAGATATTATTTTAAGAGACGTGATAATAACAGTTTGAAGAATAGCTGAAACAGGTATTGGAGTTATGTTCGATGAGAAATTAYGCAAGTAAATCTCAGGAAATACCTGTTCAGAAAATGTACTCGTTTCCTTAAAAAAAATTATTTTCCGAAAAACATTTATTGAACTTTCTAGGGACTCCCCCTAGAAAGTAGATTTAAGAAATAATTCGATTCAGCTCAAGAATTTTAAAAAAAATATTGAAAACATGTTTAGCACGGTCCTAAACTGTGTGTTTAGAAACCACACTCGGTAAGACACGGGTCCTAAACTGTGATGTTCAGAAGCCTTATATTTGGATAGTTTACAACTCCCCCTGAATTAGTGCATCAATGGTATGATATTTTGATCAGCGTAAAACTGACACACCTGCAAAATCAGATCAAATAGATTTTGGTACCCAAATGAACTTGGGTCCTATTTTGTTAGTATCAGGCTGGGGTATATTGTAACTTCCAAACCATCTATTTCTATTAAATGTTTTCTTTTTAGCACTTTTAACAGGATGATCAAATACAAAATATGATCCATTCCAGTTATTGTAATCATACTTGTTCTTACCTTTCCAATCCTTCTAATATCTGTTGTTTGTACTCCATCTGTTGTATGCCTTCTTGTTCACAAAATCTGTTGCTTTGCATGTGGAGCACATGATTCTTCTCTTGCTAAGATGAATCAAATCAGTAGTAGATCTTACAAAACAGGGGTACGAGATGAAACAGATTCAGATTTACTGACCCAAATGCTTTGAACCTTAGAAGAGTAATTGGGTGATTCAATGACATACCCTTGATAATACTGATCAGAAGAACGAGAATAGTTCATAGAAACAGTTGATTTAGGGCTGCTTGAATAACTATTCGATTTGGAACAGTCATAGAAGCTAGTTTTACACTGAGAAGGAGAACCAATTGAGCTTTGAGTATAAGAAAAGTCTTTGACTTTCTGTAAAAGCTGGTCTCTTTCCACAGTAACTAAATCATATTTATTTTTGAGTTCTGTTCTCATCTTTAATTCAGTTTCAAGGTCTGTCTTCAGATCAGACAATTTCTTTGTAGTATCCAAGAGTTTACCTTCTAACTTCTTCTTAAGCATTTCAAACTTCTTCTTCTAATTCATAAAATCTCTTCTCTCTTCATCTGAGCTGCTCTTTTCATTCTCAGAAGCGATGTCAAGCCACTTTTTTTCTTTTCAACAAGCTCTTTAGCAATAGTTGTATGTTTCTGTTGACCCTCTCTCTCAGTGATTTGATGATAATCCCTTTTCACTTATATGTTTTATTTATGTTTATGTCTTTTCAGTTCCAACGAGCTTCACTGAGTATGTTCAGTGATTGCTGAAGAACTTGCACTGTAAATCTATCAGAGACAACAATACTTCAAGAAGACAACACTCACACCAAAGAACCTTCAGCAAACGTCGAAGACTGAAACTGAAGATTAGAGACTGACGAGTACTTGATTTG
>NC_037528.1:39748282-39750381 GCF_001531365.2 Cynara cardunculus var. scolymus | reverse complement strand
GTATTTGCTAAGACTTAGTGTGTAACTAAAGATTGTTTAGATAGGTTTTTATCACCTTATCTTTTCGTAAATAATCTTGTAAAATCTATATTTATTTTCTTTATCAATATATATTATAAATTTGAAAATATTGTGTTTGTATTCATCCCCCCTCCTTTTCTACAAACTGTTTTTCTATTCTTGTAGACCCTCAAGGGACCAACAAGTGGTATGAGAGCAGTGTTTTCTTTCTCTCTTTGTTAAGATGTTTTCAGTATTAGTTTATCTTCTTTCATAGATAACTTTACCACTTACAAATGGATTTACAAATTACAAACACACACACACAAGATAATGACTCTCTTGCCAAACCTCCTCGGTTTGTCCGTGACAACTATAGTCTCTGGAAGAACCGGATGTCCCTCTTTCTGGAAGGTGTGGATCCTGAAATTCCATATTATATAGAAAATGGACCATATATTCCATTTGCTATTGCTCCGACTGTTCCAGCAACAGCTACGACTGCCGCGATTGCTGAACGGCAGATTCCAAAGCTTTAACATCAATGGAGCGTTGAGGACAAAATGAAAATAGCTATAGACACGTGTGGTCGGTCTATAATAGCTATGTCTCTTCCTGATGAGATTTATCACTCAGTGATGAAACTCAAAACTTCTAAATCCATGTGGGACACACTTTGTGTCCAATATGAAGGAACCACTCAGGTTCAAGAGACCAGAAAGATCAATCTAGTAAAACAGTATGAAAGCTTTCTCTGTGGAAAGTCTGAGACGCTGTCTGAAGTACATAAGAGATTTAACTGCCTTTTTATTTATCTTAGGGCTGTAGGCAGGGAATATTCTAATTCTGAAACTTTAACCAAATTTCTAGAATGCCTTTCTGAGTCTTGGGACACCTTTTCCATGTGTCTCAAGATGTCAAATGACATGTCCATTCTTTCTCTTTCTACTTTATGCGGGATTATACTTAACCATGAGTAATCTCATCAACTGAAAAGGAATCTTGTAAAAGAATCCAGGAAAATGAAAAGCTCTCCTCTGGCTTTGATCTCTAAAGCTTCTTCAGTTGAAACTTCTTCTACCCCGTTTGTTTCTTCTCTTCCTCCCGTTGTTATCACGGAGATAGATTCTTCTATCTCTGAGGACATTCCAGAATCTGATTTAACAGATTTTGATGAGTCCCTGGCATTCCTGACTAAGTCATTTAGGAGGTTCGCCAGTAAGAGCAACTTCCGCAGATCTCCTCAGTTGTTCCTCAGGGAAAAGCCAAAATCTGAAAGAATAGACAAGGCTTCAGCTGTCTACTACAACTGTCACCGGCCCGGACACTTTGCAGATGAATGCAGATCAAAGAAGATTGTGATGCCATCTTCTAAAGCTCCTTCCTCCTTCAGGACCAAAGATGAGAAGTACTCAAAACTGAAGGAGAAGTACAAGAAGATGAAGAACAACCAGCGAAAGGCTAAAGGCCTTATTGCTGAAGAGCTGACTGGGCGGAGTCATCCGATGAATCATCTTCGGATGAGGAGAATAAAGCCTATGTCTGCTTGATGGACATAGATGTAGATGAAGGATCTTCAGAAGCGTCTAATTCCTCTAAGTCATCTTCTTCTTCTACTCAGGATGTCAAAGGCATATGGTATCTGGACAGCGGTTGTTCAAGACATATGACTGGAGATAAATTCTTCTAACTCACCTCAAGGAAGAAAGAGGACCTTCCGTAACCTTCGGTGGAAATGGAAAAGGATATACCAAAGGTTTTCGTATAATAACCAATGGTGCAACAACTTTCAAACGCGTTGCATATGTTGAAGGACTAAAGCACAATCTTCTTAGCATCAGCCAACTGTGTGATAAAGATTATACAATTAAATTCTCAAAGAATTCATGTCATGTTTTTGACAAAGATGATAAGGTTGCTCTAACCGGTTCTCGTCTAGAGAACGTATATATCATCAACATGAATTCTTCCCTCGCCGAAAATAGCTGCTTCTTCTCCAAAGCCTCATCAGATATTAACTGGTTATGGCACAAACGGTTATCTCATCTCAACTTCAAGACACTCAGTGAGCTGTCAAGAAATGATCTTGTCACTGGTCT
>NC_037528.1:39742554-39748182 GCF_001531365.2 Cynara cardunculus var. scolymus | reverse complement strand
GTATTGTAATTGTTAACATTTTCATCTTTTGAAAATCATTTGAAGTTCTCTCTTGTGTTCATCAATCTTCATTACTGTGTTCTTATTGATTTCTAYKKTGRYTGATTCATATCTTTTCCGCTGCATTATCCCTGTCAAACAGATCATCCAAGTAAGTAATTAATACCAAGAAACCGAGTTAATCGATCCAACAGACATTGAGAAACAATTGGTTGAAAACCTTGTCTTTGCTCTTTACAACTGGTGGATTTAAACATGGACTATTCTAAGAGAAATTAGGATGGTTTTTTCAACTGGATTTGTAGGTGTTTGAAAACTGGCAGGTATATTGTGCACATAGTTCATAGATTCAGAGTTAAGGCTGCACCGGTTAAAAGTATGACTTTCACCATAGTACACACATTAAACAGGCAAGGATTCAGAAACAACTACTGTAGCAACAGTATTATCAGCAGGGACAACCAAGTTTTTCAACAAGCTAATCTTTGCTCTTAGTTGTGCTGTAAGAGCATTATAAGGATCTATTTCATGAATTTATGTTGCCTTTCTGAGTATTATTTTTGTAGGACATGTCCAATGACCATTGTTGTTAGAAATTTTCTCCAAAATATCAAAATCGTCATTGTAGGTACTGGAAGTAAAGGCTCCACATGCAGTAGCCTCTAACATTTGTTTAGCAGTGGTATGAAGACCATTGCAAAATGTTTCCAACTGTATGCAGTAGAGTATGCCATGATGTGGGAATTTCCTTAGTAATTCCTTATACATCTCCCAAGCATCAGAAACTGTTTCATCGTCCAGTTGTTTGAAAAGAAAATTTTCATTTCTAAACTTGGCACTCCTGGTTGGGGGGAAATATTTTTTTAAAAACTTCTCAGTCATCTCATTCCATGTGGTGACTGAGTCTGGTTGCAAATAGTTATACCAGACTTTGGATCTGTCTCTTAATGTAAAAGGAAATAACTTCAACCTTAAGGCTTCATCATAAATTCCATTAAGATGGAAAGAGTCCATAAAAGATCTAATATACAAATGAGGACCTTCAGATGATAATCCATCATATTGACCATTTGTTTGTAACATGTGAAACATGATGGGCTTAAATTCAAAGTGGTCACCATCAATAGGGAGCCTACATATTCCAAGGTGTAATTGATTTAACATTGGAATAGTATAGTCCATGATGCCACCAGTCTTAGAATTTACAAGTCTAATAACCTCCTCCTCAGGATTAGGTCTTGGATCAAGTCCGAGTTGAGCCATTTGAGGAGTAGCTAAAATAGGCAACAAATTTTTTTGTACCCTTCTTCTCCTTCTAAATGTTCTTTCAATGTCTGGATCTAATTCAAAAATAGTCCTGTGAGTTATTCTTAGCCCGACAGCGGCACCAAAAACTTGGTGTATGGGTAATTATACCTTTAAAAGGCTATAATAACAAGTAAATCATGCAAGTATATGTGGCTTACAAGTATTCGTCCAAAGCAAGTAATAATGATAAGTAATACTTAAAAATCATTCCACAGAGATTTAAAATACAAAGAGAGTCAAAAAGTTAATTTAAAATGAGATTTCAGAAAAGGGGTTTTCGGAAGCAATAAAGATTTAGAGAGAAAATATCTTTGAGATAGTTGGTAACCAAATACTGAGATATAACAATAACTAAAAGATAGTATGAATGCAAGATCAGGTTGGATTTCAGCAACAAAGTGTAGTGAATATGCTACATAAATAGCTCTCTACAACACTACTGGATTGAACAGCCTTACAAGGAAGTATAGATTAGACCATATGTTGGAAGTGCACTTGATGATGCATCAATTCTAAACTAGTACAAATCTTGTCTTTCTTTACATATAGTTTTGCAACCCATAAGATTATTACGACTCTTTATAGCCTCTATAACACACTTAGTAAATATATTTGTGTTGTCTTAATTTTAAGTCCAACTCATCTTTATAAAATAACATGTGTCAATTTGTCAAAGATTACCAAATGAAATATTGATACCACTTGTGAATAGTGAAATAAGTTGCTATTAGCAAAGCAATCATTAACTAACACTTGGCTTAATCTCACAACATTCACTTAGTGCTTAAAAATAAATAACATAAATGGAAATGACTGAATGTAATTGATGTAAAAGTAAATTCTGCAAGAGAAGTAAAGAGACAGCCGGAAAGGTTGTTGTAGCAACTGACAGTGACGAAAAACACTTAAAAGTACTTGCAAAATAATATTTAAAAATAACAAGGACCCAAAGCTTAGATGAAGCTTTGTTCCTGATCACAAAGTGATATTGTTCAAAATGCACACTAGTTACACTTTTTTAAACAAAAGACTGCCCCTCATATATATACTAGCAAAGGGGAATCAAAAGTATTGAAGGATAATAACCATTGGTCATTAACGAATGGGTAATACAAAAGATCCCCTCGTACAAAAGACACTTAAGTATAAAAGGTTAAGGTATCTTTGCAGTGGCATCTTCTATCAAAATCGCCTACTATCAATACTAGAATATGCCCTACTCTAAAATTTTGACTTTTCAAAATATTCAACGAGATTGAGCCAGTTGTGCCAATATGCAATGTCCAGTGCTGTAGCAATGTACACACCTGCTACAGCAATGCTTGTATCATCATTTCATTCACCAAATACATAAAATAGAACCACTCCTGCATCCTATCTCCAATGAATGTGAAACCATAAAATAAGACTAAAAGACTCAATATAGGATTGGAAAAGGTATAAAATGAAGTGAAATAAAGTTATAATTAGTTGCTAAAGTGTATGCTTTTGCAAATTATCATCTATCATAGATCAATCAGTGGCATTTATACTTATCTACTTCTTTATGTTGATAACTTGTTGATAGCTTGTAAGGATCGATCTAAAATCTTCCTTTGAAAGATAGGTTGAAATCAGAATTTGAAATAAAGGATCTCAGTGAAGTTCGTGTTATTCTCGGCATGGAAATTGTTCGGGACAGAAAGTCTCGTACTCTTAGGTTGACATAACAGGACTATATTCAAAAGATTGTGAAGCGGTTTAATATTGATGGAGCAAAGTCAGCGTCTATGCCACTTACAAGATGATTGTCCGCTAAACGATACTGGAAGAATTGAGATGGCAAAAATTACGTATGCTAGTGCAGTCGGGAGTCTCATGTATGCTATGGTATGTACTCGTCCCGACCTTGCACATTCTGTTAGAGTAATTAGTCGGTTTCTATCGAATTAGGGTAAGTCACATTGGGTAGCAATGAAAACTATATTTCATTATTTGAAAGGTAGAGAAACTCACATTCTCATTTATGGTATGCAAAACAACTGTGATATTGTTGGTTACTGCGATTCATATTATGCAGGTGATCGTGTTAGTTGGAAATCCACTTCTGGTTATGTTTTTACATTAGGTGGAACAACTGTCAGTTGGAGATCTCGGTTACAGTCTGTTGTCACATTATCAACAACAGAAGTTGAACTTGTTGTGGCAGTGGAGTCTGTTAAAGAAGCATTTCATTTACAGGAACTCTTGGTTGATTTTGGCTTGAAGCATTCTACTGTCCGGATTAATTGTGATAGCCAGAATGCGATTCACTTGGCTACAAATTTGGCGTTCAGCTCTCGTAGAAAGCACATTAATGTGTGGGATGCGTTTTTGGTAGCTTTGAATGATGCAAAAGTGATGTACTTGAAGAAAATCATCACTGAAGATAATGTTGCCGACATGTTCACAAAATCGTTACCACCAGAAAAATTCAAGCATTGCTCGAATTTGATCCAACTTAAATTGTGTTAGTATCATTCGACACCTTGTGGGAGATATGAGAATATTACTACAGATGGCATAACGACATCTTTGTGGTGTTACTACTTAGTACGTGTTTTGGGTTGCTTAACTCGTTCCATTTTATTGAGATTGCACACTTGCATATTTTTTTGCTTTTGGCTTTGATGGGCGATGGCTGAGCCGAAGCTCGTCACGGTCAAAATGCAATTTGTCACCTCGTGTCAATCTCTATCACCTATTATTCGTGTTCGTTGGGTTGGTTCGTATTTTGGTTTCACCGGGTGATTTGCATATCACGGTGGAGTGTTGAAAAACTTAACTTTTGGTAAGTTTTTAGGATGTTGTACAACTCACGAAGCTGAAGGTACAAGTGGTCAATGTATAGGTTAAAATAAATATTAACTACATACTGATGGGATCTCAAGTTTCCAACAACATGAATGTGCCGCCCACCTACTTTTGTCTACGTCTGCCCAAGCTATTTTGAAGGCACATGCATGAAATCATCAACATGCATGCAACTTGCCAATTTGCCATGCATAGAAGGGGGATGCGGCCTATTTCTCTTACATATAAGCATATAAGTATATATACTTTTATATATATATATATGTATATACTCATGCACACAAACATATATATATATATATATACTTATATATGAGAGAAATAGGCGACAACCCCTTTTCATGCATGGCAAATTAGCAAGTTGCATGCATGTTGATGATTTCATGCATGTGCCTTCAAAATAGCTTTATATATATATATATATATATATATATGTGTGTGGGATGTAAATCAAAACGATATAACACCACCAAGTTTCTTTCTTCCATTTGTTTCTCCTCTCATCATATTTTTGTTATATATATATATATATATATATATATATATAACTTTGTTTTGGGAAAACTTTTGGTAGCTGATTCGTTGATCCAAGGATCTCATAAACACGTTGTAAATTCTCCCGGTTAGTAACAAATCAATCTCTCTCTCCCTATGGACGTACACTATCACCTCGATAGTGGAACCACGTTAAATCTCGTTATCTCGATTTACGTGCCGATTTTATATTTAATTGTATACTTGATATAACTGCTAATTTTACATGTGTGGATCAGTTTGAATTGTTAGACCATAACATACAATATTTAGATCTAGTTAATCCGCATTTGTTGTATTGGGTCAGTTGGCACTATGATTTATTGTTATCACTTTGGAACCATAAATCACTTTGTAATACGATACTCTAACTGTGAATGACCCAACAGATACTTCATAGTATTTACTGATGACTTGAGTAGTTTTGAAAATGTTTTCTTGTTATGATATAAGCATGAAGCTTTTGAAGGGTTCAAAATGCAAAATGAAGTCAAAAAGCAACTTGGTACGATAGTAAAATCCGTTCGAACAAATGAATATGGTTAATACTTAAGCTAGAATTTGATGTTCATCTAAAGAATTATGGGATTGTCTCACAATTAACTCCACTTAGAACACCATAACATAATGGTGCGTTTGAAAAAGAGAAATTGAACTCTACTTGATATGGTTCGATCAATGATAAGCCATATTTGTGACACCCCAAAATAAGGTAAATAAATAAATTAGAAAGCAAAAAGAACAAAGAAAATAAAATAAAATGAGTTTTATTTTATTGGGAAAAAATATAAATAGATTTGAAAATTATATTAAAAATGAAGAAAAATGTCATATTAGGGGTGAAATGTGTAAAGATGTCAAAAGTAATGGAGCCAGGGGGCTGAATGCATTTTTATAATAGTTAAGGGTTAGGTCAGATGTTAACAGGTCCAAACCAGAAGGACCTGTTTTGTA
>NC_037528.1:39737211-39740989 GCF_001531365.2 Cynara cardunculus var. scolymus | reverse complement strand
AGGTCGGACAACTCAGGGAATGCCAGTGACTAAATGACTCATACCCGACAGACAATTTATGAGATCTCTTTTCTTTCAGTGTTGCATGTTTTTCAAAAAATGCATACTATATGGTACAAAGTATACAAGTTGATATGTATGATGTGAAATGATCTTTACTCACGCAAACCATGAACTCACTGAGCCTTATAAGCTGACTATAGTATGCATCTCAGGGACAGAAGGTTTCAGGTTGGACAAAGAAAAAGATGGGCATACATATAGACTTGTCTAGTCCATGTAAGTTTAATACTTAGGTGCAATCATCTATGGTAGATAAATTTGTAAAGCAACCCGGTATGGGACGGGCTGACATTAAGTTATATATTTATTCTTTTAAAGTCTTCCGCTGTAAACGGTCTACAGTTTTAATTTAGCCATTGTTTTTTTTTTGAGTGCTTTTGGGGAATCTGTTTTAGATTACGTAACATTTCTCATGGTTAAAATGAGGGCGTTACAAGTGGTATCAGAGCAGTAGTTCAAGGGAAATGGGTTATGATCTATAGCCTAAGCTTGAACTGTTAGTTGTAAGAATGATGCCTCGGGTTTAGATATGAATCAATATCAGTATCACAAAGATCAGTATTAGCATAACATATGTTAGATGCAACATTACACAACATAAGTACAGTATGACATTGCGCTACAATGCAGTAAATTAAAGTGTAGTTATAATTGATCTAAATTATTGCTCTTAGAGATGATTAGTATTATAAACGTAAGTTAGGTACTCAGAAGCAAGCATGTTAAGAGTATGTAAGAACAATAGTATGGGATTAGGCTCGAAGGTTAGACATATAAGTGTTCAGATTTAGAAACATCAGGGAAAATCTAACTTTAATAGCACCCGTAGTTCTAGTAAGAACTTGAGTTGTTTCATATATCTATTTGTAGTTGACATCTGTTAGTTTTCAGATATGCATGTTAAATTGGGTATGTATGTGAAGGGTCATGTATCGAATACCGGTGGCTTAGGCAAGGCATTGTAAAGACGCATAAATGGTGCATGTACCACGAGGGTCCCTCTGTACACATGAATATTCGGTTTAGTTAAGTAACTTGCACATTCTATTGTCAATGTACATGGACGGCACAGATAGATAGATGACCCTCTATACTACACCAAGAGAGTTAATATCTCGAAAGTATAGAGGCTTGTATATTGTTTAAATACAAATTTCTCAGTGTTTTTAGACAACAGATTTATTATTTCAGATCAACTTAAATATTACATATTTTGAAGTAACATTTGTCCATATAACTTTAATTTAAAATCATGGGTTTGTAGTAACGCCATATGGGTTGAGAAACACGACAATAACGTTATGGACCTAGTAAGCATATTGTGTGGACCATACTTAAAGAAGTCGTTATAGTTGTTAGTGGTAGTAGACTCACTTATTTGTTAAATAAGTCTAAGCATGTATAACAACAAAAGTTGATCCCACAACCATTGAAGAAGATAATCTATAATGAAAAGAAAACTTAATGAGTTGTAGAGCAAAGTTTCAGTTTTCTTGGTCACATAGTTGACAAGAAGGACATCTAAGTAAAAGCCAACAAGCTTAGAGGTCATGTCAGATTTAAAGCAAACAAGATTAGTAACTAGGATAGGTGTTTATTTGGGTTACTAAATTATTGTCGAGGATTCATTAAGAGTTCCGTAAGTTGCATATTTTAATGTCAGCATTCACCTAGACAACATAACGAGTTGGATTGAGGTTAGAAGGAATAAGTATTTCAGTTACTGGAAGCAAAGGTAAAGTTATGGAAAAAACAATTTGATGGTTGTCAGAAGTACTAGAAAACATTGTGGTTTTCAGTGATAACTTGAAGTTCGAATTAGACTTAGTATTGATGCAACGAGGCAAGTTGTCGCTTACACGTTAAGTCAATCGTATGAACATGAGAATGTTAATCCGACATATGATTGGGAGTTAGTAGCATGGTAATTGCACCTAAGTTTCATAAATATTATCATCATGGCTCAAAGTTTATTTTGTACGCATATCACAATAGTTACAAACCCATGTTTAATTAGAAATGAGAAACTTTGGCTAGAGATATTGTTTAGCTTTATTGAATAATTATGATGGTGAGATTCATTATTGTCCAGGCAAAGAAAGATAAAGAATTGATCAAATTACGAGTTGTAAGGATAGACATTAGATTGACTTCGAAAGGTAAAACTCAAACAATATGGTAAGAAACTCTTTGATCAGAGAATGCTAAGAAATAAATAATGACTTACCACCTTGAGTTGCTATTAGTAAATTCAGATGAAATCTTGTAACTTTTTGGAGCAAAATATGGACTCTAGCATAGTATCTGAAAAATAATGTAATAAGGATTATGTAAATCCTTGTGCCTAAAACACACTGATAGGGATAAGATATAAAAAAAATTATTTTAGAGTGTAAAAAAAAGGGACGTTAAGATGTCAATTAAGTGATAATAAGTCAGGGAAAGCTCCGAGATTCGGTAAGGACTAGTATATGCCTAAGAGCCTATGTACTGAGTCAAATTAGTAAAACAAACATTGGTTTGAGATCTTTCTAATGACATAAGTGATGCAACATGTATTCCCTACCTTATAGAGAGATGTCAAGGCAAGGTAGAGCAGGTATTATAACTTATGATGTAATATCTCAACAATATTTAGTATGAATGTTATTTAAGCATTAACGTCTTTAGCAACTATTAGTGTATCCATCAAGTATGCATCAAAGTATCAATAAGAACATTAACATTATGTATCATGTTCGATAAAGTATCATGAGTAGTGCTTACTTATCGTCCATCATGTTTGATGAATACTTCCAACAATGTTCAGTTATGGAATGATACATTTGGTAATTTCATTTTCAACCATGAAAGTTACGTCTGTATAACTTCTGCATTAGATGCACTAAAGTGCAATAGTCACATACGTTACTAGTATGAGTTAAATAAACGACATGAGTATAATAGAAATGCATAGTACATGTAAAGTTATTCTAATGGGAAAGTTCAAATCAGGGACAGATGGATGTTAAAGACATCACTTTAGGAGGGCATGATCGTATTATGGTAARTAAAGTAAATAAGGTCCAAAGTATTTTGGACAAAAGAGTTAGTGTAAGAACTCATAGAAGTAATCAACCAAGTTGGCCAACATAGTTACAAAGTGAACAATCGATATTTTGTGTCAAATTCGAGGAAGTTTTAGCTGATAAGTCACTTGTTATAAGTTTTGGCAAAGTGTCGAGGTCAACAACAAACTCAGTTATGTAGAAGATACTATTGAAGTATTGGTCAGGAAACGAAAAGATCGAAAAACAGACTACCTCTTTGGAACTAGTAATGATATTAAATGAATTGGAACTTCTATAGTTCAAATGTCATGGTAGTAAAAAAAAATAATAGATAAGAACTAAGAATTTCTATCAGCTTAGCCAGTGCAATTCCAAGGACAAAATTTCTTAAAGGAGGGGAGATTTGTGACACCCCAAAATGAGGTAAATAAATAAATTAGAAAGCGAAAGGAACAAAGAAAATAAAATAAATGAGTTTTATTTTATTGGAAAAAAAATATAAATATATTTGAAAATTAGATTAAAAATGAAGGAAAATGCCATATTAGGGGTGAAATGTGTAAAGATGTTAAAAGTAATGGAGCCAGGGGGCTGAATGCATTTTTATAATAGTTAAGGGTTAGGTCAGATGTTAACAGGTCCAAACCAGAAGGACCTGTTTTGTA
>NC_037528.1:39726233-39736171 GCF_001531365.2 Cynara cardunculus var. scolymus | reverse complement strand
TTGACTAAAGTTAGTCGGGGTTGAGCGAGTTGACCAAGGGTTRACCTTTGGCACGTTTGACCCACGTGGATATTAAGGACGGGTCAAATAGAGTTGTTTGAGGCATATTAAGACGCTTGGATATGAAGTTTGACTTTAGGTTGGTCAGAATGACAATAGTTGACTTCTGTTGACTGTTTGAGAAATTAAGACGTTAATGAGATGTTATGGTGTGAAATGTGTAGGCATTTGGTCAAGAGCGATCGGTCGTCAATCTATACGCAATCAGGTGAGTCTTCATGAGACTTACAATGGGATGCATATGTAACATCCAATTTCTAATATGCCCAATTATTTGCTTAGTATATTTAATTATTGGATTAAAGAGAACTTATGATTTAGTGGGAGTTTGGTTCTGAAGTTTTAGAATTATATTTCTTAAGAATATATATTAGAGGATTTGGAAAATATCACGTCAAATAGATACGTAAAACGGATTTTTTGGGAGATCTTTTGTAGATAATTTTTGTTGGATGTTATAAATTATCTCTTTATAAACGTGTAGGCGAAAACCTCATAGAAAACGGAGGTCCGAGCGAAAAGTTATGAATAATTTAAGTGTTAATGGTCAAAATGGGTACCTAGCCGGGTCAACCCGGCCTAACTCGAGTTTTAACATTATAAATTGAATTTTTGGCCCATTTTTCATGTCATCTAAGTCCAGAACTCACACACACACTAGAGGTGCGATTTTCACACACATAAGCTCGATTCAACTCAAATCAAGGAACTACAAGATCTTTGAAGGATTTGATCATCAAGTAAGGTATAATCCATTCTTTGCACTTGTTCTTGGTTGACATTCTTGTTATATAGGTTGCATGTTGAGATAGAGTTAGGGATTCATATGGGTTTGATCTTAAGTGTATAAAATGAGTGCATTTTAGTATTTTTGGCTTGAAATGGTCATTAGATTCAAGAGATTATCAAGATTTAAACAAGTTCATCATATGAACTTTGACWTGATCAAGTCAATGATTTGGGAGATAATATAAATGATAAAATAAAGGTTGGATTTTGGTTGTTTATGTCAAATATGTTATATTAAGTTGAGATTCAGAAGTTGCAATGGTTTGGAATCGGAATGGTTTGAGAAAAATGTATGAAAATGAGAATTTTGACTTAAGAATGCATTGAAAGTATGCAGACTTTGAAAATATGTATAAAATTGTAGAAAAATCCAAATGAGGTGAAGCCAATTTCTTTAGTTAGATATTTGAGTCTAGTTTATTTCTTATTTTATAATCAAGGCATGAATCCGAGTTTAAAATGGGCAAAACAGTTCTGCATGCAGCAGCTGTACATAGAAATTTAGGTAAAGTGTTCAATTAGGATATGTGTATAACATGGGTTTCTTATATTGGTTGCTTATGAGATTTTGTACATTTACTCCAGAGGGTAATTAGGACATATTTTGATGCTTTGGAAGCAATCTAAGTGTGGTAGCTTGGACTTGCTTTGTGAGCTCGTTTTGGAGCTTTTCGCTATTATTACGGTTGCCCGGTGAGTTATATAGTTAATTGTTACATATTGATTTGAACATATATATTTTCATATGAATGTTTTTGGTCTTGAATGGAGTCACATGATCTTGATTTGTCTTTGATTCCGTCTGTTGAGTCGATTCCTTATTACTATCTCGGTACATCGGTTTGCTTTCTTGATCCAGACTCGTTGTTTTGTTCCTTGAATTGTATGCCATAGTACGAGTACTACTTCGTGTGGTACATCGGAAGTTTATGGCGAAGTCAAGATCCTGGGTTGGACGGGTGAGACTTTATGCGGTTGTGAATACTCATTGCTCGAAGAGGAGGAAGAGCAATGAGTAGGGAACCTTGGCACATACCCAGTAGAGAAAGGCGGGCAGTACGAGGTTTCCCGTATTGTATGATTCTGACTCGGACTTTGGCATGAGCCCAGGAGGTGAAGGACGGGGTGATGCACTGTCCTCGTTATGTTTACCGATTCGATCTCTTGGTTCTTGATATTTATTGGTATTCTAACGTTGTTGAGTATATTTGGTTGTTGATCCTGTCTCCTTGTTGTATTGAGCATCAATGGTATGGTATATTATGGTGATTTGAATATGGAATCCTACGATCGGTACGTAATTGTTGACTCGGTTTCTTGTAAGTCTCGGTTTGCATCTGGATGATGTCTTGAACTCTTTTATTGATAAGAGTTTATTATGTATGTTTATAAACATGTGCGATATTGATATGTAATACTTAACTATTTAACTCACTAAGCGTTGGCTTACCATTTAAGTGGCAACCTCTCTCAGGAAAGAAGATGGATTAAAAGAAAGAACCCGTTGTCTGACTCGAAGATTTATCGGGGAACTTGAAGATTTCAATCTTGCTTTTGGGTAAATAGTAGCTTATTATCGTATCTCATAGTTGTAGTATGTGTAGCTTATATATAGTCATGTCCCCTATTCTTTTGCTACTTAATTCGGGTTGTAAGTAAAAAAAATCCGTTATATCCGGTTTGGAATTGTGTTTTGGGTGGTTTTATCACTAAAATAGAACGGATATTTCGAAGTTTTTCTATAAATTAATATCCCATATTTTAAGGTTAATTAATGTTATGCCCAGATCTGTGTGTTTCAAAAAGTTGGACCAATTCATCTTCTCTGGTCCATCATCCATCATGGCCTTTGGTCTTTCATGGCCTCTCGTCCTTCATGGCCTCTCGTCCTTCAAGGCCTCTGGTCCTTCATGGCTTTTGGACCTTCATCGCCTTAGGACCAATTCATCGCCTCTGGTCTTCTTCCAGACTTAGCCATTTCAGCATCCTCTGTTCCATCGCCTGCCTCTTGACCAATTCATCGCCTCTGATCTTCCTCCAGACTTAGTCGTTTCAGCAGCATTTTTAGATTTTCCATCCTTGGCCCCGATTGCTTTGACAAAACTTTTAGAATAATTAGGATCAATTTTGGTCCCAATAATCAATAAATTATATTTAATTGGAGATTTTATAAAATTGGTAATTTGGGGTTTGCTCAAGCGAGTTGTTACAGCATACCTATGTATAAATTTATTTTCGAGCATCATATGATTTATATGGTAATATGTACATATGCATGATGTTTCAGTTTACATACATGATATATTTTACATGTATGTTATTTTATGATCAGTTGCCTGCTATGTATTTATTTTGTTTTCAAATAACTATAGCATGTTATTTCATATGAAAGTTTTTTGATCAGTTTTAGCGGGTGAGCATTTGACCAAGTAAGTCACATGACAAGTGGCACAACCCCGTAATGAGTGTCTAGACAGGTGCAGGTCGGACAACTCAGGGAATGCCAGTGACTAAATGACTCATCCCCGACAGACAATTTATGAGATCTCTTTTCTTTCAGTGTTGCATGTTTTTCAGAAAATGCATACTATATGGTACAAAGTTTACGAGTTAATATGTATGATGTGAAATGATCTTTACTCACGCAAACCATGAACTCACTGAGCTTTATAAGCTGACTATAGTATGCATCTCAGGGACAGAAGGTTTCAGGTTGGACAAAGAAAAATAAAATGGCATACATACAAACTTGTCAAGTCCATTTAAGTTCAATATTTATGTGCAATCATCTATGGTAGATAAATTTGTAAAGCAACCCGGTATGGGAAGGGCTGACATTAAGTTATATATTTATTCTTTTAAAGTCTTCCGCTGTAAACGGTCTAAAGTTTTAATTTAGCCATTGTTTTTTTTGGAGTGCTTTTGGAGAATCTGTTTTAGATTACGTAACATTTCTCATTGTTAAAATGAGGGCGTTACAATATTTCTCTTTCTCCATCTTATTAAAGTTATCCCGTGTTGTTCTTTGCGCACAAACTAAATATGGTTCCAACCAAAAAGGTCAATAAGACACCAGATGAGTTATTGAATGGAAAGGTTCCAAATCTCTTTTTGTAAGGATTTTAGATTGTGAAGCTTTCATGTGATTTGAGATTTCCAACAAACTAGAACCCATACCCAAAACATGTATTTTGTCAGTTACCCTAAGGGAACAAGTGGTTTTTATTTCTACAACTTTGTCGATAACAAAGTCTTTGTTGCTAGGTGTTTTGAATTCATAGGAAAACAATTCTTTTGATTGAAGCAAGTGGGAGCCACGTAGAACATGAAGAAATTCAAGACCCACAAAATGCCACACCCGAGGTTGACACTAGCTATCAACAAACAGTTATTGTACCTAAGCAAATAGTGTTGATCCCAGATATCTCAATAACACTAATAATCTAGTTAATGGTAACCAAATTATAGTGTTTTGATGAATAAAGTGAAGAACACTGTTGGGACTTCTGCCTCATCGTTCCCTCGAGCCGGTCAAATCCGCGATTCTTAAACCCAACGCTCCTGTAGCAATGCAGGAGCATCCCACATCGGTGAGGCTAGGGGGATTCGTCTTCCTTATAAGGAANGCGATTCTTAAACCCAACGCTCCTGTAGCAATGCAGGAGCATCCCACATCGGTGAGGCTAGGGGGATTCGTCTTCCTTATAAGGAACGGGGGATCTTACTCCTACCAGTGACGCGTTTTAAAGCCGTGAGGGGTTGTTGCCGGGAGGGGCAGCCCAAAGCGGACAATATCATGTGAGCGGTGCCCTAGTATCGGTCCAACAAACACTCAAGAAAAAATTATGAACAATTAAGAACAATCTTGAGCGTCAAAGATTTCACTTTGTTTATAAGAAAAACGTAAAAGCGACTCTTTTTACAATAGGCCTAATCACCTATTTATATTAATAAGCTAATAAGAAGATAACTATCTAATGAGACTTTTTAGCTAATCTTCTATTAACAGATAACGTTTATCTACTCTATTGATAAGCTTAAATATTAAAGATAAACTCGAAGTCTAGCAGTTGACTTGTCATCTCCAGCTGTCATTCATGGTGTGATGAATCATCCTTATCTTTAAGTCTTCATCGCATGCTTCAGGATGATTTACTGGAGAATTCTCTAAGTGTTGATGACCAGAGGATCGATGAGGATGCTCTTTCCATCACATCCCAGGTCGTCCATCGGTCCTCTGATTATACTCCAGACTTAGCCGTTTCTGCCTTGATGTCTTCATCAGTCTTCTGGTTCTTCATCACTTATTGTTTTTCATTACCTTTTACATTATGAATTATGGGATTTAACAATCTCCCCCTAAGTAATGAAAAACAAACATATACTAATCTAGAAACATTTGTGATGAACAGAGACTAATCTAATAGAAAAACATCATATTCCAAATTTTCATTGGATGATGAAATTCATACAGTACTGGAATCAAAAGACATTAAGGCAAAACAAAAATACAACTCATCACGAGCTACCTGAATATATTTCTATGAAGCGCATGAGTAGTCTTTGATATCCGATGACTGTCGATATCTCGTGAATGAGCCGACTCCCTTCTTCTCTTGGCACGTGGTTTCTGCCCAGTCTATCTCTGATGACTTTCTGAAACCATTCAAGTGTATCCGATGAATACTTGAAGGCCTCAGTTAGTCTAAAGAACTTTTTAACCCCGAACTCATTCTTGTAAACGAGTCCAAGTTTGGGTTGAGTTAGAACTGAGGCAGATCGTTTCTCCTGCAGGCCTTGGAAGTCTTCATTTGGAGGGGTGCAGGAGAGTCTTTCAATGCCTAGCCGAAGAGCAATTTCAAAATCGCTCTTGGCTCTGTGGTTTACCAGCGTTTCCATCATTTTTACCACCGCTTAGTTTGCCATTCCATATCTGATGTTGTGGTCTTGCCTTTGAGCCGTGTATACATATAACTCAATCAAGTCATATGGGTTGAGGTTAATGAGGTCGTTCTCGTTGTTCATGCAAACTTGCCCATGTGCTCTCTCCACAGTGAACTCGATGTATCGGATGGCTCGGTTGGCAAATGTCCTTATTTTTTGATCAATGACCCTCCTTATCCCATCATTCGAGAAGACAGCCTAAGGTGCTTGTGTGGTCTGTCTAATGAATCTATGGTGTAGGAGGTCCATGGACTCAGGTGATAAGATTGGAGGGTTGATGGTCACCCGGTCATCGCGGTCTTGGTATAGGTATTGATGGATGTTCTCTAGCAAAATCGATTCCCTGAGCGGCAAATCAGGACGTCTCCGCATTGACTCCATGCTTTGTATAATTTCGTCAACCAAGCTCTAAGGAGGTTGCCTTGATGAAGAGGGAGTATCCGCATGCACCACGGGTGTTTGGGTTGAGGGTTGTGTATGGGTTGGTGTTGGTTCAGGTTGGGTTGATTGGTGTTCATTGGGTTCGGCTTGGGTGGTTTCTGGTGCATAGGATTCGGCTGGGGTTTGTGGTTGTTGGGGTGATGAAGGTTGAAGTATCATTGGTTCTGGTTGTGTGGATAAGGTGAAGGGTTGAGTGGTGCGAGGTGTTGGTGAAGGGTGAAGGGTTAAGGGTAGGTTTGATGTGGGTGTTGAAGAAAGAGATTGGTTAAGTTGTGTTGGTGGGGTAGTAGGTTCTTCATCGGTTGAAGAGCTCAACACGATGGGCTCTGGGGTTGCAGCAAAGGGAACATGCACATGTACATCTTCAGAGGGCAGAGCCTCTGGTTCCCTTGCTTGGGTTCCTTCTGTTGAAGGTGGTGGTTGTGTTTGTGGTGATGGTGATGGTGATAGTGATGGTGGTGCAACAGATTATGTTTGTTGTGCAGCTGCGGCCTTTGTCTCCCCTTCATGAGGTCCATGACCTTGATCATCGGGGTCTTGGTCTTCATGTCTCGGTCTTTTGTGTTGGCGGCTGCTGGAGCAAGAGGCTCTGGTCCTCTTCTTCTTCTTGTCTTTTCTAAAAGACGTAAGATACGCCTTCAGGGCTTCTTGTCTTCGACTCGCCTCCATTGTTTGGAGGAGAGCGAGTATGCGTCGTTGTTCATCGACCAGGTTCTAGGAGAGAACCATTGTCGGATGGGTGGCCCGATGAACAAATTTGGCACTGATCTCGTTGAAAGAAGAGACCAGCGCCCTCGACTGAGCTCGCAAGTCAGCTCTTGTGGCGAACTCTGTGGTAGAGGATGAGGCTGGTGGTGGCATGGAGGTGGTGGTGGATGTGTATGGGGGGATGGGAAGGTTGGTGATAAGGTCTCTCACCTCTGTAGTGAAAAAGGAGAATGTTTCATCAAAGGATGGGCCTGCAGAGGGAGATGGTGGTTGAGGAGTGGGCTGGGGGATTTGGTCGAGGATAGCGGCGGGAAGTTGGGTGAGGGTGTCTTGGATGGAGGCCACTTGTTGGGTAAGATTGGCTTGGGTATCATCGGTAGAGGTGGTGGATGGTTGTGGGGTTTGGTGAGGGATTGGGGAGGTGATGGTTGTAGGTAGGGAGTGAAGGTTTCGAATTTGGAGTTGGGTGATAATATAAGTAAGGTTCTCATCGGCCTCAGTTGCCTGGGCCGTGAGGGTTACGATGGACTGGATGATGAGTTGGTTTTGTTGGGTGGCTAGGGAGGAAATGGTGTTATGGTGTTGAGTAATGGTTTGTTGGAGCATTTGTAATCGGGTGGTGTTGGCTTGCGTCTGGGTTTCGATTTGGGTGAGGTGGTGTTGTAGGATTGCAAGAGATTGCTGGAAGTCAGAGGTGTTGGTGGAGGGTTAGTTGTCTACAATCCCTTGCATGATGAGTTTAAGGTCTTCCAAGGATCGCATCACTGTATCGACAAAGGCTTGGAACTCAGCCTTTGTGACCAGATCAGCATGTGGGGTAACCCCTGCAGCAACAGATGCTGCAGGTTGTGCCTCTACTCCGGAGGCGCCTTCTTGGCCTTGTGAGAAGGTAGGCCTTGAAGGACTTCCATCATGTCCTAGATAGCCCTCAAGTGAGGAGCTATCTCGCGATGTTGCGACATTCGCTTCCTCTTCCTCGGCTTCAGAGGCCGAGTAAGTGAAACGAATGTGTGTCCCCTTCGGTAGATCAAATATCGAAGGGGGAGGTGCATGAAAGGAAGATCGCTCTGAACGATCATGGGGTTCAATGTCAGAAGCAACACATGCTTCTGTATGTGTGATGGGATGTGTCGAGCCCTGAGGCGAAGGGGCTCTTATAGCTTCATCACCTTTCTGTTGGGAGAGTGGTGATGGAGAATGTGGTTCCTCGGCTGATACATCTCCAGAGGCCCGAAGGATGGCCGCTGGATGGCTGGCTTGGGTGGGGAGTGGACTGGGGCGTCCTATTTCAATACCCCTATGGCTTTGATTGTCAGGGGTAGAGGATGTGGTTGCCCTTTTGGAAATGGGTTGAGGAATTTTCTGAGTAGGGCCTGCGGAGGCACGATGAGTAGCATCATCATCATCATCTTCATCATCCGATGATGATGACTCATGTCCCCCTCGCTGGATTCATGGGACGGCTCTAATTGCTCCAGGGTAGCTGCCCTCGGTTCATGGGACAGCATGGAGCGTTCATAGTTCTGGCGTATCTCAGATGTCGATGGTATGACATTGAGCATAGCCCTGGGGAGAGGATGGTTGATGGTATAACCCTCTTTTGAGAGGGTTGGACGATGACCATGCATCTTGTGGACGGGCGTGAATGGCTCCTCGGCTGGTAGGCCATGCTTCCTCATTACGTCCCCAATGAAGAGGGCGAGGAAGCGAGGGAAGAGAACCGCAGGAAGAGGCTTACCAGCATCTTGGAGTTTAGACTTCTTGACCACTGCCAAAAGAATCTCGTTGTAGATGAGGAAGGCGTAGTCGAGGTTTAGATTGAAGAAAAGCTCGTACATGATTGTCATGATGTTTATATTCCCTTGGTCCAATGATCCCAGCTTGCATGTAAGGGCTCTGTTCAGAATGGAGAAAAACATATTCCACATCGGTGGAA
This sequence comes from Cynara cardunculus var. scolymus, assembly GCF_001531365.2. NCBI lineage: Eukaryota > Viridiplantae > Streptophyta > Magnoliopsida > Asterales > Asteraceae > Cynara > Cynara cardunculus. The sequence goes on along the minus strand of NC_037528.1, from coordinate 39,727,293 downwards.
GGAATTGACGTTTGAAATTCGATACGTTGCGTAGGTCACGGTTGTAACCTAGCATCTTTACAAACCAGAGAATGTCGTCGGTGGTTGGTGGTTCGTCAAATTATGCAATTCCAAGTTCCTTGTGCGTGGGAATGCACAGAATCCGAGAAACCTTAACCCACAATATTTTGAGTGAGCAAATCATATCGTTAGGGGCGTCCATGTCCCCCATTATACCGTGGCTGTCTTGATCAAATTCACAGGTTTGTCAATATTGTTGGACGTACTTTATGGGTACGCCTGGATCAGCAAGAGTGAGAGCGGGAAGAAGAATGTTGTGCTTGTAAAACTCAATAATAATAGCAAAACGTTCGTCAAACAAAGTGGTTCAGAGTTCTATAGCATGATTGTTTGGCCTCATTGGTAGGAAGACGATAACACGGCTGTCAGCTCCGGTAGACTGGATTCTGCTATCATTATTGTTTAAGTCATGAGAGGCGGAGGATGCCATTGTTGTAGGTTTGAAGAAGTTACAGGTTTGTAGTTCGTCAGAGTGTAGTTTCAGGTTTATGTAAGCGTAAAAAAAAGATGGAGGAAAAAGAAAGGTATATATAGGCGGGAATATGGGGAGGGGTTGGGGTGGGGGTGGAAGGGAAACGTTTCTTGATTATTAAAATACAATAATCATGAAAAGTTTTGGCGGTTTGGTTTGTGACGATTTGATTTGAAGAACGTGAGCCGTTTTGATAGTACGTGCATTTAATATAGTAGGACACGTGTTGAGACGGGGTAAGGGAGGGGGAAAGGTTAAAAGGTTATGTTGGGAACAGGCTGTTGAGGGTGTTAGGCGCGTGGTTATGATGACGTTACAAATTATTTGAATAAAAATTATTCAAAATAATAACCTGATGAATACGTAACCCAAAAATAATTTGAATTTAAAAATCCCATCTAATTGTAAGATTWATAYTARTTACRAAGTTTTGGTCTTCTAAAAACCCATGTTGTATAGTTTTTAGTCACAAAAGCTGCAATTTTGTATAATCTTGAAAATGATTTTCAATTAAGATGAGTTTTTGTA
>NC_037528.1:39722926-39724578 GCF_001531365.2 Cynara cardunculus var. scolymus | reverse complement strand
AGGTGTTCTCATCAATGATGAGTTTGAGAGAGAGTATTTCTTCAGAAGGTCAGTCACATACTTGGACTGATTGATGAAAATTCCTTCTGAAGTTTGTTTGATTTGAAGACCTAGGAAGAAGCTTAGTTCTCCCATCATACTCATCTCAAATTTACTTTTCATCAACTCTGAGAATTTTTCGCAATGTTTTGTATTTGTAGAGCCAAATATGATGTCGTCCACATATATTTGAACAAGTAAGATGTCACCTTTATGTTTTTTGAGAAAGAGAGTTGTATCGATTGTACCTTTATCAAAGTCGTTGTTGATGAGAAAGGTAGATAGAGTTTCATACCAGGCTCTGGGTGCTTGCTTCAGCCCATAGAGGGCTTTATCCAGATAGTAGACATAGTCTGGTTGTCTTAGATCTTCGAACACAGGAGGCTGCTGTACGTAGACTTCTTCTTGAAGTTTGTCGTTGAGGGAGGCAGACTTGACATCTATCTGATAGACCTTAAAGCCTTTGTGAGCGGCGTAGGCTAGGAACATTCTAATGGCTTCAAGTCTTGCAACGGGAGCGAATGTTTCATCATAATCAATCCCTTCTTCCTGGCGGTAGCCTTTGGCAACAAGCCTGGCTTTGTTCCTTATTACGATGCCATCTTCGTTCTTCTTGTTCCGGAAGACCCACTTGGTGCCTATGGCCGTCTTCCCTTTGGGTAGAGGCATAAGGGACCATACTTTGTTTCGTTCAAACTGGAGTAATTCTTCTTGCATTGCATCTATCCAGTTTGGATCTTGTAGGACTTCTGAAATCTTCTTCGGTTCTATCATGCTCAGAAAGTTGGCGAAAAGGCATTCATTTGCTGTGGCAGATCTCGTCTTGACACCAGAGGTTGGATCACCAATGATTTGGTGGTGTGGATGATCTTTTGTCCATTTGGTGTTTGATAGAGGTTCTTGAGCAACAGGATGTAGCTCTTCATCGACTGATGGAACTGCTTGCTCCCCCTCGATGAGATCATCTCCAGAGTTAGATTTTGGATCTTGATCGTGGTCTGAAGACACAGATGAAGTAGATGGTGAAGAAACATAAGTTTCTGTAAGAGTTGTACCTTTAGCGTTGGAGACTTCATGATCTTCATCGATTCTGGAGTTAGATTTTGCAGTRGRCAYWTTYCCAGAGATTACTTCTTCATCGAAGATGTCTTCAAATAATTGAGCTAGCTCTGATTCATTGGGTTTGCCAAGTGATGAATCAGATGCCCTTCTTTGAAGTCCGATTTCTGAACTGTTGTGTCCCGAAGTCATTGATGTGGAATCATCAAAGGACACATTGATGTTTTCGATGACGATCTTTGTCMTTTTGATGTAGACTCTGTAGGCTTTGGCGATTTGAGAGTAGCCCAGAAAGATTCCTTCATCAGCTTTCTTGTCAAACTTGCAAAAATATTCTCTATCGTTGAGTACAAAGCATTTGCACCAAAAGATATGAAAATATTTGATATTTGGTCATCTGTGGTTGATTAGCTAGCTCATAAGGTGTCTTTTGGTGTCTCTTGTTAATGATTGATCGATTTTGGGTAAAGCACGCAGTTGAAACAACTTCAACCCAAAATGTGATGGGTAACTCCGATGAGGCAAGCATGGTCCTTGCTGCTTCCACTAAGGTT
>NC_037528.1:39689454-39720919 GCF_001531365.2 Cynara cardunculus var. scolymus | reverse complement strand
GACAGTTTTTCCATCGATTTTAACTCTCTTAAAATTTGCTTTTGGTTTTGGAGTAAAGTCGGGTTTTTGAATGCATCCAAGTTTGAAAGTKGATTCAAGGGTAGATTTCTTTGATTCGATGAAAGAGTCCAATTCATTGAWTCCTATTCCTTGAGTGTCCGTTTGACCATTTAATTTTTCATAAACGTCTTGGGCATCTTTATACTTCTTCAACAGAAGTTCATTGGTTTGAAGCTTCTGGTGAAGTATTTCCCGTTCTTTTTGGAAAAAATCTTTAAGAGATACTGAATTTAGTCTCTCTGCCTCGGATTCCTTTAAGGCTTTTGTTTTCTTTTCTAGGTTCTTAGTTATTCGTTTGTTTAATTCCAAAAGTTTATCTTCCTTGATTTCTTAGGAGTGCTTATGCGAGTCTTTTCCTTTGCAAGTTCAGCTTTTTCTTCGGTTAGAAGGTCAGTTTCTCTTTTGTAGAAACTTGCTTCTTTTTCCGCTTTTATCCTTTCGGATTTTTTAAAATTTAATTTCTATTTTAATTTCAAGAAATCTTCGGAAAGTTTTATTACCCTTAACTCTAGCTCCGATGGGGCAGAGTTGGTTTCATTGGAAGTAGACTCACATACCTGGTCATCAAAGTTGTAGGCGGATTCTGCGTTGGACGTGGCCATTAGACATATGAGTGCTTTGTCTTCATCGTCTGATGAAGAATCGGACATAGAATTTTCTTTTTCAGCCATCAGGCTTCGCTCTCTGGAATTATATTTGTATTTGTTCTTGTAATAATCAGCATCCTTTACCAATCATCCTCAGCATTCTTTGGAGAAATGACCGAGCTTTCCACATCTAAAGCATCGAAGATCATTCTTCCTTCCATCCTTGTCTTCTTTCCTCTCATCTCTTTTATCTTCTCTTCTTTTTTCTCTTTCTTCTCTCCCATTTCTTCTATCTTCCCTCTGATGAAATTTGGACAGCTTCCTTTCGTATGATGACTGGTACCTTTCCCTTTTGAACTCTTTTCTTTCATAGGGTTTCTTGATGAACTTTATCTGGAACTGCTTTGTGATCAAGGCCAAAGATTTGGCAAAAGCTTTAATTTCATCATCTGATTCAGAAGTTTATTCTTCAGGTTCTGATTCTACTACCAATGCTTTCTTGCCTTTCTTTTTATGTTCTTTGCTAGAAGACCATGATTTTTCTTTTTCATCGGCAGCAAGGGCAAGAAGTCCACCAATGGAAACCTTCCTTTTCATTATATCATTCTCTTGTGCTGCAAGCGTTCCATACAAATCATGAAGTGACCAGCTGTCTAGGTCCTGGTTTGCTTGAAGGGACATAGACAGCTGAGTCCATTCATCGCCCAGACTTTTTAGAAATAAAACGTTGTTTTCTTCCTTAGTTCTGGAGATGTCATTTCGACGACATTGATTGATCAATGTGTTAAAACGATCATACGTCTTCTGTATTGGTTCATCAGGAAGGGCCTTGAAATTAGTGTATTCGTTGAGACATTGTGCTCTATGATTTTTTCTAGTTTTTGCTCCTCCTTCCAGTTGGCTTTCCAGTTCATCCCATAGTTCCTTGGTTGTGGAACATGCGTCGAGGGATTGGAAGATTTCATTGGGTATGGCCATGATAATCAATCATTTGGCCTTCTTGTCTATTTCTACTCTTTCCATGTCGTCTTCATCCCAATTCTTCTCATCCTTGGTCATATAGTAGGCAGGAATTTCAGCTGTGGTGTTTGTTCCTGGAACTCTTGGGACAAGAGTTTGTGGGATGTAATGACCCTCCATTACAAATCGAAGGAGGTTCCTGTCCATTCCTTCCAAGAAATTCACCATTCTGATCTTCCATTGTGGATATTCTTCTCGTTGAAGAGTTGGAGGCTTGGTGAGTGAGCCAACGCTATAAGCAGAATTCCAGTTGGCCATTGAGAATTTTGAAGAGAAGGATTTGTGTATTGACGAGGAAGAAGATCAAAAATTGAGAGATTTTTGTTTGATCGTCTTGATTGGAAAATCAATCAATCGGCTCTGATACCAATTGTTGATCCCAGATCTCTCAATAACACTAATAATCTAGTTAATGATAACCAAATTATAGTGATTTGATGAATAAAGTGAAGAACACTCAAGAAGATATTATGAACAATTAAGAACAATCTTGAGCGTCAAAGATTTCACTTTGTATATAAGAAAAACATAAAAGCGACTCTTTTTACAATAGGCCTAATCACCTATTTATACTAATAAGCTAATAAGAAAATAACTATCTAATGAGACTTTTTAGCTAATCTTCTATTAACAGATAACGTTTATCTACTTTATTGATAAGCTTAAATATTAGAGATAAACTCGAAGTCTAGCAGTTGACTTGTCATCTCCAGCTGTCATTCATGGTGTGATGAATCATCCTTATTTTTAAGTCTTCATCGCATGCTTCAGGATGATTTGCTGGAGAATTCTCTAAGTGTTGATGACCAGAGGATCGATGAGGATGCTCTTTCCATCGCATCCCAGGTCGTCCATCGGTCCTCTGATTATACTCCATACTTAGTCGTTTCTGCCTTGATGTCTTCATTAGTCTTCTGGTTCTTTATCACTTATTGTTTTTCATTACTTTTTACATTATGAATTATGGGATTTAACAATTAGTTATTTAGATACAAAAAGAAACATAAATTGTTCACAAATTAGGTAGATCTCATCCTGAACTTGAGAGATATGGATTTTTCATGTCCAATGACAAGATATTCTTGGTGGATCAAGGTGAACCCACTAACTACAACGATGTTGCATCTGATCCCATATCTAACAAGTGGCTTAAAGACATGAACAATGAGAATGCAATCGGCGTATGATAACTGAGTATGTGAGTTGGTTGATCTACCTCCTAACAACAACGTCATTGGGAGCAAATAAATTTTCAAGAAGAAAATTGATATTGATGAAAATGTACACACATTTAAGGTAAGATTATTGGCGAAAGGTTTCACATAAAGTCATGGTATCGACTATGATGAAACTTTTTCTCCAGTAGCGATACTTAAAGAATCAAAATACTTATTGTCATGGCTGCATATTTTGATTATGAGATATGGAAAATTGATGTCAAAACAATTTTCATTAATGAATACTTAAATGAATATGTCTATATGGTACAGCCAGAAGTCTTTATACACACAAAGTATCATGTTAAAGTTTGAAAGCTTAAGAAATTCATCTATGGATGGGATGAACCATCTCGTAGCTGGAATCTCCATTTTGATAAGAAATCAAGAATTTTGGTTTTATCAAAAGTGAAGATGATCCATATGTTTATAAAAAGGCTATTGGGTGCAAGATAATATTCTTGGTCTCGTATGTAGATGACATACTACTTGTCGAGAATGAGATCCCAGTCCTGTAAGAGATCAATCCTTGGCTTGGTAAATGTTTTCTGATGAAAGACCTTGGTGAGGTTTCTTGTATTCTAGTAATAAAAATCTATAAAGATAGATCTAAGCGGCTTATTGACTTAAGTAAAAGTTCATGCATTGACAAAGTCTTGAAGCGATTCAAGATGCAAGACTTTAAACACAGTTTCTTGTTAATGTCACATGGATCATGTTAATATATACGGAAGATTTCTCAACCCTATATTATTTTGTAAAAATATTGAATAGGAATCCTATCGAGAAATTCCCTAAGTTCAAAAAGTTTAGAAGATTCTGAGTGAAGTTCTAATGACACCTAGAAGATGGACAAATACCACATAGAAGATGGACAAATACCACATAGAAGATGTAATGCTTCTAAGTCTGACAAAAAGAAAACCAATGTGCTGTTTGTTTTTTAAGAGGTGCTGAAATCTGAAATCTTATTTCATTCTGATTTATAAGAGATGGTGTTGAAGTCTAAAATTTGAATCAATAAGATTATTTGTTTTTGTAAACTGATAAACGTCTGAATTTGTTTAAATTGTCTATTTTACCCAAAAAAAAAATTTAGAGTTGAATTATAGATAAATTTATTGTGATAACTGAATCTTGGTTATCACCCGAGGTAATAAATACGTGATTATCTGATTAAATGATTACGTGATAGCATGATAAAATTTGTTTTATTTGATCATAATAGTGTATGGAAATTATGTGCATAATATAGATGCATGTAAGTGATTATGTATATATGTAGAAATTATATCTATATATATATATATATATATATATATAGAGAGAGAGAGAGAGAGAGAGGAGTGATCATATGAAAACCGCCTTCATTTGTGTAAACCGTGCAAACCACCTTCATCTGTCGATTTCATTGTTTAATCTTATGAAATTTTTTCATGAAATTGTTTAATCTTGTGAAATTGTTTCATATACTACTTAATGAAACTGTTTCATGTATTTCTCTAACATTAATGAAACTGTTTCATGTATTTCTCTAAAATTAAAATAATAAATATGATAATATCTATGATTAACACCCTCCACAATAAAAATGATTAATCAACCTCTCATAATTACAAAAACATGAACAAAATGAAAAATTATGATTGGTTGAATACGGTTTGCACAGTTTGTACAAATTGAATGATTTGCATTTGATCGCTCCCCTATATATATATATACATACATGCATGCTATATGAGTGCATGGTATGTGTGTGTATGCATGTTGCCGACCTTTCCTGTTTTGGAAAGGTATAAAAGGAGGGTTCAACCTCCATTTGCATTTTTTGTTGCTATTTGTGAGAAGTGTTTGAGCGATTTAAGTTGACCAGATTGCAAGATCAAGTTGATTTCAAGTATCTGATTTCAAAAGGTTTTTTCAAGGTGAGTGATTTCTAAACCTTTTGCATAAAACTTGTTACTGGTTTTATTTAAATGTTGTTTATTTTGGAAAGATATCAGTTATTCGTTTAAGGGTTTTATCCGGACAAAGGGTGACCAGATTATTCTTAAATCGAACAAGGGTTGGGCGATTAAGCCCTAAACCGGTCAAGTGTTAAGCGGTTTAGTTTTAAACCGGGCAAACATTGAGCGAGTTATGAATATTGAACTTATCTAACATTTTTAACGGAGAAGTATGAATACGACCATGTGGTGAACGAATTGTTTTAAATGGGTCAAGCTTTGGACGATATGTTGTCCGGACTTGTTATCCGGACAAAAATGTGAAATATAATTCTAAGTGTTAAATCGGACAAGCCATGGGCGATGAGTTGTCCGGATTTGGTAAACCGGCCAAGACTTGACCGGAGATGAAGTCCGGCCAAGTCAATGCTGACCGGATTTGTTTTATGTCTTGTGCCTGATTGATAAAAATTCTTATTTTATCATAAAATGGGAATTTGATATAAATGATTTTGGATTAATAATAATTCCATTGACTGCGGTCTATTTGGAATTGTTTTGTGAAATATTTTTTTGAGGAAATAAAGGTGGCATATCAAGGAGAGGTGTACTATGGGATAAGGGTGGCATATCAAGGAGAGGTGTACATTTGATATAAGGGTGGCATTTGTATGTGTGTGGTATGATGTAACTCTTTCTATTATATCCCTTAAGACTACCGTTGTCTAGAATCTTTATTTCTTTGTGATTTAAAAATTTAGGATCAAGGTTCTTATTGAAAATCATAGTCTGGATGTTATTGAGGAGAATAAATAACAGGTTTGGCCTGATACTTTAAATAAACCTTGTTGATCTGAAAAGGTTTAAAAGTGGCATTATATGGAACCTAGTTGGTTCAAAGGTATGTGATTTGAATAATCTGAATGCTTGGCAATGAAAAGTGGAAAGGTACTGGTAATATTTCCCTATGTGTTCATATATTTGTTATATATATGAGAAAAGTTGTTTTTCATAAAGATTTTAATGATTTTCACCCTGAAAGAACATAAATAGGGTAACTCCCTAGACCTTTCGGTCTAACCCTTGTTTCGTGATTTTAAATATGTATTACAGGAGGTACGGACGGTAAGGGAAAGGGGAAAATGTGATATTTTCCTATATGCATTTCTACATGAAGATATGTCTTTGATGTACAGTTTTGATTGATGAACGATGATTAGTACAAGAAATGTATTTGAATTTTTGGACCTTGTATTCTGTAATGATAGATTCTTATACTAAGGGACCTGAATATGATATAAACATGTATTTCTTTTGTATGAAATATGTGTTACATGCAATGTGTGTTATGGGGCGTTACATTTATACAATTTCACATATATATATATATATATATATTCATCATCATTACAAAATTTACATCTAAATCATATAATTAGCATTCATTTAAATGAAAATATATCAATAACGGTATTTAACACATTTAAATCCTATTAAATTACATCAATTGAGAGAGGCGAGGATTGATTTGGTAAGGATCAATTGAGAGAAATGATCGATTAAGGTTAATCGATTGAAAAACACCATTGTTGAGGGTTTGAAGAACAATAAGAGGAAAATAAGAGGTTGGTTTACCTCTTACCAGATAAGAGAACAATAAGACATAAGTGCCTCTGAAAAATTGGAAAAAACAAACAGTCTGGATAGTCTTGCCTCTTAAAGAATCAAATATAAGATGTTGATAAGAGTTCTTTTATATATAAAAAAACGAACAAGACCCAAGTGCCACATTCGATGTTATGGATCAGAAGCTTCTGAGAAGGACTTAAGTGTTTTGAAGATCAATCTCATGTGGTCCCAAGTTTGCTACTTAACTTTACACATGGCATGATCTTATTGAATGCATGAAATTCATCACCTTCCTAGAGAGTATCTAAAAGGATCTCATGCCCCAATTGTCATTTCAATGTTGCTCTCTTTCTCTCTCTCTCTCTCTAAATATCAAACATACACTAAAAACATAGTTAGTGTTCTTCAATTTTGGTGATGTAATCATATGACCACGATTAATCTAATGAATGAAATTCTATCTATTTGTTCTCTGACTTCAATACTCTATTTAGATTATAATTTTGATCTACACAATACAATTTATGTTAGATTGTTAATTCAATTGAGATATAGGATCCAACTGCATGATTTTAAGCAAGTCTCAATGCCATAGCACAAAATCTGAGTTATAGAATGAATGAGTGAAATTCCATATGCTTTAGCAGTTAGATCCATCTTTATATAATGTTATGCACAAGGCCAAATGTCTTTGAGCATGATGAGTAGATATCGGCAAAATCCAGGTACTGTCATTAGATGATAGTCAATGACAGTCAAGAACATTTTGGAGTACTTGGGAAGGGCAAGAGATATATTCTTAATTAATCAAGGTTTGGGAGAAGATATTAGTGTAAAGTGTTATATGGATTTTAGTTTCCAAACTAATCGAGATGATTCTCAATAACAATTGGACTATGTGTTCACCTTAAATGAGGGAGCAATAACTTGGAAAAGTTCCATGAAAAAGATAGTTGCACAATCTACTACAGAAGTTGAATACATTGCTTCTCAGGAAGCATCACAAAAAAGCTGCTTGGATGAAGACATCCATTGTTGATCTAGGGGTGATCTCGATCATACAAACCCTATAGAGATATTTTGAGACAGTAAAGATGTCATTGCACAAGTAAAGTAACTTAGGTCACACTGTTGCACGAAGCTTATCATCAGGAATTTTCACTATACTCGAGAGAGTGTAGAAACAAGAGATGTTTGTATTTGCAAAGTTTACACAGATAAAAATTTGGCAGATCCGTTCATGAAGCCCCTACCACAACCCGAACATGACGGTCGTGCTTGGTCTATATGACTTCGTTATGCTAGATGCTAGATTTGATACATACTTTGATATTTGGATATTTTGGAGCGTGTAAAAGGCAGTTGTTTTGTCTAATATGATCTACAAGGATATGATCATATTCATTAATATATGTTGTATTCCATATTAGCATGTTTAAATCCGTGAATAACACAGTTATTCTAAAACATCCATAGTCAATAATAATTATGAGAATAGTTAGGAATTAAGTGTGAATTAGTTTATTGACTTTCACAGGTGATGTCATTCGGCTATGGGTTGCAACCAAATTTACATATGTTTTGTTGGAGAGCAAACATTGAACTTGACCTCCCTTCGAGATCACTTCATGGATTAGTGTCGTGAGTCTCGATAATGATAATATCTATATCCCTAGACCTAAGATACATAATGGGTCTCAAGTGTGAGGAATGTTATGCTTTGATATGGTCAAACGTTTTCCTTTAGGCAGACAATTATAAAAGCCATCGTTAGGTATGACATGAGACACATAAGAGGCGTATGTAGTCAAGATGAAAACTTCATTCCAAGATATTTCGTAATCATAATATTTACGATCTATTTTGGCATTTAAAATTATTACTTTTTTCACTCACTACAACAAAATTGGGTTTATAGGATGCCTAAAATATCTAAATGTCTTAATAGGAATAGGACTTAAATTTACAAGACCAAAGTGTCGTGTTAGCTATTTTATAACACAATTTTCCATCTTTTTATAGAACACTTATGTTTATAAGACACTTTTTCAAATACTGTCGTACAAAACAACTAATACGATACTTTGTTTTAAAAGCGTCCTAAAACTTATTGAAATGCCCAAAATTTAAGATCCCATATCGGTGGGGGGGAGAACTAAGGTTGCCTTATAAGGGACTTTATACCTCTTCTATCAGACGTGTTTTAAAATCGTGAGTTCCGGTGTAGATAAAGCGGACAATATCCGGTATGTTGGCCCTGTGATGTTACAGGAAAACGTCCTATAAGCTTATTGTAACACTTTTAAAATAGAATGTATTTTTTTATTTGTTCCTATAAACTTAAGTTCTATAAAGCATTATATTATTAACCATAGACATTTTAGATGTATCATGTACTAGATGTTGTAATAACTATACATCTCGTAATGTGATCGTTTCACAATAACTATCTTTATTATAATAAAAAAAACAACATTTAGCCTTAAATAATACGCACAATAAGAGAGCCCATTAAAAGAATTAATTAAAATTGATTTGTGTCTTGGTTCGAGCTTCAAACGAGTTCGAGTCGAGTTTAGTTTTTAACTACTGGCGAGTTTACGATTCGAGTTCGAGTTTGAGTCGAGTACATCAATACTTACGCTTGACTCACATCATTTACTGACGGTGAGTCTGTGACTATGAGGGAGAGGGCCAAAGTAGAATTTGTACTAACATAATAAACGCATGCATCCAACAAGGAGAAAAACACAGGGGCCATACCTCCAGCCCGTTAAGCCATCCGCCATGGGGCAGACATCACTTTGGTTAGAAAGGATGGGATAGAGAATTAAAAGAACTTTGAACAAGTGATATCTGGGTAATTGATAGATCCTAGGGTTTTAGGTAAAGGTATAAATGATTCGAGCTTTTAACGAGTTATTTGAGCTCGAGTCAATTTAGAGCACAAAATAAAGTTTGCTTAAATTTAACGAGTCACACTCAGCGCGATTATACTTTACGAGTCAAGTCGAACTAAACCATTCGAGCATACATTATTTCAAGCCAAACATGCTAACGTTTACAAATTACATAATCAAAATATAAAAATCAAGAAGCTTAACGAAATAAACGAGTTAATCAATCTTGAGTTCGAGCTCATAAAAGACATCGAGCTCTAGCTCAATCATTGAAAAAATATTTGAGCCCGATTTTGAAAAGGTTAATCGAGCTCGAATATCTCGCTACTCGACTCGGGTTGTTTACACTAGGTTCAAACCTCATCTAGATTGTTGTGTATGAAGATAAGAGGTGTTGTAAAGCCAAATAATCAAAGTTCAAACTTGTAATCATCAAAACATAATACATTTGCTGTAATCATCAAAACATAATACATTTGCTGTAATCATCCTACAAATCTTAAGCAGATGATAATCTCAAACTGTAACATGATTCATCATCATCATCATCATCATCTCAATACAAACACAACTAAAAAAAATCTGAAGGATTGATTGATCGATCAACGAACATTGCGGACTTTGTTTTCTTGTCCTAAACCAAGAGCCTTTTGAGCATTTGCTATACCTTGAGGATCTGCGGATAACGAAATAAGTCAATAAATTGTTTCTTGTTTTACATTCGGTAACCATTTTCAATGATATTTACCAGAGAACTGTGTGAAGATGCGCGTGAAGAAGCTCAAGTTGCGAGAAACATTGTACTGCATCGAATAAGGTAGGGGTTTCACGACAGTATCAATGCTGAATACCCGCTGTAGGAACTGCATTTAAATACAAGGATAATGCTTTAGGAAAATTAAAACATAACAACCGCCCCTCTCACGTGATTTTATAGAGCTCGCAACAAAATGATCAATGAGCACTGCAAAATTATATTAAGACAACAATAAATAAGGATCTTGTAGAATTTCTAGAAACGCACTTGTACCTCTTAGAATCAGCCACACCTATTTTCAAGGTGGCTTCAAATGCCTTGGAGAATAAACCAAACCAAAAAAACCCATTATGTCCTACCCTCAAGTGGGGTTTAGAGGGGGTGGATGTATGCGGACCAAAGCAGTTCCAATCTTTTTGGAGGCCCAGTCACATCTGTTATAGGAAGGCGAGTTATTGATTAGGATTATGCTGCAAAGGTTGAAGCATGGCCCCAAGGCCCAAATACATGCAAAATTGGGCCCCCAGAATCCCACATTTAACATGCTAAGGAACGGCCCTGCCAACAACCCATCATCCAAAACATAAGAGAAGCTCAAACAAGTGTGCCTTCAAATGATCCTACCATTGAGAACAAACCATCACACATCCATGTACCTCCAAGGCAACTTCTAGGGTTACAGATGCTATAAGACACAACAATTGAAGTCAACTCTGCTCCCAATTAACAAAGACCCTTCCTTAGATATCATATTTTTCATGGTGAGCCCAAAACAAAAGGATGTCTTGGCACCCTGATGCTTGCCATATGGTCCCACGGCAGCATTTTATTCCTTATATGCAATTTATTTACATAAGTTTATATGCATCAAACACTAATACGGGCATACGGAAAGATCTAGCCACCAAATATGAAATTTCAAGATTCAATGGCACGAGAATATGTGAACATTTTCAACAAATTAACACATAATAAAGCTTAATGTGTACATTTTAAAATTAAAGCACAATACATCATCTATCAATCAACATAAGACCTACAGATCAAAAATTAAAAGCATATACATAGCACTTAACTATAAGGCTAACACTAGAGTCTAAACTATGTTGTCAGTAAAACTAGATCTACGATTCCAAATTCAAAGCATTTGTTGCATAAATGACTTGCATAACATACATAAGAAATTGTGCACTGCTATTGACTAGGTAATTTCACTTTTAAAGAAGAATATTAATAAAAGTAATAAATATATCTATTATTATTCACTAAGTGGGAGGTTCAAATAAGAACGCTAAATATCGTAAGAAGGTAAGAAGGAAAGGTTAAGGGAACATGTATATGTTAATCATTGAGAAAACGGGGGAAAATCGATTTGAAGATGCATATGTGGACTGATGTTACATATCATTAGTATGGGTTCACATGGGCATCTTCAAATTGATTTTTTCAATGATTCACATATGAACCTTCTCTTCTTACCTTCTCATGATATTTAGCCTTCATAAATAAAAGGAAAAACAAAAGATGAACAGGATAAAACTATGCATGGAAGAAACAAAGAAGATAAAAGTACTAGAATTCCACTAACAAGAGAAGATTGGACTCACTCTTCTGCTAACAAAAAGAGACAATGTTCACCTGTTGGCTGTTGCAATGAAAATTTCGAGTTTCCTAGTTCTTCTCCCACACACTCTTATTTTCTAACTCATCCCACGGCCATTAGGGCTTTAATCTGAGGTTTCGAATTGATTTCGCAAGTGGGTTTGCTGTTTACTCTATTTAACTTTTATTGGAGTAATTTTAGGCTTGCAGTGAAGTAAGCCTGCCATTTTGACCTAAATTAGACATTGCATCATGAAGAACTATGAGACTGACTGCCACACATCAAAGGAAAGACCCATGCCAATTGATCAACAAAGGTACACCATAACAACTATGTTAAATACTTTAAAACTCCATATCACTTTTGAAGATGAAAGTTAATCCTTGGCATTCAAAGTCAAATTGTTGTTAACACGATTGTGGGATGGTGTATGTCCATCCACCTTTGTATTTTCCAAATACCAAGGGGTTGTTTGGCTGGTTTTCCATCATGTCCTATATGGATAAACCTGATTGTCTAGATTAATATGTCTTATAGATAAGGAGGGTTTTTTCATATATGGAAGAAGCGTGTTTTTTAATTGGGAAAGACGGGTTTGGAAAAAACGTAGCTTTCTGTATAAAGCTGCCCCCTCAAAGCTTAGTGAATAAGACACTTTCTATATCATTAGCTGACAGAATAAGTTGGGAGTCCTGATATGCTCATTAAGCAACTAACTAACTGGTCCTAAATTTGATTTTCAAAACAAATACTCACATTTGTTTCTTTTCTTTTCCAATCCAAGAAACGTGCAACCAGATTCCACTTTCGCTTTAAGAAATTTAAAACCCATATCTTCAAATTCATATATGACTGTTTCTTGCAGGATTTATAATTGCAAAATGTTTTTATAATGATACTAATACAACATTAATCACTCTCAAAGCTTAAGCATATCTTAGTGGGCATTTAAAATTAAATATAATTCAACGAACATACAACAAAAATAATCAAATATAAGCAGCTGAAACTGAAGAGTGAAGAGAAATGTGTAAAATAAACATAATCTAAGAAACGGATATTTGATTTCACCTGAAAATTGCGCTGGAAGCTGTAACGAAGTTCAGGATCGATTTCTGTGAGAGAATCGTCTTCGTCAGCAGGAAGGTCCTTGGACTTGTTCTTGCCTGGAACGTGCATAGTAGAAGTAGTGCCTGGCTGGGCCGTGACTTTGAGCTTGGCGTCTTTGAATTTGTCTCGTTGATCGTCTCCTCCCACTCGCCATGGCGCCGATGCTAACAATTCTTTCTTCGTTTTCCCCATCTTCTCGAAAACCCTCGTCAAATCCAATCAAACTGCAGTTGGATAATAATAACAAGAAGGGGGAGGAGTGGTGTGGTGGTAACAAATTTCTAAATGTACATAAATCATCCTCCAAATATAGTTTTAAGTTAGAAGGGGTGGCCAAGGGGTGGCCAAGACAGGACGAACAAGAGTATAAAACTGGACAGGATTGGATAGACATGATTAGATAAAAAAAATGTTTGTCTTGTGTTTGATATGATTAGGATTAGACATGACAGAATTAGACTGACAGAACTAGACAAATTATATCCAAAAGTTATTTTATAATTTTATATATCATATAATAGTTATAATTAACACAAATAAAATAAATAGTTTAATTTATAAACATTTTTACTCAATTTTAATATACATAAATAGAAAATAGTACCAAATTTGAATGAATCTTTTTATATAATAGTTTGAAAAAACCTAATTCATACAAATGAGAAAGATTATGTTTTATTCGGTTTCGAAGATCCTTATCAATTGGTGAAGACACAGTGAAGATTGTTGCAATAATAATGGTTCTGAAGGTAGAAACATTGGTAATTGGTGGACAATGGTGGTTGTAGAGGACGTAAAGATGGTGGATAGTGGTGGGGCGACGGTCGACAGTGGTGGAGGTAGTTGTGGCTTATGTGGTGGAGGTAGGTGTGATGGTGGGTAGTGGTGGTGGTTATGGTGGAGGTGGTGATGGCCGATGATAGTAGTGGTGGTGGAGATGGACGATGGTAGTTTGTGGAGGACGTGAATATGGTAGATGGTGGTAGTGGTAGTCAATAGTGATGGCTGACGGCAATCGTGATAGTGGTGGGGAATGGTAGTGGTAGTCGATGGTGGTGGTTATGGTGGAGGGAGGTGCCCCATGGTGGTGGCCACGAATGGTGTTGGTCGGTGGCTGATGATGGTTGTGGAGGTGGTAGAGGAGGTTGTAGTAGAGGAGAAGGTGGAGGTGGGCAACGGTGGTAGTGGTGGTGGTAGTGGACGGTGGCCGAAGATGGTTGTGGAGGTGGTGGTGGAGGTTGTTCTAGCATAAGAGAAGGTTGAGATGGCCAACAGTTGTAATGGCGATGAACGGTGGTGGTCGATGGCCGATGGTGGTTGTGGAGGTGATGATAGAAGGTGCTGGTCGGTGGTTAATGGTGGTTGTGGTGGAGGTGGTAGAGGTGGCCGATGGTGGCTACCAGTGGTGGCGACGGACACAACTTGCGGTGGTGACCACTAAAAAAATATCATGTAAAAGTTATATATTGAACGAAGGTTAATTAGTTATTATTTTAATTTATGTCTCATTCTTGTCCCATTTTGTTTCACCTATTATAGTGGACAAGAAAAAGTTTTTTTTGTCTCATGTCGTCCCACCTTGTCCCAGTTCTTGTCATGTCTCATGTCGCACCAAACGTGGGACAATGAGTTTTTCCCCTCTCTCATGTCGCGCCAAACATAGGATAGTGAGTTTTGTCTCATCCTGTCTTGTCATGTCCCGTGTACCGAACGCAACCCAAAAGTGATATCACCAAGCAACATCTAATCATAGTTCATGATAAATTTAAAAGTATAGAATTATTAAGCAATAAAAAAAAGTTGATATGCCATCTTTGTCCCTTTAGCTGCTAATTTGGGGAATCCCCTTCTCCTAAGGGACGGGTACCTAAGAGCATGGGTAAAATATTCATAACTACAAGTAGTTTAAAGTAACAACACTGACTATAAAAACTACAACAAACATCCAACATTCCTTTTGTTGTGCAAATAAAATTTTGGCCATTAGATCATCCATTCCAATAAGTGTCACGGAACGTGAAATATTGATATGAAAATTATAAAGAATGTCCCTAATCCCTAAAAAGTTATGAACAGGGTTCTCATGGTTTCCTTTCGTTAAATGTTCCGTTCTTAGTCTTAACTCTAGTTAAAATTGATTTGTTAAGCACCCACCTTCCCCTCATGATAGAGGAGTGTTTTTGTCATTTACCTATTAATCTAAGTTTTTTTTATTAAGCCTCTAAAGTATTTAAAAATTTAAAAAACAATTAGAATCCTAACAACCCGTCTACAGCTCCCCTCCTTATCGTCATCTCCTATCTACGGCCCCAACCACATCTCTTACCACCTTAGTATACACATAGAGATCTTGTACACACACATGTCCATGAGATTCAAACCGGAGAAAAAAGAAAAGAAAATCTTGATTTCCCCAAACCTATCAGGTCCATAGCCCAAAACCAAAGAAAAGAAAGAAAGAAATAAGGCTCGACCCAAATTAGGAAAGGAGGGAGTATATAAACCTAATTATAATTAGGTTTAGGGTTAAGGGAAACTTTGCTTAGCCTCTCCTCCCTCCCTCTCTCTTGGTCGCCAACCGCACACAAGAGAAATCATTTTTTCTCTTGTGTAAGTTTTGGTTCAAAGGGCTAGCAACCAGTTCAAGGATTGATTACAATCTCACTTGTCGATACCGGTAGGGGAAGCCTATGTTGGTTTCTTGTGCTTCAGAAATCCAGTCTTTTGAGGTAGTCTTCTAAAACACCATATGGTTGATATTTTTCTTCTATTGCTTATGCATTATATTTGGGCCAACTAGGGTTTATGGACCTGGTTTTTTGTTTATTATGTTTTATTTTTCCTTTTAGTACGGTAGGTATGGTTGTTCATCAGAATTTATGGTGAGCACTTGATCAAGGGCAATGCCCACTCTATTGCTAGGAGTGTGCACTATGGTGACTCTATTGAACCTTGAATGTGCATGAACAAATATTAAGTGTTTTCAATACACTTGTTGACTCTTCTAACTCTCCTTATGATGATGATAACTTATACCTAGTGTATTCTTGTATTAAGTTTTAGCTGAAAGCAATTAGCCTTTGAGTTTGTGCAGTGATTGCTGAAAGTTTACTTTACAAGTTAGAACTTCTACTCTGTATGTTTCCTTAGTGATAGTAATAGCTTCTGTAAGTCTATTTCTTATTGCAAGTTGACTGATTCCAAAAGACAAAAGCTTCATACATCAAAGAAAAACTTCATGCTATATTTAAGATGTAGCTGAAGATAAAGACAGGAAGACCTGAAGCGGTTTCAACAAGTCATCCTATCTTAAAACGTAAAGATCTACACAAGATACTTAACTAATGTTGAATCAAGTCTTAGCATCCTCCCTCTAAATGAACATGAATCTTGTAGAACAAGCTTAAGTCTTATCCACACTTGCATTTTGCAAAGACCATGCACTATATGACGGAAAGGTATAGTATAGATATCATTTTATTATCCCTTTCATACATGACCATGTTAGACATCTCGAATATGTTTAAAACCGATTTTAGAAAAAAAAAACATAAAATAATGCACAACGGGAAAGAAAAACAAAACAGATGTAAAAGATTTCCAATAGCCATGATCTAATTGAGTAAAAATAGATCAATCAAAACAAAAAAAAAACTAAAACCATCAAAATTCGATTTTTACCTCTTAAATCAAGGAGTTGATGAGAACCGAGTGTTCAAGTTAGAACACCTTTACAGGTATCCATATGAACAAACATCAATCGAATGCTAGTTTGTTCTTCAATAAAAAAGCAATTAATTTTGTTCGTTAAACAAAAAACCAACCAAGAGGAGAGGGAGAGGATTTTTAGTTTCTTGGAGGAGGGGAAGAGATTAGAATCTTACCCTAGTTCTCCTAATCATTTTCTTTTATATTGGATCTTATGTGCTTTTCGTTATTTAGGTCTTAAAATCTTTTTAATCTAATTAAATAAATAAGCCCATAAATTTTATTTAAACTCTACTAGTTTATATAATAATATCTTTTAATTAATTAATCACATGGATCTAATTAATTTTTTCATTTTTTTTCTTAGACATTATTTAAACTCACTTAGCCAAATAAGTTTGAAATAAATTTTTACTCGTTTTGATTGAGTAAATAATTCTGAATGTTTATTAAACCCACTTAGACATCTATATTACATTAATAACCATTTAGGCCAAAATCTTAATTACAAACCAGAAGACACAAAGTACTACCATTTTATGCATAGATTTCAAAAAACTTTTAAGACAAGTCACAAAGCATAATGTACAACCATTTTATACATAAAGTTCAAAAAAACTGAATTACAATTAACAAAGCATAATGTACAACCACCAACACCACCAAGGTTGAAGCTTTGAATTTCACTTTCTTCGTTGAAGCCTTTTTCATCCCCTCTTTACAACATTCTTCCACCCATTTAGTAACTTCAAACCATTTTTTCTTGCTTCTTGTTTCTTCCTTCCCTATTTACAGCTCTCACCTGAAAATTGTTTCAGCTTTTCTTTATTGTGAACAAGCTTCTTCTATTTGACTTTGATTTGAAAGGGTATTATGAGCTAGATTCACCCTTCTCACCAAGTCAATCAGAACACAACACAGATCTTGATGGAACCGCATGTCCATCGGCCACAGCTCCAACTTCGGCCGCCTTCATCGTCGGCACCCCATAGCTCCAACTCCAGTTGTCTCTATCTCGGCAGACCCAACAACCTTGCTCGATCTGTTGCTCCCTCTACTTCTCCTTGAAATAGAATTGTCCAAACCACAAATTTATGTTCAAACATATAAACCAAAATATTTCATAGACTTTAGCAATACAAACAAAAGAATACAAAAGTATTCTCAGATTTTTACAATATGAACATAAGAAACCCTAGATCTAAAGCTTAAGAGCTAAACATATGAGAGAGCTTAGAGAGAGACTCGTCTCAAAGAGAATAGAAAAATGAGTGAATAATTAACCTAGACCGGATACAAAATGCTATTTATATGAATCAAAGAATGACAGAAAAGGTCCCTCAAAAAACAATCCACTTGCTCCGGTACCCTTTGTCTTTTCCAGAAAACGAGGCGCAGTCCTTGTACTGCTACTATCAACTTTCAGACTTTGTCAACTTTAGCCCCTTACAATTAAGGAAATACAAAAGTTAAGATTGTAATAGGAAACTATGTATTTTAACACCCTCCCTCAATCTTGAATTTTGAACAAATCAATCATTCGCAGCTTAGAACATAAGTAATTATGATGACTGATTCCAAGAGCTTTAGTAAAGATATCAGCTGGTTGTTCAGAAGATAGAATTTTTTTCAATTTTTAATAATCCTTTGTTAATATTTTCTCTGATTTTGATGAACATCTATTTCAATGTGTTTAGTTTGTTCCTGAAAAACAAGGTTGTTAGCAATTTGAATAGCAAATTTATTATCATAATGTAAAGATACAAGCAACAAGTTTATAATATTTAAATCTGTAAGAACCTTTAGAACCCATAAGATTTTACATGCAGCAGAAGCCATTGCTTTATATTCTGATTCTGCAGAAAAGCGAGAAACAGTATTTTGTTTCTTGTTCTTCCAAGAAATCATTGAATTTCCTAGAAACAAGCAAAACCCAGTTACAAAACATCTAGAAGATAGACACTTACCCCAATCAGCATTAACAAAGGTTGTTAAAGAAAAATTTTCGAATCTAGTAAAGCTAACACCTTTACCTGGAGAAGACTTTAGATATCTAAGAACACATAAAGCAAGATTAAGATGAGATTGTTTAGAAGAATACATAAACTAACTAAAACAGTGAACAACAAAAGCAATATTAGGTCTAGTAGCAAGAAGATAAATCATCTTACCAATTAACTTTTGATAACCAGTGTGATCAGATAAAGGAGGATCCTTATTACTATTAGAACTCGAAATAACCAAGTTCCTATCCATGGGAATATTACAAGGTTTACACCCTAAATACCCAAACTCATTGAGTAATCCCAAACAATATTTTCGTTGAGACATACAGATTCCGTTTACACAATCTAAAATTTCAATTCCTAAGAAAAATTTAATTTCTAAATCTTTTATAAGGAATTTACCTTTTAAGAAAGTTTTCACCTTTTCAATTTCAGCTTAATTATTACCAGTGATGACAATATCATCCACATAAACTAATATAATAAGAAAAACAAATTTCAACTTTCTTAGTAAATAGGGATAATCATTAACACTTTGGATAAAACCACTTTCAATTAGCCAAGAAGAAAGCTTTGCATACCATTGTCGGGGAACTTGTTTTAATCTATATAACGACTTATCAAGTTTACAAACATGCTTATTGTTGGATCGATCTAGGGAACCGCCCACGTGATATTGTCCGCTTTGGGTTTGACCAACCCCTCACGGCTTTAAAACGCGTCACTGGTAGGAGTAAGACTCCCACTTCCTTATAAGGAAGCCGAATCCCCCTAGCCTCACCGATGTGGGATGCTCCTGCATTGCTACAGGAGCGTTGGGTTTAAGAAATCGCGGATTTGACCGGCTCGAGGGAACGATGAGTTTTTCAGACCTAACATTCCCCCCACCCATATTGGTTCGGCCCTAGCTCAGATACCAATTGTTGGACCGATCTAGGGAACCGCCYACGTGATATTGTCCGCTTTGGGTTTGACCAAYCCCTCAYGGCTTTAAAACGCGTCACTGGTAGGAGTAAGACTCCCACTTCCTTATAAGGAAGCCGAATCCCCCTAGCCTCACCGATGTGGGATGCTCCTGCATTGCTACAGGAGCGTTGGGTTTAAGAATCGCAGATTTGACCGGCTCGAGGGAACGATGAGTTTTTCGGACCCAACACTTATCGTTAGCATTATAATAACCTTCAGGAAAATTCATGTAAACTTCTTTTATTAAATCTCCATACAGAAAAGCATTATTAGCATCTAATTGAAATAAATTCCATTTATTCTAAACAGCTAAGGATATAATGCAATGAATAGTTACCATTTTAACTACAGGAGAGAAGGTTTCATCATAATCAAGATCTTCTCTCTGACTATACCCTTTTGCTACAAGTCTAGCCTTATACCTCTCTATTTCCCCAGTAGACTTGTATTTTATTTTATATATCCATTTACAGCCTATAGGTTTTCTACCCTGGGGTAAGTCTATTAGAACCCATGTACCATTTATACGTAAAGCTTCCATTTCATCATTCATAGCATTTATCCAATTAATATCAGTACAAGCTTCCTTAAAAAATTTTGGTTCAACAGACTTATTTAGACTAGATACAAAACACAAATTTTCAGAAGAAAAATAGGTATAATTAACGACCTTTTCCAAACCATATTTAACTTTCCCTTCTACAACAAAATCAGAACTTTTGTGGAAACACATAAGCTCTAGTAGATCCTCTTGTAGATTGAACAGAAGAAGACCTACATAGAGTACCCTAAAAAATGAGACTTTCATCATTTTGAGGAGTACTGGTACCATATCTGAGCTACTCAAGAGTTCCCATCTGGTAACTCTTTCAAGATTGTCTTCAACTTGAGTTGAAGGATCTTGATTATCAGAATCATTCGAGCTACCTAGAGGTAACCCATTGACATCTCTATTTTGGCTACCGAGTAATCTATTATTATTGTTAGGGAAAGAATCAGATTGATGAGTGTGTTCACTCACAAAGTTGTCTCTATTATCATCATTGGGTGGTGAATCCACAAAGTAATTAGACGAAGTATTAGTAAAATCAAAGAAACTTAATCTGTTATCATCATCTTTACTGGTATTACCAACCTTGTTCTTAGTCATCTTAAAGGAAAATATATTTTCATAAAACTTGACATCACGAGAAATAGCATATTTCTTAAAGTACAGACTATAAAGTTTGTATCATTTCTTTGAGCTTGCATACCCTAATAAAATGCACTTTTCAGACTTGGGAGAAAATTTATCCGTAATGTTAGGTATGACCGCAAAGCAAAAAGGCACCCAAAGTTTCTAAGATGTGTAAGAACGGGTTGGAAACCATAAACAAGCTCATAGGGACACTTACCATTTAACACAGAAGAAAAAGTCTTATTTATCAAGTAGGTGGAGGTCAGAACACATTCACTCCACATATTTAAGGGAACCCCTCCCTAAAACACAAGAGCCCTTACAACAATTAGCAAATGACGATGTTTTCTCTCAACAACCCCATTTTGTTGAGTATAAATACAAAAAATTTGATGTATAACACCTTTAGTTTTAAAGAACTCACTCAAGTTTTGACTCAAAAATTCAGACTCATTGTCGCTCCGAATTTTTTATAACATTCTTACCAAATTGATTGCTGAGTAAGTTATAAAAGGTAATAATATTTCATGCAACCTCATTTTTTCCTTTTAACATGAAGACCCATACAACACGTGTAAAATCATCAACTACTGTAAGGAAAAATTTACAGCCTTCCCTACTTTGGACCCGATATGGTCCCCAAACATCTAGATGCACAAGTTCACCTAGATCTATGGATTTGTGGACACTGGACTCAAACTTCTCTCGAGTCTGATTGGCCTTGTGACAAATTTCACAAGGACCACAATTTTCATTTTCCATTTTAAGACAGTTTTTCAAAACTTTTAGAACTTGGTCAGCAGGGTGACCAAGACGACTATGCCACAACTGGGCAGAAGCCAGGTACGGCACATTAAAGTCTTGAGAAGTATGAGGATTACAGGTGGACTCACTATTGAAGCTTTGATCAAAGTAATACAAACCCCCTTCTTGACTACCAGTCCCCACTACATTCCTTTGTAGTGAATCCTGGACATAACATTTAGACTCATCAAACCCCACAAAGACCTTATTATCCCTAACAAGTTTGTGAACAGATAACAAATTAGCATTGAAATCTGGGACAAATAAGACATCAAAAAGAGTTACATGATTAGATAACTAAAAATTTCCAATTTTATTAATTTTGGCCTTGGTCCCATTAATATGACTGACCCTAAGGTCAAGTTCAGAAATATCAACAACATTATTAAGAAAAGAAATGTTATGTGCCATATGTTGATTAGCCCCAAAATCAATAATCTATCCAGATTTGAGGGATTTGAAGTTACCTTCCATATTAGCAGAAGCACCTTCAGAAGTGTGATTTTGTTCAATTAATCCAAGGATCTTAGCAATCTGATTTTCAGAAAAAGGAAGGGAGGGGCCGGAAGTAACTGTTTTATTAAGATTTGACTCAAAAACACAAACATTATTTGTCGTATTTCTTTGTATTTGATTTGGAGGTCTGGACCTATTTTGGAAATTATTAAAGAATCCTATGAGTTTAAAACACCTTTCTATAGTATGTCCAGTGGCACCACAATGCTTACAGGTTAGGGAGGAAGCTCTACCCAAACGATGCTTATTATCATTGGTCTTGCTAAGGAAGGCAGCATTTTGAGGTATGGACCTAGATTGAGACATATTACCCCCTCTATGAGATTCTTCTCTTGACACAAGCGAGAAGGCAGTTTGAACAGAGGGAAGGGGATCACTAGTCTGAATATTACTTCTAATAGGTTGATATGAATCATCAAGGCCCATCAAAAATTGCATGAGTTTAATCAATCTAATG
Source organism: Cynara cardunculus var. scolymus (assembly GCF_001531365.2). Classification (NCBI taxonomy): domain Eukaryota; kingdom Viridiplantae; phylum Streptophyta; class Magnoliopsida; order Asterales; family Asteraceae; genus Cynara; species Cynara cardunculus. Next base: position 39,698,456 of record NC_037528.1, on the reverse strand, counting down.
TGTTCAAAAAATTCTTGAGAAGCATTACAGGTGCATGATGGGAGTTTGACAAGGGAATCAAATTGTTGCCATAAAGAATGGAGTTAAGGAGTTAATTTTTTGATATAGGTTAAACATGACAGAACCATCAACCTTATCGTAGGTTTCTTTTAACTCCTCCCAGGCCTCTTTTGAGAACACTTGTTCTAGAAACAGGTCCTCAGTCATGGAACTCAGTATCCAAGAAAGGACGACAGAGTTACAACGATCCCATTGTCTTTCTAAGACAAGATCATCTATAGGTCGAGGACAGGAACCATAAATAAATCCAACCTTGTTTTTAGTTTCTAAGGCCAACACCATAACACAAGCCTACACTTTGTAATTATCAGTTCCACTTAGTTTAACAGTTAACAAGAGGGTTCTACTGGTGTCACTGGGTAAAGGTACAATGGGTCTCCAAAGTCCAGACTAGTAACCTTGGATTCCGTTGACCTATCCGTGACAACCTCAGAACTAGGCATAGGCACACAAAAGAAGACTAAACAGATAAAAATAGGATTTCTAAAACACTCGAGGTGCTAGGTCAAGCTAACTATTCAGCTCTAACAGGTAGCAAAAAAGGAACACAACACAAAAAAAGGAAGAATAAAGCACCAAGCGGAAACACCTTACCACATAATGCAAACACAACTATAACAAGAAAAGAGAAGGGAAAAGAATCAACATGTAAGAGGAAATACACCACACGCCTTTAACCAAATGCTAAAAATGAATATATTGAAAGCATAGAAAGGGCCAAGAAAAAAAATTGAACACAGAAAACAGAACCCAAGCCTGGAACTACATAGATCTGGAGAAAGGAAAAAAACCACAGTCCAACAAGATCTGTTGGGCCTAAACTTACCACATATGTACTTGGTGAAACAAACAGAAATAGTAAAGATTTTACCAACAACAAGCAGATATGAAAGGAAAGCTTTAAAACCTAACTAAATCTAGAAAATTGAGTATTTCAGCTACGCTGGTAAACAAAGATCCAAACAGACCTTTAAAACCAAACGATTTGCCGAGCATTAACTCGAGATCACAACAGATCTTGATGATGAAACCATATCTAACCAGAGAAAAAAAAGGACAGATCTACAACAAATCTGGTCAAAAAGAGAACAAAAGGACATATCTACAACAGATCCATAGGATGGCCAGATCTAGGTAGATTTCAAGCAAAAGGACAAATCTAACAAACAATACATGACAATTAATCAAACAAATCTGAACATCCAGATCGAGAGGCGGAAAAGGAACCTAAACAGAAATATGAGACAAGCAAGATCCAACACAAGAGTGTTTCAGCAATGATTGGTTTAACAAGATCTTAAAAGACCTTCAAGACTTAGACGAGCATTTACTCAAGAAATCAACACAAAATCAACCAGATTTAAAAGCTAAAAATAGCCTAAACAAAAGCTTGAAACAAACGAAATTCAATACAAGAGTATTTTAGCAACGATTGGTTTAACAAGATCTAAAAGGATCTTCAAGACCAAATCATTAGCCGAGCATTTACTCAAGAAATCAACATAGATTCAAACAGATCTAAAAGAGGAAAACAGATCTAAACATAAGCTTGAAACAAGCGATATTCAACATAAGAGTATTTCAGCAACGATTGGTTTAACAAGATCAAAAGAGACCTTCAAGACCATATCATCAGTCGAGCATTTACTCAAAAGAAATAGAGAACATAAAGCTTCAATAAGAAGGAAGAACACTTACCTGTGAGGAGATGAATGTCGAGGATGAACACTGAATCGTAACAGATTCAAAAGAACCACAGAAGCAGCTGCTCTGATACCATGTTCAAACATATAAACCAAAATATTTCATAGACTTTAGAAATACAAACAAAAGAATACAAAAGGATTCTTAGATTTTTACAATATGAACATAAGAAACCCTAGATCTAAAGCTTAAGAGCTAAACATATGAGAGAGCTTAGAGAGAGACTCGTCTCAAAGAGAATAGAAAAATGAGTGAATAATTAACCTAGACCGGATACAAAATGCTATTTATATGAATCAACGAATGACAGAAAAGGTCCCTCAAGAAACAATCCACTTGCTCTGGTACACTTTGTCTTTTCCAGAAAACGAGGCACAGTCCTTGTACTGCTACTATCAACTTTCAGACTTTGTCAGCTTTAGCCCCTTACACTTAAAGAAATACAAAAGTTAAGATTGTAACATGAAACTATGTATTTTAACAATATGAAGGTTCTTTTCCTCGATCTATTGCTCCGTGGAAAGAAAATCCATAGTTCTGTTCGATCCCAGTTCTGTTCGATCCAAACCACATATCTGAAGGTGTTTCTCTCTCTCTCTCTCTCTCTCTTTCTCTCTCTCTCTCTCTCTCTCAATTTTGTTGCAACCATAGTTCTATTCGTGGAAGAAATCAAACCTTGAACCCAGGTGCGTGATTTTGGGATCACATCAACCTTAAACCATATCTTAACTAACACCCACCTTGGATCTAGAGTTGAAAGCATCATGATTGTGTTTCGTGAAAGAAACCAAATATTGGTTTGATTTTTGAGTGAAGGTTTTGGATAATTGGATCGTTATTGAATTTGAGTAGGATTTTTTATTTATTTTTACATTGAGTTAAGATACTTGATTTGTCTTGATTTTCAGTTAGGGTTTTTAAGTGGGAAAAATGAAGATTTTAAGAAAACAAAAGAACATTTTGTTAAATAACATATGGATGGAAATTATGTTTGATTTCATGATGTGAAATAGATTGTATATGCAAATTGTGTTTGATTTCTTGTTTCTTCCTTCCCTATTTACAGCTCTCACCTAAAAATTGTCTTAGCTTTTCAAATTGTTAACATTGTCATAATATGATAATATTTTTTTTACAATGATGCTAGAAAACATCTTAAAGATCCACAAATTGGATTTTGCACCAGAAATTTAATGACTATCATACTTTTCTACATCCCGCTGCATTGCGCCGTTTTTTGAAGGAAATATTTACGGATGAGTACATCACGAAAACTAAACAACAGTTTGGATATACGGATGAACATTATTTACAAATGATTGTATTTCTTTGTTCAGTTAAAAATTTCAAGTTTTGTAATGAGTTCTGAGTATATGGGTTTAGAAACCCAATACGTGTGCAATTATTTTTCCATTCGATCTTGCTAATACACCATATTAACCTTCAACTTTATATATTAGTTGATTTGCAAAATAACCACACAAACTCATGATTCAAGGCTAAACTAATGTTTCAGAATTGTGATTCACTCGCGTTGCATCGTGCAGGTACACCACTAGTATATACATACATATATATATATGTATATATATATATATATGTATATGTATATATATATATATACATATACATATATGTATATATACATATACATATATATATATATTGTTGATCCTCTCTCTCAGTGATTTTATGATAATCTCTTTTCACTTATACGTTGTATTTATGTTTCTGTCTTTTCAGTTCCAGCGATCTTCAACTGGGCCTGTTCAGTGATCGTTGAAGAACTTGTATTGTAAATCTATCAGAGACAGCGATACTTCAAGAAGACAACACTCACACCAAAGAACCTTCAGTAAATGTCGAAGACTGAAACTGAAGATTAGAGACTGGCGAGTACATGATCTAAAGCGGTACTCAGTGATTACAAGCCTGTCTACATATGTGTGAAGACTGCTCAAGCTTCAGCGAATGATGAAGAGACCTTCAGGTCATTCCAGCAATCAGCGATCAAAGGAAGCGTGCTTAGCACGATTGTTGCTGTCTTGTCCTTATGCACACCAAGGACAAACCCATACCCTTATGAAAGTTGGTACGGTACAGAGCCGACTAGTCGACTCTTTTGTCCACCAATTTTAGGTAAGAATGTCTGCTCATGAATAGTGTTTTTGTTACTATTTACTATAGCAAAGGACAAGCCTTCCTCTTAAGGCTTGACACGCACTCTAACCCTACCATATTGCATTAAATGAACATTTATGCACTGGGTATAAATAGAAGTGTTTCTTCTCCATGCAGAGTGCGCGCAACTCACTCTCTAACCCTAATTCTTACTTCAAGCATTTTCTAGCTTAAGTAAAGGATCTTCTTTACAACATTTTTTTTCTTGTATTGCTAAGAATTCGTGTGTAACCAAAGATTGTTTAGATCGGTTTTTATCATCTTATCTTTCCGCAAACAATCTTGTAAAATTTGTATTAATCTTCTTTATCAATATATATTTTAAATTTGAAAATATTGTATTTGTATTCATCCCCCTCCTTTTACAAACTGTTTTACTATTCTTGTAGACCCTCAAGGGACCAACAAGTGGTATCAGAGCAGTGCTTTTTTCTCTCTCTTTTTGTTTAGTTGCTTTCAGTATTAGTTTATCTCTTTTCTTAGATTACTTTACCGCTTACAAATGGCTTTACAAATTACAAACACACACACACAAAAGACAATGGCTCTCTTGCCAAACCTCCCCGGTTTGTCCGTGACAATTTTAGTCTCTGGAAGAACCGGATGTCCCTCTTTCTTGAAGGTGTGGATCCTGAAATTCCACATTATATAGAAAATGGACCATATATTCCATTTACTATTGCTCCGGCTGTTTCAGCAACAGCTACGAATGCTGCGATTCCTGAACGGCAGATTCCAAAGCTCCCACATCAATGGAGCGATGAAGACAAGAAGAAAATAGCTATAGACACGCGTACGCGGTCTATAATAGCTATGTCTCTTCCTGATGAGATTTACCACTCAGTGATGAAACTCAAAACTTCTAAATCCATGTGGGACACACTTTGTGTCTAATATGAAGGAACCACTCAGGTTCAAGAGACCAGAAAGATCAATCTAGTAAGACAGTATGAAAGTTTTCTCTGTGGAAAGTCTGAGACGTTGTCTGAAGTACATCAAAGATTTAACTGCCTTTTTTATTGATCTTAGGGCTGTCGGTAGAGAATATTCTAATTCTGAAACTTTAACCAAGTTTCTAGAATGCCTTCCTGAGTCTTGGGACACCTTTTCCATGTGTCTCAAGATGTCCAATGACATGTYCAYTCTTTCTCTYTCTACTTTATACGGGATTCTGCTTAACCATGAGCAATCTCGTCAACTGAAGAGGAATCTTGTAAAAGATTCCTGGGAAATGAAAAGCTCTCCGTTGGCTTTGATCTTTGAAGCTTCTTTAGTTGAAACTTCTTCTACTCCTTTTGTCTCTTCTCTTTCTCCCATTGTTATCACAAAGATAGATTATTCTATCTCTGAGGATATTCCAGAATCTGATTTAACAGATTTTGATGAGTCCCTGGCACTCCTAACTAAGTCATTTAGGAGGTTCGCCAGTAAGAGCAACTTTCGCAGATCTCCTCAACTGTCCCTTAGGGAAAAACCAAAGTCTGAAAGAATAGACAAGGCTTCAGCTGTCTGCTACAACTGTCACCGGCCCGGACACTTTGCAGGTGAATGCAGATCAAAGAGGACTGCGATGCCATCTTCTAAAGTTTCCTCCTCCTTCAGGACCAAAGATGAGAAATACTCAAAACTGAAGGAGAAGTACAGGAAGATGAAGAACAACCAGCAAAAGGCTAAAGGCCTTATTGCTGAAGAGCATGACTAGGCTGAGTCATCCGATGAATCATCCTCAGATGAAGAGGATACAGCCTATATCTGCTTGATGGCCATAGATGCAGATGAAGGATCTTCAGAAGCATCTACTTCCTCTGATCCATCTTCTTCTTCTACTCAGGTATGTTTCCTGAATGAACCCTCTTCTTCTTCTAGTCTTTCTGCACTGGATACGTTGACGGTTGACCTTTATAATGCCCTCAATGGCAAATCGAAAGCAGAAATGCTTAACGTTGATCTTCAAGGGCAATTAAAGATTTGTCATTCTAAGATCAAAGAACTGACCTCTATCAAGGAAAATCTTAAAGATCAGGTTATTGTAAACCAAGCCATCATTGTTGAACGTGAGAAGGCTATCGCTGAGCGTGAGCAAGCAATCGCTGAACTTAAGGCCAAGAAAGCTACCATTGAAGGGTGGTGCAAAGCTTCCATTAAGGCCTCTGAGATCATTAACGCTCAGATACTCGCCAAGATAATGACTAGTCTAGGATTCTTCTATGATCAGGAAGAATGTGTTAAAGACAGGTCCATGCTCAAGTTTGGTACCTTCGTCTCTTCTATTCCCAACACTTCTTCCTCTCAGTCTTCCTCTTTTACTAAGAGTCATCTTAAAGGAACTCCTTCGAGTTCTGGATGCAAAGACAAAGGTAAATCCGTTATCATGGCATCCATTCCCAAGAAGTCTAACAAGTCTAATAGATCGAGGTCTATTCCTTCAGCTTGTAAAGCTTCGTCCTCTTCAGGGATTAGGAAATCTGAATTTCATCAGAAATCCAAGTCACAGCTCAAGGTGAACTTCTTTCCTAATCCCTGAAGAGGAAGAAGCTTTATCCCTGTTGATGAGTATGCCAGGTACACTTCCTAAAGCAAAATCACAGTCAACGTGTAATTCCTAGCTGGAAAGAAGTTCACACTCGTCATTGTTGATGAGTATGCCAGGTACATTAGGGTATTCTTTCTCAGATCCAAGGATGAAGCACCTGAAGAAATCATTTCGTTCATCAAAAAGATAGAAGTAGTAAACAATGTTAAGGTACGATCTATCAGAAGTGACCATGGTACTGAATTCAAAAACAGTACTATGGATAACTTCTTTGAGGACAAGGGAATCTCCCATAACTTTTCTTCAGTGAGAACTCCTCAACAGAATGGGGTCGCTGAAAGTCGAAATCAAACAATCATTGAGGCTGCTTGATCAATGCTCAGCGAATCCCATCTCCCTACTCAAATTTGGGCTGAAGCTGTCAACACCGCTTGTTTCACTCAAAACCGATCGTTGATCGTGAAAAGATTCAAGAAGACAGCGTATGAACTCTTCCATGGACGAAAGCCTTCTATAAGTTTTATTCACATATTTGGTTATACTTGTTACATTCTCAACAACCGCGACCAACTTGGAAAGTTTGATCCCAAAGCTGATGTAGGAATCTTTCTTGGATATTCTTCTATATCCAAAGCCTTCAGAGTATTCAACAAACGAAGACAAACAATAGAGGAATCTATTCATGTCACCTTTGAAGAATCTCAGTCAGCTAATTCAAAACCCATCTTAAATGATGAGGATGTATTAGAAAACTGGATGTTCTCTCACTATGGACAACCTAAAGCTTCCTACAGTGCTCCTCTCAACACTGAATCTCCCGAAGCTAAAGATGATCCACTCATCATTCCAGTTACAGCTAGTCACTCCACCACATCTTCTTCAGAAATCGCTGCAGTGCCCATTAGTTGTGTCCCTCCTTCTACTTTAAACACTGATCCATCAATGAATGAAATGTCTTCAGTTTCTGAACCCGTTTCAGTCGCTGAATCTGAGGCTCCTTTGGCAATAGTCGTTATTGCTGACGATACTGCTGGTGAAGCTTCATCTTCTGTTCCTGAACTTACTTATTCAGATGAAGTCCCTCTACCGGCTCAACGATGGACTAAAAGCCATCCAATTCATCAAATTCTTGGTGATCCAGATGCAGGTATCAAGACACGTCGTGGTCTAGGTAATATATGTCTCTTTGTCAACTTTATTTCTTTAGTTGAACCCAAAAAAATCAATGATGCTATCTCTGACCCTAGTTGGGTCCTTGCTATGCAAGAAAAGTTCATTGAGTTTGATAGGAACAAAGTCTGGTACCTTGTCCCACGTCCATCTGACAAATCAGTGATAGGCACCAAATGGGTCTATCGTAACAAGTTGGATGAAGATGGTGTGGTAACCCGCAACGAGGCTCAACTTGTTGCTCGGGGTTATAGACAAGAAGAAAGGATCGACTATGACGAAACCCTTGCAGCAGTGGCTAGACTCGAAGCAATTCGACTCTTTCTAGCCTTTGCTGCCCATAGAGACTTCAAAGTCTTTCAGATGAATGTAAAGAGCGCTTTCCTTAATGGGAAACTTCAATAGGAAGTTTATGTTGAACAACCTCCAGGGTTTCTTGACCTAAGTATCCAAACCATGTATATAGGTTGCATAAAGCTCTTTATGGGTTAAAGCAGGCTCCTCATGCCTGGTATGATACTCTTTCATCTATTCTCATCTCTGAGAAATTCTCTCACGGAAAGATTGATCAGACCTTATTTCTTAGAAAAGTTAAAGGTCATATCATTCTCGTCCAAATTTATGTCGATGGTATCATTTTTGGTTCCGCTAATCCCTCTTTATATTTTCGTTTCGCTGAACGCATGAAGAAAGAATATTAGATGAGCATGATGGGAGAACTAACATTCTTTTTAGGTCTCCAGATCAAACAAACAGATAAAGGTATCTTTATCAACCAAAGTAAGTATATTCGAGACATGCTGAAGAAGTTAGATCTATCCAACAGTTCATCTATGAAAACTCCAATGGCTCCTCCACTCACTCTCAACAAGGATCCAAATGGAAAGCCTGTAAATGTTACTATTTATAGAGGAATGATCGGCTCCCTGCTGTATCTCACAGCTAGCTGACCCGATATCATGTACTCCACTTGCTTATGTTCAAGATATCAAGTTGAACATAAGGAATCCCATCTGATCGCTGTCAAACGCATATTCAGATATCTTAAGGGAACTCATAACATGGGTCTTTGGTACCCTAAAGGTTCAGGTTTTGACCATATTGGTTATTCGGATAGTGATTTTGCAGGTTGCAAAATTGATAGGAAAAACACCACTGGAGGCTATCAGCTTCTAGGTGGAAAGTTGGTGAGTTGGACAAGTAAAAAGAAAAATTTTGTGTCCACATAAACCGCTGAAGCTGAATATGTAGCCGCTGGTAGCTGTTGTGCCCCAATTCTTTGGATGAAAAACCAGCTGCTGGACTACGATCTTCAGTTTTCAAAGGTTCCTATTTATTGCGATAGCACTAGTGC
>NC_037528.1:39643197-39689321 GCF_001531365.2 Cynara cardunculus var. scolymus | reverse complement strand
ATGAGACAAGATTTAATATCTTGATCAGCGAATTGGGTATGTTGAACACTGAAGATTAATCTTCAGCTATTAAGCATCACTCAGTAAGTGAAATGATTCAGTGCTCTATCTTTAACATTGAACTTTTGAGTAAATATATCTATTCTCTCATATATGATTACTCTTCTTTTTTCTAAAAACTTAAAACCTTAACTGAAGCTTTTTCATCTTCAGTGACAAATGTTTTAAAAGGTGGTCTCAGTGATTCTCTTTTCACTAACCACATTTTTAAGTATATCTTTATACTTCTCTTAAAATTCAAAATGATCACTGATCCTTTTCTTTTCAGTGATTAAAATGTTTTTAAAATTTCAGTTTCAGTGACTCTCTTATCATTGGCACTGATGTCTTAAAACCCTCACTGGATCTTTCTTTTCAATGATAAAATGTTTTAAACGGTCTTATCAGTGTTTCGTTAAACGCTGTATGACTCTTCGTTTTCATAAAAACTATTTGTTTTTAAAAGAAAATAGTTAATGAACCGTCTTTATGACGACATTCTCTATTTACTATGCGCAACGCTTTGAGACGCACAAAAGGTTCTGTCATTACACTACCTCATTTAATGCCATCCAATCATGGTTGAGAACGTGGTATCTTTTTCATCATGACCACTTTCCCGAACTGTCGTCTTTTTCCCTCTCATATTTCTTCTATCTCTCTCCTCCTACCTATAAGTGGAGACTTCTTCTCCACTTTTCTTTTTACGCTTTCAAAATTCTTAGACGAAACTCTTCAAGAATTCTCCTAAAGCAAGAACCCTCTAAAATCTTCTAAGTTCTTTCGACCTCTTCCCTAACACAACTAAGGTCAATATCTTCTTCTTTTTCTTTCTTACTGTTATAAGAAACGTTTAATGTGTTTTAAGAATCTTGTCCTCTTAATACATTAAACAATATAGGTTATTTAAACATCTCCTTCTTGATTATACTCCTGTTTCTTTAAACACATTCTACTTGAAAAACCCTAACTCCTTTTAAGGATTTTTCAAAAGAAGTTTTTACTTGTTTCAAAAACTTTTTCTATTTCTCTTACCCAAAAACTCTTGGTTTATTTCTAACAATCTGTTTGCTCTACTTCTTTTTGATACAAACATATGGCAGCCAAGAACGTCAACTTCTCCATCGACGAGATATCCATCAAGGCCAACAACCACATTGTCTTGTTGGAGATACCCTCCTCAAAGGCATATTACCAAGACGCGACTGACTTCCTCAAACAGTCGTCCTTGGGTTACGCACTCAACCATGAGCCCATCATGGTGAAAGAACTCCTTCAGCAGTTCTAGCTGACTGCTGAAGTTGTTGAAGTTGAGGTTAAGCCTGGACGCCCAGCGGAGCAGATCAACTTCACTTTCAATCGCATGGAAGTAAACTTTGGTGCATCCACACTCCGGTCGGCTCTCTGTCTTCCCAAGGGCCCCTTCGACAGCAAACCATCCACCGCCGAGATCATCGAGCTTCTCGACGCCATTGGCTACCAGTGGCTAATGAAAAAGAACTCCAACGCCCCTCTGAAGTCCTTGACGAAGATTGAGAAGAACAGAATGTCAGCCATCTGGCAATACCTGTTTTCTCATTTCATCCAGTGCATGGGTGGAAAAACTGGAGGTTAGGACCAGGCCTCTAGGATCTCCTTAACCATAGGCGTATCTGCAATTCAGCGTCGCAATATAAATTATGTTGCGGTCATTTTCGATGATCTGGTACTCAAGCTGAACAAGTGCCAGCGAGAAAAGGTGGTGCCTTACACCAGGTTTCTTTCAATGGTGTTTGCCAAGATCTTTAAAGATCTCTACCCCAAAGAAGGAAACCTTCATGTTTTCAAGCTTGGATCCAGGTTTCTGGATCATAAGCTGAGGGACAGTGATGTGGCACTAACTTCTATTGTGTCCATCACTACCTCTCCTGCTCCAGTGGCCACGACAAGGGTAAACCCCCCAGCGTCTAGCCAAGCCACCAAAACCCCTTCAAAACGACCCTCTTAACCTACTCTTGGTTCTCCTCAGAGATCCAAGAAGTCCAAAAAGGGGACAGCCACGTCTCTAGCTGGAGCCTCTCAAAAGGCTTCAGTTATTGAATCTAACCTTATCCCCGAGGCGTCTTCTATTAATTCTCCCAGCTCTTCAGTGATCTCTCCAATCACTATCGTATCAGTGGTACCTACTTTAACCGACTCAGTGACCCAAATTACTGAAAGTGTGAATATCAGTGCTGCCACCGCTGAACACCCACGTCTCTTCTCCTCCTTCTTTGGTCTTTACACATGTCGATAATGTATCAGCGACCGTCCTTCCAGATACTGAGACGCGCACCACTGGACCTGAGGTTGCTCCTCTCGATGCTCCTCAGCATACATATGTCCATCCTCTCGACGACATCTTTGCTCACGCCAGTGACAATCCTTTTGATGTCACTGATGGCCCCTCAGGTATTCCATCTTCCTACCCTTTCTTTTCTTCTAACCATGAGCTTTCAGCTCACACTTCCTCTTTTGCAGGTCCTTCTTCGATGCATCAGTCTGATGCTCAGGGAGAAGAAGAGGGAGAAATAGAGAAAGATGATGGAGGAGATGAAGAAATTGATGATGACTATGATATGTCATCAGATATCAAACTTCTCCTTCCAGTTGTTGATATCGTCCTCTGCAGGATCAACGAAGTCCACCAGAAAATGGCCCGCCAGGGTGATCTTGATGTGAACTTCCTTGCCATCCAAGCGGACGTTCAAGAAGTTCAGAGTCATCTCCAGACTCTCCAAGAAGCTGTTTAAGCCAACACCGATGCCATTGATGTTCTTCACAGCACGGCTGACGATGCTCAGGCTACCGCTGATCAGGAGACTGGCCTTCTTCACCAGATCCTGGATGTTGTCCGTCAACCAGCTCTAGTGATCCCTCCTTCTTTCTCTGCCAGTGATCACGCCCAGCTCCATGAGACGCGTGAGGCAATGACAACTCTAGCCAGTGCTTTGCTAAGGCTAGAGGAGATTATGGTTCTCCAGCGTTAGCGCTTGGATGAACTCTCTGGCCAATTCTCTCAAGTATTAGCCAGAGAGGGGGAGATGTGGTCCAACGCTGGTGAATCATCCGATGCTGCTCCTGCTCCTTCTCAGGTTGTTAGTCCAGTATCAGCTTCAGTTGCAGTTGAAGCTGAGGCTCCTAGAGCTGAAGCAATTCCTACTCCTATAATCCTGACCACCAAAGCTGTTCCAGCTGAGGATGTCGATGCCATCCCTAGGGATGATGCCCCTTCCATCACTGCTGCTGGTGATGATGATGATGATGATGATGATGATGATGATGATGATGATGATGATGATGATGATGATGATGATGATGATGAAGATGAAGATGAAGATGAAGATGAAGATGATGATGATGATGATGATGATGATGATGATGATGATGATGAAGATGATGATGAACCTACCATTCCAGACCCCGGAAGTGATCTAGATGGCGACGACGACGATGATGATGAAGATGACTTTACCATCAAGTACCAAAAGCCATAAATCGTCACCAAGGGAGTTGCTCTCAGGGATTCTGCATCCCAGGGGGAGCAAAGGCAAGGTGAATCTGCTCCATTTGGGAACCAGGACCCCAAGTCGAAAGACAAGGCGGTCGCTGAAGAAGGAAACTTGAAGGTATTGTTCAATATCCCTCAACAACCTTTGTTTGAAGACTCTACTTCTCAGATAGTGATTACTTCGAACTACCAACTTCATATTCCATCAACAGCCTTCTGTCGACTGGAGCGGGTACCTGATCACCCCGTCTCTTGTGCTCCTACCGACCAGCAGATGTCTCAGCTAAAGGAGTCACTCGATCAGACTAGAGTAAAAATTCCTCTTCGTACCTCTAGTGGTGGTGAGTTCGACTTCCTTTCTGAAGCTGAAATACTCGAGGCATTGAGGGTTGAATAAGAGCTAGAGCTTCAAAAGAAGTAGACTGAAGACAGCTTGAAGCTAGCCAAGTCACTAGCTGAGAAGGTCTTCCCCAAGAAAAAGTCCAAGAAAAAGGTGAACATTGTCCAACCCCAGGCTAAACTTCTTTCTATTGTAGAAATTGAGCATGAGAAGAACCTGAAGTTGGTGCAAAAGGACAAGAGATGGAGCAAAGCAAAGCTGAAAAAGAGAATCAGTCCCCACCCGATTATCAGCATTAGCATCAGCGGACATTCTAAAGACGGTGGAACGCTGGTCTCAATGCTCATCACCAGGGACAATCTTGATGCCATTACCGAGTACCCTTCCTACCTTGGCCGTTATGGATACAGGAAATGGATGGAGATCAGACAAGCCATTCAGCGATCCAAGTCGAGACACAAGACACTTATCGAGGACACCATCAGCGAGCTCATCAAAAGGATGTCCAGGTATGTCAAGGTCCCTGACAGGCCATCTCTGAAGAAAGGTGGGAAGAAGAAACTCAAGCTCTCTGATCCTAATGATGGACCATTCCTAAGGAACGAACATGAAACAAAGTTCTTCTTAGATGAAATTCTGAAGGGTCACCAGAGTACAAACATTTATGTGCTGAATCTTGACTTTCCAGATAAGGGTCCCTATACACCCAACTCTGTGCATTTTAAACTTGAGTTAGGAGTTATATTCCTTGACTATGAAGGTGAAGTCAAATTTTAGAGAATGTCAGAGCTACATCTATGTCCAATGAGTCATATGGTTTACCTCTTGCTCTGGATAGATGATAGCATGCCTGTAAAAGTCGTAGATCTGAAGATACGAAGGGAATTCCTACGTCGAAGAAACCTTTGTGAAGATGTACCTGGTTACATAGATCTAAGTGTTCTAGAATAGTTTCTCTTTGTAACAACAATCCACTTTTCCTTGTAACTTCTTGTACTATGTCTACTTTCAGTGATTGTACTTATAATCTGTAAGCACTAGACATGTACTGTAATACTTGTAATATTTCCAATGATTAATAAAAATGAGTATTTCATGCACTTCACTGAAAACGATCCCTAAAAAAAGTAATTCGGACACAAGTCTATGAGTTCCAGTGTTACTTTTCACATTCACTGACAATCTATAAGTCAGTGAATAAGCTTCCAGTTTCAGTTTCCATACTTGTAATTTTCTTAGATATAACTTAAGGAAAAATCTCTTGCTGAGACTGACTAACTGAAAAAGATCCTAAAATAGTAAAAAGGGACATGTACTTTATATGTAACTTTTCCTTACTATTATTTGATAAGACAACTTTCTTTATGTTGCCTTGTTATCATCAAATAGGGTGAGATTGTTGATCCTCTCTCTCAGTGATTTGATGATAATCTCTTTTCACTTATACGTTGTATTTATGTTTCTGTCTTTTCAGTTCCAGCGATCTTCAACTGAGCCTGTTCAGTGATCACTAAAGAACTTGTATTGTAAATCTATCAGAGACAGCGATACTTCAAGAAGACAACACTCACACCAAAGAACCTTAAGTAAATGTCGAAGACTGAAACTGAAGATTAGAGACTGGCGAGTACATGATCTAAAGCGGTACTCAGTGATTACAAGYCTGTCTACATATGTGTGAAGACTGCTCAAGCTTCAGCGAATGATGAAGAGACCTTCAGGTCATTCCAGCAATCAGCGATCAAAGGAAGCGTGCTTAGCACGATTGTTGTGGTCTTGTCCTTATGTATACAAAGGACAAACCCATACCCTTATGAAAGTTGGTACAGTACGGAGCCGACTAGTCGACTCTATTGTCCACCAATTTTAGGTAAGGATGTCTACTCATGAATAGTGCTTTTTGTACTATTCACTGTAGCAAAGGACAAGCCTTCCTCTTAAGGCTTGACACGCACTTTAACCCTACCATATTGCATTAAATGAACATTTAATGCACTGGGTATAAATAGAAATGTTTCTTCTCCATGCAGAGTGCGCGCAACTCACTCTCTAACCCTAATTCTTACTTCAAGCATTTTCTAGCTTAAGTAAAGGATCTTCTTTATAGCATTTCTTTTCTTGTATTGCTAAGAATTCGTGTGTAACCAAATATTGTTTAGATAGATTTTTATCACCTTATTTTTCCGCAAACAATCTTGTAAAATCTGTATTGATCTTCTTTATCAATATATATTTTAAATTTAAAAATATTGTGTTTGTATTCATCCCCCCCCCCCTCTTCTACAAACTGTTTTACAATTCTTGTAGACCCTCAAGGGACCAACACAGACACACACACACACACACACATATATATATATATATATATCCATTCAAGGGAGAACTGATTAGTTTGTGATAACTGTGAGATCCAATCTCAACCACAAATCAATGTATAAATTAAGAAACTAATATTTTTGGTAATTTGACTTAAAGTCATAATTAAAAGGCATTTTAGGTATTTCAAAATTTTTATCTCTCCTCTCTCTCTCTCCTACCTCCGGCCTCCGACTAACACCATGTGATACTCAAAATACACCAAGATACACAATGTGATACACAAAATACATACAATGTGGTACCCAGAATACATACAATGTGATACCCAAAACACACCACGTAAATTTTGAGACCACTGTGATACCAACAATATGACCAAAGGGCATTTGTCCTAGCGGTATGTGAGTCATTGGTCTACTAGGAGGTCAAGGGTTCAAACCTCACCAAAGGTGAGGAGGGTGTGTGAGTTTATTTGTTCTATTTCTCATATATAAATATTATATATTTAAAAGAAAACAAGATAACCGGAGGAGGTCACCGGAATGGTGGTGGGTGCCAGAGAAGGCCACCGGATTTGGTCCCTGTGTGCATGTGTGTGTGTGTGTATATACATATACTAAAATAATTATACTAATTAAATTAAATTGGACTAATTAAAGTAAATTGAATAATCAACACAAGTTACTAATTTACCCTTTGTTTTATTTTAGTAAATAACATTAATTATCTAAAATGATTGGCTCATATTGGACCTCACAGTTACCACAAACTATTTAGTTCTCATTTGATTAGGCCCCTATATATATATATATATATATATAGAGAGAGAGAGAGAGAGAGAGAGGAGCGATCATATACAAACCACCCAATTTGTACAAACCGTGCAAACCACCCTTATCCGTCGATATTATTGTTTAATCTTATGAAAAAATTTCTTGAAATTGTTTAATCTTGTGAAAATATTTCATATAATACTTTTTTTTGATGAAGTTGTTTCATATATGGGTATGAAATTGTTTCATATAATACTTAATGAGATTTTAATGAAATTGTTTCATGTATTTCTCTACAATTAAAATAATGAAAATGATAATATCCATGATTAACACCCTCCACAATAAAAATGATTAATCAACCTCTCATAATTACAAAAAAATTGAACAAAATGAAAAATTATGATTGATTGAATAAGGTTTTTACAGTTTGTACAAATTACGTGGTTTGCAAAGTAAACCTCTTATATATATATATATATATATATATATATATATATAGGGCCAAGATCAAATGCTAACCATCATTTTTGTGTTAACTTAATCAATAAAAAAATTAAATTTTAAAGTTTGAATTTTAATGAGGCCTAGTGAACAATGATGAAAGGGGCATATTGAGAAGAAAAAATACACTTATCAAGGGTATTCTAGTAAATTGAATTTATTTGTAACTCTCAAACAATTAATGGGGAGTTACAAACATTCAAATCCCAAAAAATATGCATTCATATTATTATTATTATTTTTTACTATTGATCTTCCATATTCATTTTTGTATGAATTCCTAAATCGCATAAGAAACACGGTAGTAATAATTTTCGCTATTGATCAATTTGAACACAAATGAACCGTGAACACAATTTGAACAAAAATGAACAACGGTGAACATAATTTGAACATAAATGAACCATGAACACGATATGAACACAAATGAACATGATATGTGCAATTTTTGGCTCATATATTCACATACATAGACGTCCCACAAAATTAAGGTAGAATCTGTTAATTTGTGTTCATCTGTTAATTTGTTCAAATTGTGTTTACGGTTCATTTGTGTTCAAATTGATCAATACCGAAAATCGTTACTACCGTATTTCTTATGCGATTTTGGAATTCATACAAGAATGAACATGGAAGATCAATAGTAAAAAAAGTTAATAATATGAATGCATATTTTTTGGGATTTGATTGTTTGTAACTCTCCATTAATTGTTTGGGGGTTACAAACGAATTCAATTTACTAGAATACCCTTGTAAGGGTAAAATGAACAAGACATAAACCTATAAGAATAATGGAATTTGATTGGTTGAGAGGGTTTTCAAAGTTAACACAAAAATGATGGTTAACATTTGATCTTCCCTCTCTCTCTCTCTCTCTCTCTATATATATATATATATATATATATAATTGTAACACCCCATATCATACATTGCATGTAACATATATTTCATATAACAGAAATACATGTTAATATACCACATAGGTCCCTTGGTACAAGAATTTACCATTACTGAATACACGGTCCAAAAATTCAAAATACAGTTCTTGTACTATCAAGTTTCATCTACCAAAACTATACATATTATCAACAAATCTTCATGTAGATATACATATAGGGAATTATCATATTTTCCCCTTTCCTTTACCATCTGCACCTCCTGCAACATATATTTAAAATCACAAAAACGAGGGTTAGACTGAAAGGTCTAGTGAGTTCCCTTTTTATGTTATTGCATGGTGATAATCACCAAAACTTTTATGTAAAACAACTTTTTATATATATAACAAATACATGAACAAGTAAGAACATATTATCAATACCTTTTTACCTTTCAAGCCGATCATAATGCTATCAAAACCCAAACAGGTTTATCATAAAACCACTTTTAAACCTTCCCAATTAAACAAGGTTTATTCAAAATTTCAGGCCAATTCTGTTACTTTATCCTCAATGACATCCAGACTATGATTTCCAATAAGAACCTTGATCCTCAACCTTCAAATCACAATGAAATAAATATTCCAGACCACGGTAATCTTAAAGGATATAATAGTAAGAGTAATATCACATAACACATACAAATGCCGCCCTTATATCCAAAGGTACACTTCTCCTTGATATGTCACTCTTATCCCATGGTACACCTTTCCTTGATATGCCACCCTTATATCTTCACCAAAAACATTTCACAAAACAATTCCATGTAGAATAGACCGCAGTCAATGGAATATTATCAGTTCAAAATCACATTTATCAAAATTCCCATTTCTTGTTAAAAGAATCAACAAAATAATAAGTCAACACATAATCCAGTCAAACCTTGGCCGGATTACTAATCCGGACAACACTTCTCATTGTGTCCGATTTAACACTTCAAATAATTCTCAACACTTTGTCTGGATTACTAATCCGGACAACACTATTTAAGACTTGTCTGATTTACAAGTAAACCGGTCACCTTTAGTCATATTCATACTTCTCCGTTCAAAACACTTAACATAATTTCAAGTTCATAAATCACTCAACACTTAAACCGGCTAATATTTTAGTCGGATTACCCTTAAACCGGGTGAGCCTATGTCCGGTTTATATCTAAATCGCCCAACTCTTGTCCGGTTTAAGACTAAACCGGTTGATACACCAAGCGATTTAGTCTTAAATCGCTCATATTTTGTCCGGTTTAAGTCTAAACCGAGTAAAACAAGTTTTCAAAACAATTATTGATCAAACCAAAAGAATTACTTTACAATTGAAATAAAAATGGTAAACCACTCACCTTGAATCTTTTGCAAAAGCAAGAAACTTGAATCCTTATACTTGATTTCAAAACAGAAATAATCCGGTCACTACTTCCTCTATATCGCACACTACTCTTTTGAAGAATGTAGGAAAAAATTGAAATGGAGACTAAACTCTCCTTTTATACCTTTCCCAATCAGGAAAGTCGGCTACCACATGTAGCCTTCACATGCATGTATCCCATACACTACTCATGCATACATGCATATAATATGCATACACATTCACTTATGTAATCTTCACAAATTACTATTCATGCATACATACACATGCATATTCACACCTATGCATGTACTTCCTTATGTATGTAAATATCCACATATTTGATGCATACCCATTTATGCTTATGATTTCACATATTAACATGATTAAATATATCAATTTATCATGTTATCATATAATCATTTAACAAATAATCACATATTAATTACCTCAAGTGACAACCAGAATCCAGTTATCACATATATATACACACATACACACACAAAATTTATATAATGTCATTATTGCTCTTTATGTGTGATGCCATAGGTTCATATGTAATTAGTAATATAACTAATATCGAAAAGTCTTGTTCGTCGCACATAAATCAAACAAGATCACTCCCATGCTGCACTGTTCACTTATGCGGCCAAAATCTGCTCAACTTAAGGACAAAGTGAACCAACCAGCCTCTCTCCAGATGACACGTGGATAGTACCATATCTTTGCATTAATTGCTCATGGTATAAATAGCTGAGAAACTCTCATCTCTCAACAATCGTCCAAAAAGATCTTAGAAGTCATCTTCTTCCTTACTATCCTTCTCTTAGTGTTTCTCTGGAAGATCGCCCATGTGCTTTCTCAAGCTTGATTTCTCTAGAGATTCTTTGTGTTCTCTGTAATTGATAAGTGTATAGAATTATACACTTTAGTACCTAATTAGAACTTTGTTTTAATTCTTCTCAATCATATATTAAGTCATTTTTCTTATTTTATGGTTTAAGATTGTTTGGAGTTAGGTTGTAGAATTTGGTCCTGTTTTATATAGTTGTGGATAAATCTGTTAAAAAATTGTTGCTGCAGCAGGTGTTGCCATAGCAACAGGAGCTAGCCATTTGACTCAATCAACAAAGGAAATTTTTTGCACTCAACTTTTGAAAAGAGCATCTATTGAAAAGTGTAGCAGTTGGCTTTTGGAAGGAAAGATGCTCTACATGGAAGCCTTACTTTTGTACTTAGCTAATAGTTTAGGAGTTGACTTTGTAAAATAATCCTGTGACATCCTTAAATTGGGTAAATAAATAAATATGAAAAAAAGGGAAAATAAAATATATTTGGTTTTTATTTTATTGGATAAAAATGTGAAGAAATTGTGAAAAAGGGCCAATCATGTCAATTAATGAAAGTGAGAAATGAAGAAAAAGAGTTGTGTTTGATCGGACTAAAAACGAAGGGAAATGTCAGATTGGGGCGATAGTGTAAAGTTGGTCAAAGTATTAAAGTCAGGGGGCTAAATGTTGTTATCTGAAAATTTAAGGAGAGTGTCAGATGTTAACAGGTCCAAACTTGAGGGACTTGATTTGTAAATAAGACACGTTTGAATCTTTGAAAGGGACGGTTCATGGTTGTTTTTTGAAGCCTCCTATTGGCTCACCAGCTCGAGGAAAAAGGATAAGAGTTCAGATATATGTAGCTAACATTTTCCTCTACACTTTTGGTTTAAGAAGATCGGTATTTCCTCGAGTTTTGAGAGATAAATCGAAAGTTGAAGTTCGAAGTCGAAAAACTCCGTTTATCGACGATTAGAGATAAAATACTCAAACAAATTTCGAGTTCTTTATATGGTTAGCTTCATTTCTAAGTCCTCTATTGGACCTTAATAGCTTTTTTTTCTAAGATTCTAGTTTTGAAGGTCCAATTTTGAGTTTTTTTTTGCGAGTTTCTAGTGGTTTATGAACCCAAATTTTAAATGGGCATATGAGACTCAATACTTGATAGTTTCCGTTAATTCTTGTTTTTATGGTTAAGGAAAATCATTTTTTATAGTTTTTTTAATAAAAATCAGGAAAAATGACCCAAAAACGAGGCTAAACGGTTTGAAGAAGTTGTGACCCGCTGACAATACTCGCGTCAGGTCACCAACATGGACCCGTCAGATCAGGTGTAGTTCTTGGGTCTGGAGCACGGGGTTGGATCTGATGGAGGTTGGGCCAAATTCTGTTGGGCTTCTTTTGTTATGGACCATGAATTTTGATTTAAACGGAACGGAAGCCTAATGAGTATTTATTTGTATTAGATGTTTTATTGGTTTATTAAATTAAAAAGGACTGGAGTGCGAATGTAATTGGGCTTAATTATTGGATTTTAATTAAGTATAGCTTATTTTATTTATTGGAGATTAATTAATAATTAGGAATGTAATTTATTAATTTAATTTCTATTTTAGTTAATATATTGATCTAGCTTTCATGATCGCTCTGAAACTCGAGTCTCGTGTTTAAATCTAGTTTTTTTGTATTAATCGGTGTTTGATTCGAGTATTTGTTTGTTAGCTATTGTTTCTGCACTGAGCGTTTGAGTCGGTCGCCGTGGTAAGTATTTAAGGGGAAACTAAGGAGTATGAGATTCAGAGTATCTACCTATTTAAGAGGTTTGATGATGGCATTTGTAGGCCTATTATTGTTGTAAAGCAAACTTTGAAAAAAAAATTAAACAGTGAAAATACTTGCATAGAATAAAACACGAATCAAACAGTGAAAATACTTGCATAGAATAAAACACGAATCAAACAGTGAAAATATTCAAATCAAGAAAACAAAAATCAGACAATGAAAATATTCAAATCAATAGGACGAGTTACATTATGAATCTCATGGAGAAAGAATCAAGAATTCATGGCGGACTTACCTTCCACGTTGGGCGATGATCACAGAGAGATTTGGTCAATATCTTCGGATAATTGTACGATTGAATTCAATTGAAAGATTACACAATGACGAAAATACCCTTCCAATATATTATTTGAGTAAATTTTAGATGATGCTAACTCTTATTCTCACAAGATTTCTCGTATGTGTGTATATACGTAGAGAGAGGGGGGAGGTTCAGGAAAAAAAAAACCTTAGAAAATGAAAAACGGAAAAACACTTCATCAACCAAATGATGTAGATGATGTTGTTATCGTAGACGCGGTGGGAGGGAGATGGGAAGGCGTCGGAGTAGAAGATGGATGCAAGTTGGGAGCCTAGAAGCCGGATATGATTGCTAGAGAGATTTGTGTTAAATATGTGTGTATGTATGTGTTCGAGTATATTAGAAAGTTACTCGTCCAATGCAACGAGATAAATCTCAATTTTAATGTTTAGTTATTATTCTGTCTCTATCGATATAATATGATTTTATGTGGTTTTGAGAAAGCGGTAATGTTTTTATTTTTGAATTAAAATATCAATTTGAAGATAACATAAAAATTTGTAAAAAAATAAAACGGTAATACTATCAAGTTAACTATTTAATAGTTATCGCTTTTTTTGTGTAACTTCTCTAATTTAATTTTTTATTATAATTTAATTTAGATTTAATACCAAAGTTATTTATTTTTGGTTTAATAATATAATTTTTTATAAAAATAATAATTAAACATTCTGTTAGAACTCAATGATTATCTTAATTATATTTTAGATTTTCTATCTTTAAAATGGATGTTTATCCTATATTTGATTATGTTTATCAACAATTAGTTACACGAATTTAAAAATGAAGCTTTAATAAGTTGTAGTTATGCAAAAATACTTGTAATCTTAAATTTTAAGTAATATGTGTGAATAAACAGTACTTCATGCATAAAAAATGGTTTTTAAGAGTTTTTGTCAAATACTTTATAATATAGTATAAATATCTGTAATTTACTCTTTATTTAAAAAAACGTAACTTACAAAATTATTTCATATTAAATTTAATTTTATTATTATTATTATTTATAATTCAAAAAGGGTATTTTGGTCATCTTCTATTGTTTCACTTCAATTCTTAAGGGACTGTTTATTTGCGGCTTAATTTGGCTTATTGGTCTATCTGACTTATTCACACACAGCTTATTCGCACAAAACATGACTTAATCGCACAGATAGAATTGATGTGTTGTTCACATTCAGTCACAAAAATGACACTCCTATCCTTTATTTAAAACACTGCCTCCCTATACGAGACACCCCATCTTCGGTCTCTTTATGATTCTTTGTTTTCATGTTCAAATAATTAATATTGGGGGTAAATCGGTCATTTATGTTATTCAAACTGTTGGTTCAGGAAAAAAAAAAAAAGGTAAACAACAACACTCATTTATCCAGACAAATAAATTTATCTATATAAAACTTAATAAAAAAATTAGTAAACAACTTTTCATTCAAAAAGAGTGATGAAACTTATGGCATACCAATAAAGTCGAGGTATTTTTTCTTGAACAAATGATAATGGGCAGCTGTTTTATAAATTTGATAATAATTATATGTAAATTGTAATTTGTTTGAATACCATTATTTTTTAGATTGATGTTTGGGGGAATATAAATGATGAAGAGGAAAACCCAATAAACTTCCTTATTTTAAATAGTTTAGTCCCACAACTGTATTTTTGAATGAAAAAACCATTAAACTTTTACATTTTGAATGATTAAAACCCTGATTTTTTTTTAGAAATAAATAAACCATTGAACTTTACTAGTCGGTTAATGTAACTTTTTTTTTTGGTTAAACTGATGATGGTAATCAATTTTTAAAAGTGCAATAGTTTTATTTATTAGAAAAAATGTTCAGAAACTTAATCAATCAAAATGAGAAATTTTCATTCCAAAAAAAAAAAACAGTTCAGAGACTTAATCATTTTGAATGAAAAAGTTTTTTCATTCAAAAAAATAGTTTAACAACTAAACCATTCAAAATAAAGAAGTTTGTTGGTTATTTTTAAATTTTTATGGTAAAAAGATGTTAAAAAATAGACTTGATAAAGGTAAAGACTCCGGCCATACCCTCTTAACAGATAGCAATCAAGTGAACAAGTTATGGATAATGGACTACTTCTTAAAGCTTCGATTCAAGATGTATGTATCAAACAAAGTTTTAACTAATTGTTTTAGGGCTAAATGCAAAGTATTTAAATGACATTTTACATTGAAAAATTATAACAATACATTTGCAAATTATTTTTTAATTACGATATTGTAATTTGAAAAATCTACAAATACAACTATGGTTACATGTGTGATATATATTTATATATGTATGATAAAAAAAAATAGAAATAAAGAAGGTGAATGAAAATGGTCTTGAAAAACAGCTTTCATACATAACAATTAACATTAAGTAATTAGTACAGTAAACAAAGAAACTAATAGTTGAAAGAAAGAAACAACAGTGAGAGTAATTGGTTAAACAAACAGATGAAACCTTCCTTTCTTTCTTTCTTTCTATACCAGCAGCACCAGGAGGTAGTAATAGTATTCTCTACTTGCTATACAAACCCACCCCAATCATTCAGCATTATGCGATTGGTCATGCTCGATGAAATCTAACGCGTCTTCCATGCTCACAACATTTACGTGACTAACCCGGTTTTTGTGTGTCACCCCGTATATCTTGTCAGCAACTTTCACTAGTTCAGGCCGGAATGTTGTTGTAATGAACTGCGTGCTCGCCATATCTGCCAAACGCCGAACCATATCTACAAACAACTTGTCAAGAACCCCAATAATATACACAAACTCTTTCACTTTCTAACATTAACCAAATTAATTTCAAGTACAAGAAAAGGATACTTCCAACTGCTGTTCGGTACTGAGGGTCTAGTGCAGCGTCTATTTCATCGAAAAGGTAAAATGGAGCAGGATCACATCGCTGTATGGCAAATATCAGTGCCAATGCAACCACAGTCTTCTGACCTCCAGACAATTGCTTCATTGACTGTGTCTCCCCTTGTCCAGTGAAGGAAACCTGCCATATTAATTCCAACATCAAAAATCAACATTTGCATATGTAATTCAATACCACAACTGGATTTTAGAAGAGAATTCAAACTACAAAAGTCACCAAAGAAAGGACTATAATATGGAATGTGATATTGTGAGGTCATGCCAAATTAAGACAAAACGCTTTAATGAATGCTACCTTCACTTTCACACCGATGTATTTTTCAACACGCCCTTCTGTATCAGGTAGCCGAGGACCATCCTCATCATAATCATTATCAACAGGATCACCATCCTGTTTTATAGGAAAAACCCGGAAGCAACAAGTTAAAAAAAGCCACAAGTCTAGTAATTGTCTAACAGAAAAACCAAACAAAACCAACCTTCTTCTTCATCATGATCAAAAATCCATGACCACCTTGGACAAGTTCAGAAAATACATCCCGAAAATGTTTAGCCACACCTTTGAAAGTACGCTCTATGGATTCGTCCTTACGTTGGTCTAGTACTGATATAAGTTCTTTGATTTTCTGGTATAGAAGATGAATAAAACCACATTGGTACCTTGCTATTACATTGCCGACTACTTAAAGTGAGAGAAGAAATATGACTGAAGGAGGTTAATTACCTCATCACCAGCATCAAGTTCCTGTTGTCGTTTCTGAAGTTCTTCTCTTTGATCTGTAAAGTTTGCATATTGATCAAGTGCTTTCTTGTTTACATGACTAAACTGCTTTAATTGCTCGTTGCATTTGTGCAGCATTTTATATAATTCCTTCATGCCCTTTCGCTTGTGCCTGTATTTTGATATGTTAACAAGAAAGTATACTACCATTATATAATGCATAAAAGAGCAGCCGTAAAAGTGTAATATTTCAGCAATAACAAAGGAAATTCAAGAGACTAAGATTACATTTCAAATGCATCTGATGATAATGGCCCCAATTCTCTGATTTTCTTGGAGTACTCTTCTTGCTTTGCAAGTAAAGTATTTTTTCTACTAATAAGTTGTTCTGCTCGTTTATCATCATTTTGGCGGCTCTTTTCATACTCCTCCAAACGAGCCTGCACTTACAGGAAATGTATTACCAATGACAATTACAGCCACACATAACTGCAGTCCCTGGATATAGAAAAGCAAAAATTACCTTCAACTCACTCTTCTTTTTGTTAATTTTCTTGAGTTCCTTGTTTCTATCGTCAATGTTCTCAGAAACTCCTGTTAAAATGAAAAATTTTGAAGCTTAAGACAAGGAAACTGATTAGTGATATTAGAAACTTGATGCAGAGAATCTTAAACTTCCTACTTTTCAGCTGTTTTTTCACTTCTTCCACCAACATTTTTGCATCTTGAAGTTCCTGTCTCTTTGCTTCCACTTCAGCATTCAACGTATCCATTTCTGGAGACTGTTTCACTGCCTCCAGTTCTTGTTTCCTTCTAACAAGATTTGTTGATAGATTGGTCTCAAGCTCTGCTTTCCTTGTTTCAGTCTACCAAGAAAACAATAATAAGATGATATAAACTAAAAAAATTATTTTTAAGTAACTCGCAGTAACATTTATCAGCAAACCTCTACTCGATTTGCCCTGCAGGCAATGAGCTTTTCTTTAAGGTCTGCTATTTCAGGATTCAATCGTGACAGCAGATCCTTTTCCTCTGGGCTTAAGTGATCAACAAGTTCTGTTCCCATCTCATCTCTTTTCATAGCAATATTAGCTTTAACCTGCTCAATTTGAGTCTGTACATTTGCAAGCAACTTTCCCTGCCAATTGTTTAATTCATCCAAACAGTTAGAATGTAAGACTGACATAACTCAACAAGAGGGCAGTTGAGCTCCTTGTAAACCTTCTTCTCAAGAGCTTTGGAGATGTTCTGTTTGTGCTTGTTAGCATTAGCAATATCTTGCTTAAGCTGTTCCAGTTCTGATCTCTCATGCGCCAGCTCAGCGTCATCTTTTTGCTGCTCAGCAACAATTTCATTGATTTCCTTGTCTATAAGTGCGAGAAGTCAAGTCCAAACCAGTAACATAAGATTTGATGGAAACATCTAGAAGAATAAACAAAATAATTAATGAAATCAGTCTACTCATGTCCTAATTATAGGACACAAGGGACCCCAGTCAAAACACCTTGGGAATGTACAAGCTGGTAATTCCTCTGGATAACATACAAAATGAAAAAAATAAATAAAAAAATACAAGCCAATTTCTCTAACAATGCAGATACACAGAAACATGAGATGTATAAATCATTGCTTGTACACAAGTACATAAGTTTTAGCTCAATCCTAACACTAACTTCACTATCATTGTCTACTGGATAACTTTTATGTCATGATTTCATAGCAATACTAGTTCTTTCCTTGAAATTTCTATATGTTTCATTGACAGTTCAACTTTTGGAAATAAGTTCAACATTCCACATTAAACATCTATCTAGCATGTTTATGACTCACCAACTCTGAGCACTGTTTGGAAAATCAAGAGAGTACGAAGGAATTAAAACAATTCAGAGTGAATGAAAGTTCAAGAACCTATCATATAATCAACCTACTGATGCCATAAATTCCAGTTGGGACTTGCAATGTACCATACCATGATTTAAATACAAACAAGGTCACACATTTAAAAAGAAAATATGCCAAACACTAGGTAGGGTCCACAAGCTCCAGGCTTCTAGCTGTTGCATGCAAGTCATAAATCTGTTTGAGAATCTAAACGCAAACATCCAATAAACAAATAGCACGCCCTCCCTGGCTCGGAGAAACTAAGCTTCCCCATGTAGATGAACAATCGATCGGGACAAACCAACCCATGCACAAGCAAGCAAAGCTCAACCCCATACAATAGCAAGAGCCAATGGATTTCTAAAACTTAGCAAAGTTGCATAAAGAACAATATGTAATAAAACCAGTTTAAGCAGAAAAAAGGTCATGCAAAGGATATTCTGAAGTTCAGATCTGACATCATGAAGTTCGTTTTCCTTTGCACTGATTGATATGGCATTTTGTCGAATGATGTTCATAAACTTAAGCTTTGAACGCCTTTTATCATAAAATCCACCTGTCATACCACCTTTTTTGCTAACTTGGTCACCTATAACAGATGAAAAATAAACTTAATAGAAACAAACATTATGGCAAAAGCAAAAAAATAGGTAACACAAATCAAGAAGGAAACCTTCGACAGTAATGCAGTCCAAACCATCGGTACGAGCAACACGGGTAGCAACATCCAAATCTCGGCAAATCACCGTTCTAGCAAATACCTGAGATAAGAACGGAAATTTAACCTTTAAGGAAGAGCGCCGGTGTGACAATTAGTAACTGTCTGTATATTTGTATTCTACATGAGAAGGTAGGATGAGCAGCAATAAGAAAAAGCAGCACATTTTTCTACTTTGGCAAGCTATATGACAATGATAGCTATTGTGGCCATATTATCCTTGATAGGAAAGTTCTAATATATGCCCAAGTCTCACAGTTCCTTTAATAATCCACAAAAAGCAAAAAACAAGTTAAGATGATGATACCACGGTTTGACTTTGAGAACATTCCATCATAAATGAGCCGATTCAGTTTCTTATATGAGAATGCGTTGACAAAATACAAGAATATTGCAACAATGAAACTAATAAACTTTGTCAAATGTCACAAGTCAGTACATGACATAAGCAGGAAATCAAATGGTAATATCTGCACCATGATAGATATACCACATACAAGACTCCCATGCAACATTTATAGCCTCATGCAACAACTGGATCTGATGTTCAGATCTGAGATTGGCCAGTCAATCAAGTTCCCTATGGAGCCAATGCAAAAAAGTGGAAGCCATCTACAGCACTTAATAGATTGCCATCGGCTGCAGAAATTCTTAGGTCATGCTAGAATTTAGATTAGGTTGCCATATCCTAACAGTGAGACACCATTTAGACTCTGTAGACATTTAGGATTTGACGATCGATGTAATTGCAAGGAAACCTCCTAAAGTAGGTAGAGTTAGGTTTGTGGGCTGACTAAAACAGGACAGGAACTCAATCTAGCAAATCGTTTGAAACACAATCCAACTAATATATCAACTGCATCAATAAAACCATGTCTTTGCTTTCTTGGATATCGTAAAAAATCCATAAAAAATCTCCAACTTAAAGAGCAAAATGTATAATCTAAAAAAATTGGTCAAATGTGAGGCCAGGGAAGACTATGCAAGCATACATGTGCTGCAACTGAATTGTCACTTCTTTCTTGATATTTAAGTCTGAGTTTCCCAATGCAGATAACTTCTGAAGACTTTTAAGGTGCAAAAACAAAAACATATAATATTTCATTAGGAATTTGTCGAGCACGGTACATTCAGGCCAATTATACACCTTGTAAATATGATGAGCACATTGAGTTCATATCCAGCCTCGCATCACCACGGGAAAGCAAGGGTCGTCACTGAAACCCAAAATTTGATGCTCTGATATACTAAATGTTGCCAAGAATACAACTAATACACACACACACATATGCATATGTATAACAAAAATGAGGTTGACCTCCAACTTTTTCACATGGAGGAAAAAAATAGCAATAAAAGATGCAGACAAGTCAATTGGCATTGGAATCAAGCAGCTAAAATTATGAACAACACTAGTTAAGTTTCTACATTCATATGGTAAAATCAACATGTAATCTGTTAGACCAAGTAACAGAAATCTGCAACTTGAGCTTATTTGATATTATCATCACAAAATCAAAAACTTTCAAGGAATCATGGCGAATTGCTGACCTGAGAAAATGCTTGATCGTAGTTGGGAGAATATTTTAATTTCTTAAGAAGAGGAATCACATCAGAACTTCGTGGATACGTGACATGAGGAGCCTTAACCCGATTCAGAGGTATAAATGTAACTCTTCCACCTTTCTCTGCATTAAGGTGTCTAATTACTTGGGTTGATATTTCATCAGTTTCAACCACCACATGGAATAAGCTGCACAAGGAGTCGGAAAAGTTCATCGAAAGCGAGCAGATATAAATATAGCTGTCAAAGACTCGGTGCAAACCTGTTTCCAGCAGTAACTTCAACAGCAGTAAATAAATTTTCATCGCATTCGAGCAACTCGATAATTGAACCAAACACTCCAGAAATTTTGTATTCTCTACAGATTCTCCGGACACAACTAATTCCTCTCCTTATGTCCTGTTAAATGTACCTTAGGCAAGTAAGATATCACCAGCAAAATAAACCTACTTCTCCCACAAGTTTCTTCATGCACCAAATAAGTTAACAAAAATCATATAAGCTTCCATTTTGAACAAATTCTATTCAAGAAATAGATAGGATACTTCACTTGATCAAATTTACAAATAATGAAAAGGAAAGCAACACATGCATGGTCATAAAAAATAAAGAGTCTAGTCATACACCTGCTCCACAATTTGTGACAACCTAATCCTACACCCATGGTTGTGTACAGTGATAAGTAGTGGAGACAAGATCTTTATAATGCATATCATATGTATTAACATCACTACCCAGGTTGGGGGGGGGGGGGGGGCTTTTCATCAAAACAAGGTTCTCAACGACCCACATAAATCACCTCTAAATAAATTACAAAAAAACACCAAATGTACAACAGACAGATATGGATGGAATTTATAGCATGCTACTGCATGAGGACTCAGGCCAACTAAAATCCTTCTAATGATGTTTAAGTGCAAGGAAAGGAGAAGCATTGCAAGGAGAAAAACAAGCATACGAATAGAACCAGATAAAGAAGTGACCAAATGGTACCAATTCTGGGGTGTATATTATCAATTCCATATTATAGAACATGAAAATCGAAGATGCAACAAAGGCGATTTCAACTAAATAATACATGCAACATCTAGTTTTCCTCTACATGAAATTTCATTTGCTTTATCTTGATCAGAACATAGATTATCCTTATTTAGGGGTCATTTACCAAACGCTTACCCGGTAAGCGCTTACCAAGTCACATTACGTTACCGGATGAATATGGCAAGGACCAAGAATCTTACCCGGTAAGAGCGAAGGTAAGGACCGAGAGTCTTACCCAGTAAGTGATGGCAATGATTTACCACGGTTAGCGGTTACCGGGCAAATTGTTGCATAGGATACCGTTTTGGTGGACTAAAATCTTACCCAGTAAGTAAGTGATAGTGTTGAATTTTACCGGTAAGTGCTTACCCGGGTAAGCGTTGGGTAAACGACCCCTTACTGTTACCAACCCTGCTGTTTGAAATAACATCAGCAATTGAGTTTGAGGCTTTGATTCTACGTAGAAGTTCTCATTTCAGTGCTCGCGCTTTGAACCTTCAATAGGGGCCTTTAGTCAACTCCATGAACAAAATCAAGGAGGTTCAAGTCAATTATGTGAATAGCCCCACAAGCATAAACACTTTACAGCCTTTTTCAGAATCACAATGAGGTAAAATTTACGGCCTTTCCCCGACTGCTTGTAAGGTTAGGCAATTATTCTGCACATGCAAATCAGAAGTTTCCATGTGTCTCCTCTAAGACAGAACCCTCATGTGTCTCCACAATGAGAAACTTTATTTATTACAGGAGCGATGTTTTAGAAACTAATTTAAGTCACATGCCTCATAAATATTTCCATATCACCTTCCAAGAACTTCTCCAACTAGACTTTTCCTTGAAGCAAAAGTCTTTCAAGAATATAGCAACATCCAAACCTTCTAGGAGCAAAGATCCATTCAAGAGAGTTTCCAACAAAGCTTACATATGAAATGATAACATATTAACATACCCCAGGAGTAGCATGATCTAAGCTTTTCTCTGCCTTCACAACTTCTGCTTTAAGACGCTCAATTTCAGCTGTAAGTTCACTTTCTGTCCCCCACAATGACCTGAAGAGGTAATAAACTTCAGTATCAGGCACATTGAATTTGAACATTGTCAAATCAAACAGATCAAATAATTTAGGTATACTTTCGCTTATCATGAAGCTCGTCTCTCTTTGACTTATGCTGATTAAAACCTTTGCGATAACCTGATATCCGAGCTTCCAAAGCATTTATCTCAGTTTCACGGCCTTTCACGTGCTCATTTTCTGCTGCCAAATCTCTTTCAAGTTTACCGATCTCATCCTTGAGTAGATTCTCCTATAACATATAAGGTAAACATTTTATAATTAAGATCTCACAACAGCGATAAATCATGATACATTACAATGTGATAATGAAAGTATCCCGATGAAAAATGAAAACAAAAGAATATGACCAGCTAGGCTTTTCAGATCTCTTGTCAGATCATTGATGAAAATAGCCCCGCAACAAGACCAACCATACCTTCATGCTGGAGAAATCTATGTAATTGGGTGTTTTTTGGGGATTGTAGATCATGTATGGGATTTGACATTTGAACATAAGCCCATCATCAGTTGATAGAGAAGGCAACAATAATAATAATAATGACGAGGGCCATTCTAACAAGTTTGGTCAATGGAGATAGCAAGGAGAATGTAAGAGAACTAGAAGACTAACTTCTTGATACTAATTGTTGGTCTGTATGTAATATAGTATCATGAGATAAAACAAAAGAAGCACTAAAAAGAAGAAGTCGTACCAATAAAGGTTTAGATGCAAGAAAAGCGTGCATAGTGTGGCTCATTTGTTTATTATATAACCTCCTTAAGACAAAAAAAAATTCAAACATGAATGGAGAAAAAATACCTACGTTTAAATCTACAAAAAACAAAAAAAAAATGCAAAATTGTGCCAATTATAAAACCAAACCAAAAGCACCCCATGTATCCCCGAAGTAGGGCCTGGGGGAGGTAGGATGTATGCAGACCTTACCTCTATCCCAAGGAGTAGAGAGGCTTTTGTCAAGACCATGGGCTTGCAAAAGAGTTCCAAAAAGTTTGGTGGAAGTCCAGAGCCACTCCGAAAGCTTGTAAAAAAAAATTGAAATTTTGATGATTTTTAAAGTTAATGAAGTGCTTAGAATTTTTGATAAAGTATGAAGTTTAGGAAAAGTAGAACAAGTAAACATTGTGCCACTAATTAAGTCATCAAAACTATTGGACTGAACATGTGGAAGTAGACGCGCATATTATCAAGGAAAAAATTGATGGTATATCATGCATAACTTATGTAGACATGTCTATAGGTGATCCATTGCTAGCATACTGACAAAAGTATTTGGAAGACAAATTGACAAGATGGAATGTTCAACCTTAGAAACCCAGTTTGATGGAGAGCGTTATAGTTCCTACTCTCTAAGGATTTATTGCTATTAGTTTTTCTTTTAAATGAAGAGACAACAATCTTCCTAGCGTCTCTCTAGTTTCCGTAATTTATCTCTTGATTCACAGGATTGTCAGCTCCTATAGTTGTAGAGATCATTGACATACATGTCGTCAAGTTCATTAAGTATGCCTTTTTCCATTTAAAAAATCAGACTAGGTAGGTCTCCCTCTACTCCATGGTTCTACAATATCCATGCATGCATTTAGCTTATGCAATATAATAATTACCTGCTTCTCATTTGAGGACAGAACCTTGTTGTACTTATCGATATCTTTTTGAAGCCATTCATCACGTGCAGCTTTAGAACAGAACTGGGTTGCACGCCCTTGTTTCTGATAGAGTATGCTGAGCTGCTTTTCCCGTACCATAATTCTATCAAGAATCAGTTGACACAAATGTCAAGCAAGTAGAATACCAAAAAAGAAATAGACAAATACCACATTGATTTGAAAGTCTCCATTTCTTTATATATTTGGGATGGAGAATAGAACAATAAAATGAGAGCTCCACATGAAGAAAACAATTAGACATGGAAAACCCAAGCCATAAAATTCAGTGAACCAGGAAGAAAGTGCATTGTGACTTCATCCATCATATCCAGCAGCAAAAACCTCGAAGGCCTTAACTAAATGATCTTGGTGACCCTCTGTGTTGGACTCTGCCTCTTTGTTTATTAGTTTATACATGCATGATGCACATATGTTTTACAGGGGTACAATCTAGAACTAGGCATGTCAAAGAAGGCCCTGTGGCACATCTGAACCTCCTCAAAAAGATCTGTAAATTTCTGCGGATTGAGAAAAAACAACGAAAAGACAAAACACTTCACAAAAGCAATATGAGAAGGTTGTGACCATCATTTCAATATGTGTAGCACACTGGTATGTAAATATATCCAAATTTCTGGTGTCATCAATTTCTAGAGAAATACCCTTTCGTGATATCCTCCTCCTCTTTAACTTGATTCTCATACAAAGGTCTGATTTTGTTTAGCTCTACTGTGGATGCCTGGATTTCTCTGCGTAAGACATCAAGCTGCTTTCCAGCTTCATCCTACAGCATGAATTTTTAAATCAAAAACAAAATCAGCCATTTCACTTCAAGGTCCTTCCACATCCTTAAAAACTACGATGAAGATGTTTATGTGTTGTATTTACAAGGTCACGTTACCTTGGCTCTCCTACTCCCCGAGATTTTCTCCTCAAGGTCTGTGACATCAAGCTCAACCTCTGTGTGCTTCTTAATAGCTTCTGTGCGCTGCTTCTCTATCGTCTCTTTTTCTCGGCTTAAACCTTGAACTTCTCTTGTGAGATCTTTAAATGACTTGTCTAATCTCTTTACTTCTTCCTCTTCATCTACTGATGAGTTATACTTCCTAACTAATTCTTCAGAAATGGCATTTCGCTCCTCGTCCACCTGCACCAAGTGAGGCATGTTATTAGGCATCACAACATGACTAAAGAAATTCTTAAGCAAATAATCCTAGTTGAAGACAAATAATTTAACAAATAAAAAGAAAAAGCATTACCTCGGTCAATTCGCGCCGTGCCTCATTGAGTTCTTTATCATAAATGGTGTATTCCAGAGACTTTCTCTGCTTGTCAAGCTGCTGATACTTTTTCAACTCTGCTTTCTCTTCATCCAGCTCTCTCAACCTCTCATCCAAGTATTGCACAACTTGAATTATCTGATTTCTCTTATTACCTGATTTTATAAGAATATAAGAAAGCATTCGCCAAATGCAAGAAACAACTAACTAAACAATGACTTGCCAGTTTCTTGCATAATTTTCAAGCTTTCTCGACGACGTTCTTCGTAAACACGAGTCCCACCAATTTCCTTCAGTAGATCAAGTCGCTCTGAATCTTTCATTAATGTCAATGATGCTATCTATAATAAATGCATGGTTATTAGATCACATTTTGATACTGCACACATGACATCAAATCAGACAAAAGTGATGCCATACTTTCCCCTGTTGTACAACATAATATGGATTAGAACGAGAGAACCCAGCACTCTCCAATAGATTCATAACTTCAGTTTTCCTGCAACGTGGCATTACCTTCTTTGTTATAACAGTCAACAAGATGAAAGAGGATTCAACCAGTGCAGCATGGAAGATGGAGAAAATATATTATCTATATGGTAGTACTCACGTTATATGCTTCCCATCCAAAAAATATTCATCCTTTTTTGTACCGATTGTTCTCCGTAGGTGCACCTCCTCTTTATCAACCTTCAAAAGGTAGAAAAGATATTTAACAACCAAAAACACAAATTAGAAACTGAACACATTCCATGTACACAGAAAAAAAATACCCTAGCAGTGCATGAAAAAAAATAACAAGAGCAAGATGAAAACTTGAGATTATGCCAGCCTAAACAGCAAGTGGTTACGCATCCAAATAACTAAATCAGTGCATATAATATAAACTTCTGATTTAGTGATAACAGCAGTTTTCTAGAAACGTATGTGAGAAATATGGTAAACTTAAGCCATTATGGCCTGTAATGTATGCCTTGTCCACCAAGTTTTGTAACCCATGGTAAATTCTATAGAATTTTAGGCATAGCAACAAGTAGTTTGAAAGTCTTAAGTGGCTTGAATTTCAGGAATTTCAGCAAGTGGCATAGCACCAAATTATGTAGAAATTTATTCCATCCTATAAGTGGTCCTAATGGATATGAAATATAATGTTTGCCTTTATAAAACAGATAACAAGCACAGATGTGTTTCTTTTTCCTTGCTAAGCAACATCTTAGGCCATATACCCTACTCACAGAAGGAGGATAATATGACGTGATCATTGAAATGCATTGGGTGGAGGGCGATGAATATACAGCCACATCACCTAAGAATCTCTCTGACTCCCCCCTTGAAGGCCAATTCCCCACATTTGCATAGATTCCAAGGTCAACAGCTGAAGAGGACAGACAATTATCCTCCATTACTTCAGATCACATTCACAGGACATAAAAACAACCTCTAAACTCTACTATTCTAGTGATGACATCAAGTAGGACATGATGAACCTCTAAAGGTAACCCGAACATCTGAGATAGGAAAACGCAAGTCTTTAGTATTTAATTGTAATAACAAAGCTTTCTGAGGAATCAATTGTGCTTTGTAGATTAGCATCAGTTACGAATGCTCGATTGAATAAAATAACTCCACCACTTATGCCTCATCATATCAGAATCAGTACAGGACTGGTTACAACTCAAAGTTGTTAAAAGGCTCAAGGCGCACTTAGGCGCAAAATGGTCCCGGAGCCTAGGCGCGAGGCGCAGGCACGAGGAGTGCTAGGCGCGTTTTATCAGAATATATATACACACACACAAACAGTTAAACAAAACTCAAATATGCAGCAAGTACAAGCCTACAATAGTACAATGCAGCAACCAACAATACTTTGATAGAGGCAGAAGAGAGAAGGGTTTAAAGCATGAGCCGTGAGGGAGAAGTTTTAAGGTCCCGGTATTTAAAGCGAGGAGGCTTGAAGCTCTAAGAACTCGGTATTTAATATTAGGGTTTGAGTTTGACTTGTATCATCTATTTCATGACTCTTTGTTTAAGAAGTCTAGGAAATGAGAAGATGAGAGAACTTATTTAATATTAGGGTTTGACTAGATACTTAGTAACTCTTTATGAGGCATGCCTAGGCAAACAAGACGCCTCAACCAAGGCGCAGGGTTTTATTGAGCCTCGTGAATACGCCTAGCCTCGACCTTAAAAAAGCCCAAGACCTTGAGCCTTATGAGCCTCAGAGCCTAGGCGCGCGCCTGTCACGCGCGCTTTCAACAACTATGTTACAACTTGGTTCACATTTAGTCATTTTTTTATGAAATAAGATACGAGGGGATATTGCAAATCTCTAATTTTCCCTTGTCAAGAAAGGTTCCCACCATCCGATCTTCCTCATGGCAGAGATGGCTGAAAAATTGCCTATGATTAATTGCACCAGACTCGAGATTTGCATACAGGACCTTCTTGTGTTATCATATGTGCTTCTATCATTTTAAGGTCTTCAATTGTTTACATTATCTCGCCTATGTCCCATGTATATGTTCCATATAACTTCAGGTAGTGATTAACGCAACCATTTTGAGAACACTTCTCCATAGTATCATGGCTATGTCCACATTCAATCACCACCCACTCTTTGAAATAACCACCTTACGACGCCTCTTCCTCCCTGAAACCGTAAATAGTTTCACCACCCCACCTCACATCAAGTCAACCCATCTCAGACAAGCCTCTACTCATCACATCAACTGGCATAACACTCAGCCACTGCCAAACCACTCTCAACTACCCTTCACATCTGCACTAAACGAGCAACCTAGGATGTTCAGAGCTTCTACCTAAGTTTGCTGCTGTTTATCTCCCAGAGAACACACTATGGGGCCCCAAAGTTCATTAGCTGAAAGTTGCAAGACCAAGAGGATCCTCTGCTGATTGTGGTCAATAGCAACTACAACTGGCGCTAGTTTCTCCAAATCCAGCTTCAGGAACCAACAGATTTCATGATTATCTTTTAGTATATGTTAAATCACTGATTTCTGATTCCTGGAATTTTTGGTCTTCAGGGCAGCTTTTTACATGATCAGTTATTTGTCCAACTTCAGAAACCAAGACAGTTTTTTCGTGTTGGGATTCTTTCTTCGATTTACTTACTTATTATTTTATCTGTTTTCTAGTATTTCATTCCGATCTTCTTGAAATGGAATTTTGTTTTGGTTGACAGCTACGGTCGATGAGAAAGCGTATGAAGATTTGGCACATGCGGCCCCTTTTTCAGGATTCTGTCAAAAAAAGAACAAACCCAAAACTAGAATGAAAATAACTAAAATAGTGAAGTTGAGAATATTCCATCTTTGCTCCCATGACTCGTCTTGATCATAAGAAAATTGGATCACCAATAAAACTACATTTGAAACCTAATTCCTCTCTTTTTCCACTTTACTTTGTAGTGTTTGTTGGGGTTTTGTAGTTAATTGAAACAGATGGGCGTCCGCTGATACTTCATTCGATGGTTCTACAAGGAGACCTAAGGTAGGTTATAGAAAAGAAAGAACAGAACTATCAAGAGCATCTCCACCAGCTTCTCTAAAATAGAAAAAAGTGAGTTTCTGTTCTCTAAAATACTCCAACAGCTTTGCTATCTTGTTCTCTAAAATAGAAAATCATGGAGAAAACTCTAAATATAGAGAATTCTCTAAAACTTGATATTGGGAGAGAGAAATCATTATGTTTTCAATCCACCAATGAGATTGAGTTATTATTATTATTTTATAGAGGTTTTTTAAAAAGAAGTGTATTGGGATTAGATAATATTATAAGCATATTATAATAATAATATAATTTATGTTAAAATCTCTAAAACAGAAAATCTGTTGGAGATGAATGTCATTCCTTTTAGAAATTTTATGTTTTGGTTCTCTATTTTTAAAAAATTATAGAAAAGCTGTTG
Source organism: Cynara cardunculus var. scolymus (assembly GCF_001531365.2). Taxonomy (NCBI): domain Eukaryota; kingdom Viridiplantae; phylum Streptophyta; class Magnoliopsida; order Asterales; family Asteraceae; genus Cynara; species Cynara cardunculus. The sequence continues at coordinate 39,659,814 of NC_037528.1, read as the reverse complement.
AAGATGCTCTAAGAAGGACATAAAGGAATTTCAGATTGGGCTGGGAATCCAATCTTGGATTCGGTATGGATAAAAGATCTTCGTTTGTTATATCATTCAATTCTTGACCATGAACTAGTTTTATAGCTCGGAAATTATTATTCATGATATTCATCCGATTCAAGATCATCGACATTTATTGAATTGACATGTGAAACTTATCATCTCTAAACCAAACGAGCATGTATATCCCACCCAAGAGGTCGGGTGGGGTGAGATGGGATGACCTGACCTCTACCCTATGAAGTATTGTTGTTTCCATCAAGGTCCCCCCTCGCAAAAAGTGTATGCGGTGAAAGATTTATCATCTCTATGGGATTAAATCCCTAATTATAATGATATAAAAAATCGATGAGATTATGGAAATAAAAATTCTTGCATTTATTGCTACTGCCTTGTTTGAATTCTCATTGCTTTCTACTAATCGTTTATGTAAAATGAGCTTGTCAAAATCATCAAATACTTCAAATGAAACTTTACTTCTAAGTTTTTATCAATGGTTGAAGAAATCAAATGGTAACTTCGTGAGTACAAACAAAGTTAATTTTTATCATACTCTCTATTAGTGTTATTGTAGTGCATAAAGTTGTACTTGACTTTCTAATAAAGATGGTACTATATTAACTTCTATCTTCAATATATGTAATTCCAAGTCCATACATGGAATTGACATAAGACCCAATTGTTTTTATTCGATACATTAATTTATTCCGATCAATCTAAAATAATTGTTTTACTTTTATAGAATACTTTCTCCACTATAATCCAATGGGATTTCCAAATGAAGATATTTTTATTTAAAATTTAGAGTGAATTACATTTTCGTCCCTAACGTTTGTTGATGTTAACTGAATTGTCCTACAATTCTTTTATCACAGAGTTGTCCCTAACGTTTGCAAAATTTCTTGGATTTCATCCCTCCCAAAAGGCCATTATATTTTTCCTTTAAATTCAATTAAAGAAGAAGCATTTTGGTCAATTTACTCTTTTTATCTCATTTTCTATTAAAAAATTATATTATATATACATACACACACAGCACACAATGGCATGACTTTTTGCAAACGACATGTAGTAATTGGTAATAAAAGAATTGTATGGATGATTCAGTTAAAACCAACAAACCAACGGGACGAAAAATGTAATTCACTCAAAATTATTTAAACTTCATTTCAGAAAAAGTGTGTTGGAGAATAATCTATACAACAATCGATACTTTTTCATTCCTCAACTAAATTAGGGGTGCTTCTAAAGTTCACTTTTTCCCCCATACAAAGAACGAAGAGAACATTTAGTTAAGTAAGTTTACATTCCAATCCAACTAAATGACAAGAAGCAAAGTTAGGGATCTCCCTATGTCCATCACCATTTGACAAGATTTGGTCACTAGACATAAAGTCTCCCTTCTACAATCTTTATAACAAAAGCTTGAAAAAGGTGATATGTTTGCATCCTTTAAAGACCATGGAGTCTGACATCAAAACCACAACCATCGCATGTATGAAGCACAAGACCATTTGGTAGCTACCTACTAAAAGAATTAACTAGCATATCAAGAGGCTATTCAGTCTTCCAGCACGCTACCAAGATAATCATACTTTTTCAAGCATTACACATGCTTCAAGAAGCTGGCGAATACGCTTGAATAGTGTGTTCCATTCAATTACACCCTTGAGAGAATATTAGAACGGGAAGCATTTTGTGTCTTTAATTCTTTATTGCTGGTCCTTCCATCATTCATGACACCGTCCATGCTATTTGTTGCCCTATGTTGTTGAGTAGAGGTGATCATTTGCAGGCTTGGGCCTGGCACGGGCCTAACCTAATTCTTTTGTCCGAGCCTAATACACCAAACCTAGACTTGTTTTCGTTGTCTTAATAACTTGCCCATACCTGTCCTATGAACAGCTCAGGTTTGCCCACAGGCTAAAGGGCCCAATAAGTTATGTAAAATATTCAAACCACATAATTTTTTCCAACTTAAAACAAGACATAAAAACATAACAATGTACAGCTTAAAGAAAAAAAATTAATTTTCATAATATATAAGAATGCACATTTCTTCTCCAAAAATTTATCAATATCCAGTTCGGATTCTTCAACCAAATATTTGACCACATAATACTTCAAAATCAAGATTTGTGACATACTATATGACATATCACGTAAAGTTTGTGACATACTATATGACATATCACGTAAAGTATATATGTTTAGGAGGCTATTGGTACTTAGTAGAGGCAGTTCATCCCAAAACCAGACAAGTGGGCTTCTAAAATATTATGGATAAAATAAGTAATAAAGTATTGATTATATGTAAAATTTAACTAATTACAAAAAATATAAAAGGACTCCCCTGTCTGCTCTTTTTCATCGCCTGGGCCCACCCATTAATTTTAACAATCTAGCCCAGGTACGCTCATTTTTTCGAGAACGGTTGTCCAAGTCCGCTTTTCTAAAGGGTCGGGCGGACCAGGTTTAGCAGGTTGTATGTTCGTGAACAGCTTTACTGCTGAGATCCACTAGGATTACTAACACCCAGTTGAAACTCTTGCTCGGTCTATGACTTTGACTAAGCAAGAGCTTTCTTTTAGTTGATCAACTACTTCAAATTTTATAACCTGAATGTCTTGAGAAAATCCAATTTGCTATCTTTCATGCGACTTTATGCAAATTTGTGAAAAATCTTTTGTGGAGATAACAAGTAGACCTTACAAAATATATAAAAGGATGTAGTCACTAGACCCTCTCATGATTTTATTCAAAAAATAAATTAATTTTATTTGATGACAGATCTTTCACAAATACTCACTTTCATCTCCACGGCATCAATTACTATCTCCACTTGTCATTTTTTACATGTTTTGTTCATGTTGTTTATCCTAGAATGTTAGTTTAAACATTTCCCTCTTTCCATTGTTTCTTTCTCCGTTTGCTCCCTTACAAGCATGTGGGTGCAATCTCGACACCATGAGCAAGGGTTTAATAAAAAGAACAATATGAAAGAAGAAAAAGCATTTCATATGCATATAAAAGAAAAGAATATGATCATTAATAGATGATAAAGATTACCGGGATACGATTGTCAGAGTTATCAAATACAATCTCAACAAAAGCTGATAGAACTTGGTGTCCTGCTCCTTCCTGAGCAACGTTTACATAAGAATTAGTAATTAATATGTTGCCGAACAATAAATATGACTACTTGATAGGTCATAAACACAAAACCAAGGAGCATACATGAAGGAAGGCGTGCCTATCTTCATTGCGCAGGTTATGAAAGAGGTCACTTATTACAAAACGGATTGCTGTGGGCATAAATTATGTCAGTTGAGATGTAATTTCCAATCTGTTAGTCCTTACAGAAGCAACCAAAAGTGAGAAAATAAATATTTAATATATTTCTACACATACCATGGAAAAAATTTGACTTGCCAGATCCATTTGCACCAACTGCAAATGAAAATTTTGTACATTATAATAATAGTGGATAACTTATAGAGAAGATGATGTATAATTTTACTTCAAAAATTCTTCTAATAGCAACCGTAACAAATAATGATACATACAAGCAAACATGATATAAGAATAGCAGAAAATTTGATCAAAAGAGCTTGAAAGAATATCATTACCAACACAGTTCACTTTTGGACTGAAGTCTTCAGTTGCAACTTGTTCTTTGTAGCTCTTAAATCCTTCAATGATGACCTACAATATAATCCCGCATGCAAATGTTAAAATAAGGAAAAAAACAAGAAAACAATAGATAAGAAAAGATATACGAGTAAGGAGAATCAATAAGTCAATTAAAGAAGCCCAAACGATAAAGGCAGAACTGGTAAAAGAATGAAAAAGATTACCTGTTTTATGTACATTTTGATAAACCAAGCTTGCTCAAACCTATGGATAATCAAAATAAAGAAGGCATCAATGCACAAAGCTTATATAAAACCCATCCCTAAACTGGAACTGGAATAGAGGATGAAAATTCTGATAATGTATTGAATCAATACAACATCGACCAGAGTTAGAGGTGCACAAGGAAAAAAGGACCGGGCCTTGACCAGTCCTTGGCCAAGGATTTAGGACCAAATCCGGACCACTGGTCCTAAACCGGCCCTTTTGTTCTTTTTTTAAATTATTTAAAAAAATAAACATATAAAAGAATTAAATATTGAAGTTGATAATTATTTTTAAAAATACATCGAGTCTTCATTTAATTGTAAACCAATTAACCATAAGATATAAATATAAGTTAAACTATGACATTATAAACTAATGAATTCTTTTGACGTCTTCGTTTTTTTTCTTCTTGAATATTCTTTGTATCTTTCAAGTTGGATTTTCTTTATCTTGTCGTATTGAATAATTTTTCATCAAATTTAACCTTATTTAAGTGATCAAAATTGAATCGTTTTATGATCTAGCATCCACTGTCTTCTAATAAACTTTCGCCTCCATTGTGTTGCGATCAAAGTCAAGTCACATGAAAAAACGGATACATATCTTTAAAATGTTTTATAAATTTTTCTTGCATCAATTTCACTATCAATGACCATAAATTATTGTTTTGATATTTGGGCAAAAGCAACGGGTCTTGACCTGGTTTTTTTGAGCATTGATCATTTATTCGGGCTTTGACTGGGCTTTAACTGGGCCTTAACTAGACCGGTTTTTGGCTAACCAACAACCTGTTTTCGATCTTTATCCTGGATTTTTTTACCCTCTTTTAACCGGTTAAGGACCGGTCCCACATTCAAAATTTAGACTAAAATGGGCTTTCGCCTATCACCGGATCTTTTTTAAATGGTCACTGGTCCCCCATCCATAATCGGTTAACTGGTCCTTTATACATCTCTAACCAAAGTACATGTAGACATATAATGTTTTCATTAGCCACCGGTCAAATTCAAAATGCTTTCATTTCTCACAAAGCCTCAAGTTTTTCAAAATGCCACATCAACCACACAGTAACTATGCAGGAGAACTGGAGTTGCATATCATATAACCTTTTGCACTCAATTTAAAACAGACCATTATAACAGAAGCCTGGTTTTAACAACTATACTCTGAGGATTACCTAACATAATTGTATCAGACTCAAATAACAAAAAGTATAACTCTTCTATGAACTGGATTAAACAACATACCAAAGAAGACATGATAAAAATTTAGGCACTTGATTCACCAAAAATAATTCAAAGTTCCATGGTTTTAACGAAATCGAACCGACCCAAAAGAGACCAGTATATCCCACCCGGAGGTGGGTCTAGGGAGGATAAGATGTACGTAGACCTAACATCTACCTTAAAGAGTGAAGCGGTTGTTTCTGTGAAGACCCTCAGCTAGTAAAAAGTGTTCAAAAGAAAGAAAAGCGGTTACACTTGAATTTTATAACAGATGGATATAAGTAAGCAAAAACAATACAAACAGAGGCAAGAACATGAAAAACGTAAAACTTAACTACTGACTCACTAACCCTGACCCTAACCCCTACCCCCTACCTCTCTAGCTCCCTTCCTCCCATCTAGATCAACCAACACCTAGTCTAGTACCCTAGTTTTGCGTCTCTAGGAACTATCAGAGATCATGTCCAGGGATAAACATAACCAAGTAAACACTATACAACATCATCTTTATGCAGCTGCTAATATGTGTTTTATGCCCTGACATTTTCCTGATCTAATGTGGAGTGATCAACAAAACCCAATTGCACCCTGCCTCTTTCTTAGCCAAAAGTGACCCTCTCTTTTGTCAAGCTGCTACTCAAGACTGTGAATACACATTTGGATCCTATTAAAATGTGGTTGAAAGCCACCAAAATAAGACTTCATTTTTACCCATTAGAAGTTGGTATATCTTTTTCCCTTAGATCAATATATCTATTTGCATCTTGTCTTTCCAAATGCAGAAGCTTCATAAGAGCTTTTGGATTGTAAGATCCCACATTGGTTGGGGGAACGATGTTGCCTTAAGGGACTGGATACCTCCTCTATCAGACGCGTTTTAAAACCATGAGTCCAGGTGTGTGGACAAAGCGGACAATATCTAGTACGGTTAGCCTGGGATGTTACAGATGGTATTAGAGTCGGGAACCGGACTAGTGTGCCAGTGAAGACGCTAGGCTCCCAAGGGGGGTGGATTGTAAGATCCCACAATGGTTGGGGAGGGGAACGAAGTTGCCTTATAAGAAACCGGATTCTCCTCTATCATATGTGGTTTAAAACAGTGAATCCAAGTGTTGGACAAAGCGACCAATATCTAATACGGTTAGCTTGGGATGTTACATATATATTTAAGTTTGGACCATGTCCATGTTTTGACTCATAATCTATTTATTGTGGTTTATCCCCTTCATTCTTCTTTCCCTACCCACAGCAAGGACTTGTGTTGGATTGGCACTACATATATACTAAAATTTTTAGTTTAGAYGGAGAATAAATAAAGAAGAATATTCCCCCAGGATGTTAGGACTTTTAATTTGCAATGATGTTGTCGCTGCTATGCCTAGTGGAACTGGAACAATGGGGCAGCTTCATAGATGTGTTCTAATTGCTGGTACACAATCTATTGCTTATGGGTATTACCGAAGATGGAACAGAAGTTTAGGCTTCTGGTGCATGACCCTATGAGGTAACTGGGGAAGGTATGATGTGCACACCTTTTTCATGGCCTATAACAACTGGAACTAATATCTTGCTCTCTTCTTGTTCATCTGTTTATTAATAAAATTCTTGAAATGTATTGGTCAGTTTAAGTCAGCTATATAACCAGAGGCAACATGATGGTAGGACTTACAATTGAATAATCAGTATATTTGGTAAATTTGTTATTTCTTCCACCAAATATTCAGATTACGCCACAATTGAATTTGAAAAGGTCATACCATCAACGACTACCCACAAATGGATTAATGTTTGTGCTGTGCCTAATCCTCGTATGTAGCTGTAACTAAAAACAGAATCAACCCTTTTTGTTAGTAAATTTGAAGTAATATCTTTATATGACGGTTGCTTTGCTGATTCAAACTATAAGGAAAAAGAATACGGTTCTCTCTGATAATTTCTCGTCAACAGAAGTAACCCTAATCATTAGTTGTGTGAATTCACTTAATAATAGGGGCAAGAAAAATGTTTCGGGAGCCAACTGATTTCTGGCCTTGCTGTCTAGCAAAGCAGCTGTGAAGTAGATGACAAGAGCAAGTAAGATTGGAGGAACCAAAGTACACGCCATTTCATCATACAGGAGATGAAATATCAGATTATCGAAAGCAACAAGAATGGAAAAAAAAAAACAGCAGCAAACAAGGTTGCCAAAAACGATTTTCTAATAGATTTGAAGCATTGATGGTAGTACAGTAAGGATATGCAGAGGGTCGGGATATAGATGCTTTTGTTTCCAAAACTCCAAACCTAACATGAAAAATCGGAATGTACAGAAATCACCAACCAATTTTCCTTCGAGTTTTTGACTAGCATACACAATGTTTTGCAGGAAATCAAAAAACCAAACACAAGAGAGAAAGAGAGAAATAGTAAATTAGTCGACGGAAAATTGCCTACCTGTAGTGGCTGATCCGGTTAAGGATCCTCTATCCCTCTCTGAGTAGAATGAAAAGGAACCCTAAACTACGACTTTAGTATTTATCAGAGTGGGCTGGATGATGGAGGAACTGGAGCAAGTGCGTTTTGCAGAACTTAAACTTGAAATTGAACTTCAACTTGAACTTGATCTTGCAGGAAGGAGGACACGGCCGCAATCCCCCCGGCGGATTTTATGTATTCCCAAAAATTTGGGATTCAAAATAAAATGAAAACGATCACAGTAAAACAAAATTTTGCGTATTTTTTAAAAATCTATTTTTCTAAATGGATTATGTTTTAAGTTTGTATGCAATATTCTATGGATGAAATTATGGTTTAAAATAATTACTATTATTAAATTTGGTTTTAAATTTATTTAATTAATACTAGAAGATATTCGTGCAATGCAACGAAATATATCTCGATTTTAATGTTTCGTTTTATCCAGTTTATGTAAATGTTAAATACGTTTTTATGTGTTTTTAAGAAATGAATAATGTTTTTATTTTTGAATAAAATATAAATTTAAAGATATCATAAAATTTCGAAAATAAATAATCAATTTTTCTATTATAATTTAATTTAGATTTGATAACGAAGTAATTTATTTTTGATTTAATAATATATTTTTTTATAAGGATAATAATGTATTCTGTTATAACTTAATGATTATTCTAATTATGTTTTAGATTTTTTATATTTAAAATGAAATGTTTATCTTGTATTTGACTATGTTTATCTGCAGTTAGTTACACGAATTCAAGAATGAAGCTTTAATAACTTGTACTTACATACAATTTATTTGTAATTTTGAATTTTGAGTAATATACATCAATAAACGGTACTTCATGCATAAAAAATAGTTTTTAAGAGTTTTTATCAAATGTTTTATAATATATTATAGATATAGTGTCATGAACAGGTTGTAAGATGAAAATTATTACTAACAATTATTTATTAATTATTTGCTTAAATGAAGTACTATTAAATGATATATTGTAGAACAAATAGATATAGAAAATAATATAAAGTTGACAAATAAATCAAACCATATACATGATAAAAGTTATAGTTTTAGAATATTATAATTTTACTTATTACCAATGCAATGGTTATTGACTATTCTTTACTTCAAGTTCTCAATAAACTCTAGCTCGATTCTAGGGCTGAATTCTCCTTTAACTATCAATTTTTGTGCATGTTTTTAAAGGGCCATAGTGCTTTGAACAATGGAGATCAGTATGATGAGGTCCCACCTATTTCGGCTGAGCTATTAGCATACGCAGATCAGATGGCACCATGTGTGATACCGTATCGTGAGGAACATGGCCTTACGATCAAGTCAATGAAATTGCAGTTGAGGCTACTGGTTGAACAAGAAAGAGAGCAAGAAGAATGTGGAAGATTATTAAATAAGGTCGTGCTTGGTGCTTCAATCATTAAAATTATCCATTGGGAACATAAAGATGAATGAGACTGGCCTATAGAAGAGGTCAATCTTCAAATTAAAGATCCAAAGAGAAGAGAGTGCAAATTTGCAATCGACGAATCGACAAATCTAGTAGAAGATGGGAGGAATTGGGGCGTTCGACTAAATTGCTAAAACATTATAATTGCCCAAATAGACTAAAATAAGAGGTGGAAGATCGTAGGGCTTGAGCTAAGCATGTGCTAAAAATCAAGATTACATATATATAATTGGGCCCCAAAAACGTTCGGTGTCCATAAAACTTTTGAGGGCTCTATACGGAATCTCAAATTGGTATTATCCCTCAAGCACGGCCCTGAGAGTGATTTAGAGAATGATGGAGGGATAAAAGACGGTGGAGATAAAAGGTGTTGGTGGTTTTCAAAGGAAGGGTTGATGATCTAAAAAAAAGTTGGCAGTTTAAAAATTGGGTGAGATGCGGAAGAGACAAATGGAAAAGGGAAATTGGGTTTTTTAGGTGAAAAAAGTAGGTAAAAGGTGTCATGAGATGGGTAATCAACATATGGGGAAGGGGAGTTTTTTTTGCATGTTTTTGAAAGGCAACCTGCTAACATCTTTACATTATTTTATCCAATGGACCCTCTCTAGCTTCAACAATACCTTGAAATACCCGCTATAAAGGGTGGCCATTGTCGCCAAACGCATCCTTAGACGAAGAGTGGTCTTTTAGGATTGGATTTCGAGTCACGGAATGAGTTGAGGAACCTTTTGCGCCAAGAATTGGGCATAGATTCTTAGCTAGGTCGTTAAGAAGGGAAACTCTCACGTACGGTTTCTTTTTTTGGAGTCGTAGAGACAGATATGGAAACCCCCACAGATAGGTAGAGAATCTTCGAAATTAAAGTGTTAATGGAACCTTTTTTCCATAAATTCTATGCCAACGCCGTTTCTCAGGAAGAATTAAAAAAAATCATGAATGCCTTCTCGCCCATGGAATCCCTCTTATCTTATAGTTCTCTATCTAGCTAAATTATAATCAATCAACAAGTAACCATAATATTCTATCGCACAAAAGAAGGTGGTAACCACGCCCCTACGTAAACTTGAAAGAAAGAAGCAATACCAACGAAAGAATTATACTTTTTCTCGGTTGACTATTTATTTAAGCCCTCGAGCCTCCTTTGCGCCGCCTTCCTAATAGAAAGAGAGAAAATGAACAATATCATGTATGTGTTATTCAAAGCCTTTTATTGGTTCTAGAGAAGTTAATGGGAAATTCAACCTATGACCTCATCTGCATAGTTAGGCATGGTAATGGGGGTAGGAATGGGGCACGTTTATTGTTAAAGCTTATCAATAGAATAGATAAACGTTATCTGTTAATAGAAGATTAGCTATAAAGTCTCATTAGATAGTTATCTTCTTATTAGCTAATTAGTATAAATAGGTGATTAGGCCTATTGTAAAAAGAGTCGCTTGAATAGCTTTACGTTTTTCTTATATTCAAAGTGAAACCTTTGAAGCTCAAGATTGTTATTAATTGTTTTTTAATTTCTTTTTGAGTGTTCATAACTTTCTTCATTAAATCACTATAATTTGGTTATTCTTAACTAGATTATTAGTGTTATTGAGAGATCTGGGATCAACAATTGGTATCAGAGCTAATTGATTGAATTTCCAATCAAAACGATCAATCAAAAATCTCTCGATTTTTGATCTTCTTTCTTGACAAGATCACAAATCTTTCTCTTCAAAATTCTCATGGCCAACTGGAATTCTGCTTATAATGTTGGTTCCCTCACCAAGCCTCCAACTCTCCAACGAGAAGAATATCCACAATGGAAGATCAGAATGGTGAATTTCTTGGAAGGAATGGACAGGAACCTCCTACGATCTATAATGGAGGACCCTTACATTCCACAAACTCTTGTCCCAAGAGTTCCAGGAACAAACACCACGGCTGAAATTCCTGCCTACTACATGCCCAAAGATGAAAAGAATTGGGATGAAGATGACAAAGGAAAGACTAGAAACTGACAAAAAGGCCAAAAGGTTGATAATCATGGCCTTATCAAATGAAATCTTCCAATCCCTTGACGCATGTTCCACAACCAAGGAACTATGGGATGAACTGGCAAGTCAACTGGAAGGAGGAGCAAAAACGAGAAAAAATCGTAGAGCACAATGTTTCAACGAGTATACTAACTTCAAGGCCCTCCCTGATGAACCAATACAGAAAACTTATGATTGTTTTAACACATTGATCAATCAATGTCGTCGAAACGACATCTCCAGAACCAAGGAAGAAAACAATGTTTTATTCCTTAAAAGTCTGGGCGATGAATGGACTCAATTGTCTATGTGCCTTCAAGCAAACCAGGACCTAGATAGTTGGTCACTTCATGATCTGTATGGAACGCTTACAGCACAAGAAAATGACATAATGAAAAAGAAGGTTTCTATTGGTGGACCTCTTGCCCTTGCTGCCAACGAAAAGGAAAAATCAAGGACTTCCACCAAAGAATATAAAAAGAAAGGCAAGAAAGCATTGGTTGTAGAATCGGAATCTGAAGAAGAAACTTCTGAATCAGATGACGAAATTAGAGCTTTTGCCAAATCTTTGGCCTTGATCACAAAGCAGTTCYWGARAAMGTTCATCAAGAAACCTTATGAACGAAAAGAGTTCAAAAGGGAAAGATACCAGTCATCATATGAAAGAAAGCCATCCAAATTCCATCAGAGGGAAGAAAGAAGAGATGGAAGAGAAGAGAGAGAAGAAAGAAGAGAAGACAAAAGAGACGAGAGGAAAGAAGACAAGGATGGAAGGAAGAATGACCTTTGATGCTTCAGATGTGGAAAGCTAGGACATTTCTCCAAAGAATGCCGAGGACGATTGGTAAAGGATGCTGATTATTACAAGAACAAATACAAATATAATTCCAGAGAGCGAAGCCTGATGGCTGAAAAAGAAAATTGGGTGTCCGATTCTTCATCAAACGTTGAGGACAAAACACTCATATGTTTAATGGTCACGTCCAATGCAGAATTTGCCTACAACTCTGATGACCAGGTATGTGAGTCTACTTCCAATTAAACCAACTCTGCCACATCGGAGCTAGAGTTAAGGATAATAAAACTTTCAGAAGATTTCTTAAAATTAAAAAAGAAATTAAATTTTGAAATATCTGAAAGGATAAAAGCGGAAAAAGAAGCAAGTTTCTACAAAAGAGAAATTGATCTTCTAACCGAAGAAAAAGCTGAACTCGCAAAGGAAAAGACTCGCATAAGCACACCTAAGAAATCAGAGGAAGATAAACTTCTGGAATTAAACAAACGAATAACTAAGGACCTAGAAAAGTAAACTAAGGCCTTAAAAGAATCTGAGGCAGAGAGACTAAGTTTTGTAGCTCTTAAAGATTTCTTTCAAAAAGAGCGGGAAATTCTTCATCAGAAGCTTCAAACCAATGAACTTTTGATGAAGAAATATAAAAATGCCCAAGACGTCTATGAAAAATTAAACGGCCAAAAGGATACTCAAGGGATTGGATTCTTTCATCGAATCAAAGAAGTCCACCCTTGAATCCACTTTCAAACTTGGATGCATTCAAAAACCCGACTTTACTCCAAAACCAAAAGCAAATTTTAAAAAAGTTAAAGTCGATGGAAAAACTGTCGTTTCAAGACAGGATTTTGAAAATGTGGTATACGAGAAAAGTCAAGTAAGAATTCTGACAGAAGCAATGACACCCCTAAATCAGAAACCAATGGAAACACTATGGTTCAACCAGAATCTCTGATTGTCAATTCTTCTCCATCAGCAAGTACTGTTAATGAAAAAGAGAATCCAAAAGAGGAACCATCAGCTGATGAATCGATGAACAACTCAAGTAAAATTGAAAGTTCATCGAAGTCAGAATCGATGAAACCTCAAGTAGATTACTCTAACGCATCAACCTCTGAACCYACATCTTCCAATTCAATCCATGCTAATTTTGATTTTGAGAAATCAGCAAGAGGTTTTCTTGATTCTGAATCTGAAAAAGAGATAATTTGTGAATCACCAAAAATCATTGAGGACAAGAAGCATCAAAACTTAAAAACCTCAATGAAATCTGGTATTCCTTCATCGATGAAAACTTCAGACAAAGAAAAGAGAAAACTGAAAGATAGTAACTCTGCCAAAGCTAACTTAAAAGGCCCCAGTACATCCTTCAGGTTCATCAAGTTTACTCGTGAGCAAAAACAGAAGTGGCCTGCCTCTGAAAACTTTGACCATCAATTTTCTTTCCATCCAGATGATGAAAAGCAGACCTTCCTCATGAGAAAAGAAGTAAAGTCCAAGACCTATTCCAATAAAAAATCTGAACTAGATAGGAAGTTTGTAAAAACAACCAATGCTAGGACATAATTTACTCCCTGATTTACTTCTTTGCTTTCATCGAATAAAAGGAACATTAGACATACACATCCAAAGCATCATCATTGTCAATGTTTAATTCTTTTACAAAACCTGAGGAATCACATGTTGACACATCACTGTCCCTTCTCACAACACGTTTACCGCTACAAAGTTAACACAAATAAAAACGTGAAAAAGCCCAAACCCAAGAGCAAGGGAAAGGCAAACAAATCCAAGCCTGCAAAGGCTAAGGGTGATAACAAAAGTGTGAAATCCCCTACTAACAAACGAGGACCCACTATGAAATGGGTACCTAAAACCCCTTAATTTGTCTTGCAGGACCAGCATGTGCAACCATGGTATATGGACTCCGGTTGCTTCAGGCACATGACAGGTGATAAAAGTCAACTCTCCTCCTTCATTGAAAAAACTGGAGGATCTGTGACTTTTGGAGACAACAGCAAAGGAACTATCAAGGGATATGGCACTCTCATCAAAGGCAACATATCTATTAGCAAAGTGGCTTATGTCGAAGGATTAAAGCACAAAATATTAAGCATAAGTCAGTTCTGCGACAAGGGTCTTGAAGTCAGGTTTCGCAAAGGTTTCTGTATAATAGAAACAATGCCCGGACAAACAATCATCAAAGCAAAGAGAAAAGTAAATCTCTATCTTCTAGATTTTGAGTCCTCAATGGGACAAGACACCCTTTGTCTTGTTTCCCATAAAAGTGATGAAAATTGGCTATGACATCAAAAAATTTCCCATCTTAACTTTGATGCACTACGAAATATAGCCACACAGAAGTTGGTCAAGGGAATTCCGGATCTAAAATTCGAAAAAGATCATCTTTGCTTTGCATGTGAGATGGGAAAGCTTAAACAGGCCTCACATAAAACCAAATTAGAAACATCCAGCACCAAGCCCTTGGATATGATTCACATAGACCTCTGTGGGCCTATTTCAACCCAAAGTCTCTCCGAAAAGAAGTATATGCTAGTATTGGTCGATGAATACTCCCGATACACTTAGGTTGAATTTGTAAAGCAAAAATCAGACGTTCCAGAACTACTCATTGGAGTGATGAAAAGGCTTCAAGTCCTTCTACAACAAAAACTAGTGAAGGTTAGAAGCGACAATGRAACTRAATTYAAAAATGCTAAAATTGAAGACTACCTCTTCAGTGAAGGCATTACACAAAACTTTTCATCTGCGAGAACTCCACAACAAAATGGAGTAGTAGAACGAAGAAATCGAACCTTAGTGAAAGCAGCACGGACCATGCTTGCTTCATCGGAGTTACCCATCACATTCTGGGCTGAAGCTATTTCAACTGCGTGCTTCACCCAAAATTGATCAATCATAAACAAGAGACACCAGAAGACACCTTATGAGCTCATCAATAATAGAAGACCAAATGTCAAGTATTTTCATATCTTTGGGTGCAAATGCTTTATATTCAACGATAGAGAATATCTTGGCAAATTTGACAAGAAAGCTGATGAAGGCGTCTTTCTGGCTATTCTCAAACCGCCAAAGCCTACAGAGTCTACATCAAAAGGAAAGATCGTCATCGAAAGCATCAATGTAACCTTTGATGATCTCACATCCATGACTTCTGGACAAAACAATTCAGAACTCGGACCTCAAGGAAGAGCGTCTGATTCATCACTTGGCAAACCCAATGAATCAGAGCTAGCTCAATTATTTGAAGACATCTTCGATGAAGAAGTACCGTCTGGAAATGTGCCCACTGCAAAATCCAACTCCAGACTTGATGAAAATCATGAAGTCTCCAATGATATAGGTACAACTCTTACAGAAACTCATGTTACTTCACCATCTACTTCTTCTGTGTCTTCAGATCACGATCAAGACCCATAATCTAACTCTGGAGATGATCTCTTTGAGGGGGAGCAAGAAGCTCCATCAGTCAATAACGAGCTGCATCCTGTTGCTCCAGAGCCTCAATCAAGCATCAAATGGACAAAAGATCACCCACACCACCAAATCATTGGTGATCCAACCTCTGGTGTCAAGACGAGATCTGCCACAGCAAATGAATGTCTCTTCGCCAACTTTCTAAGCATAATAGAACCAAAGAAGATTTCAGAAGCCCTACAAGACCCAAACTAGATAGACGCAATGCAAGAAGAACTACTCCAGTTTGAACGAAAAAAAGTATGGTCTCTTATGCCTCTACCCAAAGGGAAGACGACCATAGGAACCAAATGGGTTTTCCGGAACAAGAAGGACGAAGATGGCATCGTAATAAGGAACAAAGCCAGACTTGTTGCCAAAGGCTATCGCCAGGAAGAAGGATTGATTATGATAAAACATTCACTCCCGTTGCAAGACTTGAAGCCATCAGAATGTTCCTCGCCTACGCCGTTCACAAAGGCTTTAAAGTCTATCAGATGGATGTCAAGTATGCATTCCTCAACGGCAAACTTCAAGAAGAAGTCTACGTGCAATAGCCCCTGGGTTCGAAGATCCACAACATCCAGACTACGTCTACTTTCTGGATAAAGCCCTCTACAGGCTGAAGAAAGCACCCAAGGCCTGGTATGAAACTATATCTACCTTTCTCATCAACAACGGTTTCGAAAAAAGGTACAATCAATACAACCCTCTTTCTCAAAAAACATAAAGGTGACATCTTACTTGTTCAAATATATGTGGACGACATCATATTTCGTTCTACAAATGCAAAACATTGCGAAAAATTCTCAGAGTTGATGAAAAGTAAATTTGAGATGAGTATGATGGGAGAACTAAGCTTCTTCCTTGGCCTTCAAATAAAACAAACTTCAGAAGGAATTTTCATAAATAAGTCCAAATATGTGACTGACCTTCTGAAGAAATACTCTCTCTCAAATTCATCATCGATGAGAACACCTTCGGCTACAAGAGCTAAGCTTTTTGCTGATCCATCAGGCAAACCTGTAGATGTAACAACCTACAGAGGCATGATTGGATCATTCCTGTATCTAACTGCTAGTAGACCAGATATAATGTTTGCCACATGTCTTTGTGCTAGATATCAATCAAACCCTAAAGAATCGCATCTCTCTGCAGTCAAGAGGATCTTTCGATACCTTAAGGGAACCCCATCCTTGGGTCTCTGGTATCCAAAGAACTCTGGCTTTGATCTAATAGCCTATACA
>NC_037528.1:39638104-39643097 GCF_001531365.2 Cynara cardunculus var. scolymus | reverse complement strand
ACAGTGAAAGACTTAGGATAAGTAGACTGAGGAAGATGACTGTGTTCTTAAAAAAAAATGAATACCAAGAACAATCAAATCAAATAAAAATTTGATTTCATGGCTCTGATACCAATTGTTGGATCGTATTACTCAGTTCAGGGTATTGAMATCTTACTTGATTAAATAGATAGACATTGAGTACGCAGCGGACAGTTGTAAATCAAGCAGGTAGAAATCAATAAGAACACAATGAAGCATTCTCTCTCTGTGTTCTTCAAGAGTTCTTCATTGTGTTCTTATTGATTTCTACCTGCTTGATTTACWACTGTCCGCTGCGTACTCAATGTCTATCTATTTAATCAAGTAAGATTTCAATACCCTGAACTGAGTAATACGATCCAACACCACTCTATGCTGCAGCATGACAATGTTGTAGCATTGCAGGTACATCCTCATAAGGTATGCATCTCCTCAAATATGAAGAGACCCTTGTTTAAACAAATAGGGGTCATCCCTGAGGTAGTTATTTGAATCATGAAATAGTTTTTCTTTTTGGTTTATGTTCAATTCGGGGGTCATCCCCTACAATCTATAAGATGGTATAATTCATTTTAGTACCATGCATATGATACATTTTATTTTAAATAAGATAAAATAAGTACTTGTATTTCAACCTCAGATGTAGCCAATCGATTGTATACCCTCTTGTCAAGTTCCATGGAAGCATTCAAAGTGATTATATAATTGTCGAGTGGTCCTAGCTCGGGAAGCCTGGGAAATGTTCTCACTTAAGGGTTTATAGAAAGAACACGATTCAACTTTCAATGGCGTTTCTATCAAGATTTGGCCACTTTAGTCTATGCACAAACTCAGATTCAACATCATAAACTTGTAAGTAACTAGGTTCTCCATCCCTAGGAACTAACTGATCGATTATATGGTATATTCCTCCTTGAGCATGAAAGGTATATACTCCAGATGTCATATTGCTCACAGTAATATCCAAACTTAACCCCATTGACGTGAATGCAAATTTTGTGTTATATACACATAGTGTGCTTCAATATTTCACCTAATTTAGATTATGTTGTGAATATATGGTATAGTTCTTTAGGAATTGGTGAATATGCCAACTTTGTCTTCCCACTCATGCAACAAAAGGAATAGAATTCCAAATCGAACCATTTTACTCCACAACGTTCACATGCATTTTGTTCCTTCAAGACATGATGTTGTTTAGGGACACCATCATAAATAAAATTGTATGGATCCTCCTGTTGGATCTCAGTTGGGGTTAATGGATTAACATTGGCCCCAGTACAACCACCTATATGTAAGACATTTGAATATGAAAAATAATTGTGATAACCGGGTTCTGGTCATTACCCAAGGCATTTATTATGTGAATTAACTGATTACATGGGTACATGCTTCCATGAATTTAATATGTGAGTATGTGTATTTTATGCATGAGAATATATGCATAATAAATGGATGCATATACATATGATTTAAAAATATGCATGAAATTAGAAATACATAATATATATATATATATATATATATATATGATTTTATGATCATACATATATTTTATATGCACATGAAGTATGTATGTGTGCATGAAATGATATACATGCATGGGTAGTTTTATATGTATGTATGTGGATAAAAGTTGGGGTGGCCAACTTTCCATAATTGGAAAGTATAAATAGATGTTTTTGGTGGAGAGGCAAGGTTTCTGCTTCTTTTAGAAATCTTGAGAGAATTGAGAGAAAGCCTGTCCGGATTACTTGCATACTTGGAATCAAAGTTGGTTTGCATTTGCTAAAATACATAAGGTGAGTACTTTCTAAAAATCTCTTTTAAAATCTTTGGTTATTGATCTTGATAGAACTGGATATTATTCTCAAAAAGAGTGTTGTGCGATTTGGGTTTTATCCAGACAAGGGGTGATCGGATTAAGTATAAACCGGACATAGTGTTGTCCGGATTGTTCTAAGCCGAACATGTGTTGTCCGGATTGTTCTAAGCCGAACATGTGTTGTTCAATTTAGTTGTAAACCGAACATAGTGTCATGTGATTTAATGAGTTAGTAAATTTTACATTATGTAAACCGGATAAAAGTTTTGAACGGAGAAGTAGGAATACGATCAAGTGATGTGCGGTTTAGTCTTAAATCGATCAAGGGTCGTAAAAATTATTTATAAATCGACCAAGCATTGTCTGGATTGATAAATCGGACAAAGACCAAGTATTGTCCGAATTAATATATCGGACAAGGGACAGTGTTGTCCGGATAGCTTGTCCGGATGTTTTATACTTGATAGAATTTTCAAGTATTGAGAATCTTTGGAATTTTGTAAATTGATAATAAATTTGTGTTGGATTAATTATTGTAAAAAGAGTATTTTATATCTTTTTAAATAAATGATATGTTCCTACCAAGTGTGGTGACGTAAGTCTGTTTTGGTATGAAACTATATTTTGGAAAATATTCCTACCAAGCGTGGTGACGTAAGTCTGTTTTGGTATGGAATTGGATTTTGTGAACTGTTTCTACCAAGCATGGTGACGTAAGTCTGTTTTGGTATGAAACTTGTTTTAAGAAGTAGTTCCTCCAGATGTGGTGACTTTTGTCTGTTCTGACTTGGAACTGGGAATAGGTACTTTCAGACGTGGTGACTTTTGTTTGTTATGATAAGTAGCCCTGTTTCGATGGAGGAACAAGGGTGGCATATCAAGGAGGGGTGTACTTAGAATAAAGGAGGCATTGTCATTGTGGATATTATTATTATAACTCTTAATATTATTACTAATTGAATCTAATAACTTTGAATCATCATTTCTTTGTGACCTGATGAATTTGAGATATTATTCCTATTAGAAATAGTAATTTAGATATTATTGAGAAGGGGAAAATGGTTTGTCACAAAGGGCAAGTATTGCTTTAAATCTTTCCATTAATATTTACAGAGGAATTCTTGTTTTTTTAATCAAATGAATCAAAGAGACTTTGGTCGCAATGATAGTTTCAATTTGGGAATATTGGATGTTTAAGCAGATGCATTTGTATCAAGAACTGATGTTACTAAGTTTATCCTGTTATTCATTTTCTTTAAAGGCTGCATTGTTTAGTTGAAATACAAATATTCTTGAGCAAAGATATTCTATTATATTTTGGTGTTTATCACCCTGTATTTGCAAAAAAGGGATTCACTCACTAGACCCTTCTGGTCTAACCCTCATTTTCTATATTAAAAATATGCAATGCAGGAACTACGGGGTCTAGGGATAGTAAGGGGAAAGGGAGAAAGTGATTATTTTCCTAATCTAATATTTTCTTTTGAAGATATGCATGAGATTACTTATTTTTGGAAGATACATGTTATTATACATGTGCTAGTACAGGATTTATTTTGAAATTTTTCATATGTAGATTTTGTACATATAAGAATCTTTATACGAGTGGGACCATTGTGGTGTAAAATGTATTTCTATGTAATAAAATATGTGTTATATGCAAATGCAGTATTTGGGGGTGTTACAGAGGTGGTATCAAAGCCTTAGTTTAAGAGATTTAGGTGTTCAAAACATGATGCCTAGACTTAAACTGTCATATTCATGTTAAGGGTCCCGGACATGACTAGTATCACTGGGAATAAAATATAATGGGTTAAAGAGGTATAATATCCGTGTTTCGTTAACTCGTACAAATTGGGTTAAGAGAATTTTGGTAGAATTATGYATRATATATTTGTACCCTATGCTTAACCAATTTGTACCCTAGACTAGTTTTACGTCAAAATGTGTTTATACCTATATTGACGTAAAGTTGGGAATTTAACTTGAAGGATAAAAACCGTCAAATAGTTAAACTTTATATATATATATATATGGCGGTTAAGATTTAAAAAAAAATTTATAATTATATATATATATATATATATGAGGCGGTTCATCACCGCCCTCATATCTCTCTCTCTATTCTCTCTCTCAATTCTCTCTTTCTAAAATGTCGTCTTCTCTCTAGATTTTACGTCAAGTTAGTAAGGAGATCAAGGCAACAATTATATATTTGGAATCCACTCTCCGAACTCTTCTTAAAGGTATAAGTTTCATTCAGTTTCATTAAGGTAATTATGTTGGGGTTATTAAGACCAGTTTATAAACTGTGTTTATATCTAAGTTTACGAATTGATATTGTCATATTTATGATATATTTGATGTTTAGAATGCTAGAACTGGTTATATTGATGTAGAAATAAAAGGGTATATTATAGTTTCAATATGGTTAGATTGTGGGTAAATGTTTAACCGTACACCAATTGTTCGGTTAAATGTCGAAAGAAGTAAAAATGCATGATTAAACTTAGGTTAACGACCGTTAGACTTGTTTTACTGTTTAGTATGTTTAAGTACATTATAGCATGTAAATGTAGCGAAGCATGAAAGTTGGATCATAAAAGTTAGTCGGAAATTACGGAATCGAATTTTACCGACAATGCAACCCCTGTACTTTGGCAGTGTATAACTCACAAACCGTAAGTCGGATTAAGCTCATATTTTGCAGTCAGGAAGATCATACTGCATACTACAACTTTCATTTAGGCAGTATAGTCTGGATTAGTCTCTAAGGAAGGTAAAAATGCTTAGAAATAAGAGGGTCGGAAACGGTTGGATCGAAAGAGAATAAGGTTAAGTTTTACGTTTGAGTTTTCAATTCGTATTCAGCTGTCCTTCTTGAAGTCTACGTTGTCTAAGTACGTTAAGACCTAAGTAATTTCAATAGAATAATTATGTTTCGATTTTTATGCTTTGTAAATAGTAACCGTTTATGCATTCGTTAGGCACGCGGGTAAATCAAACTTGATCGTGAATTTACATTTGATCGTGCGTTAATTGTCAAATTCGGTTAAGGTACGGATTTCATATCTCACTTGACACGGGGATATCCATTTGCGTAAGGCTTCCTAATCCAGATAATCTGTGATAAATTCCGAATAATTT
>NC_037528.1:39615850-39637174 GCF_001531365.2 Cynara cardunculus var. scolymus | reverse complement strand
TTTTGAGACACGTTATCTCCGTTTGTGGTTATGTAATTATCTTTTGGTAAATTTTATTAGCCGCTCTGTTTTTTTATAGCACATGTTGATTTTATTCCAATTGTGACGTCACCCGTCTTTGACCACGCGGGACGGGGGTGTTACAAGAGGGCAGTATATAAGGTGAATTCGAATTACAAATGGCCAATGTAATTATGAAGTTACAGGTACATATCTGTACTCAGATACCATATTATATTTGGGAATGTGAATACGTGATATTTTAATACTAAAATATCTGCAGATGTCTAGTCAATCACAAATATCAGAAAGAATTGCCCGCTCTGAGTCTGAAGAAAGGGAGGAATCTGTTGTTAATCCTCCAACTTATGCTTCAGGGAGTAGAGGTTGGGGAAGGAGTAGGGGTAAAGGTCGAGGGAGGAGTCAGATTCCGGAAAGGTGTCAGACTGAGATTTACCCTGATTAAGGGGAATCTATTTCTGGGAATGCACACTAGGAGCAGAGGAAGCAACCTGAGTTTATAACTAGAGACGTTCTGGTAGAGAAAATGGGAAAACTGAGGGAAACTTTGATATCCATTATGGGTATGCCAGCCAGAGTAGAAATTGAGCAAGTTGGAATTAATCCTCCGGCTCCTTCAGCAGGCAGTAATAACCGAGGAGGAGACATAAAATGTTCTTGACATGTAAACCTCCAACATTTTCAGGAGAAAGAGATCCAGTAAAAGCAACGTGTTGGATAAAAGAGATAGAATCAGTATTTAACACTAGTAGATGTTCTGAAGAAGATAATGTTAGATTTGTGGTATCTATGCTCAAATCTAATGCCTTATATTGGTGGGATGTGAAGTCCTCGGCACAACCGAATATACTACAAACAATGTCTTGGGAAGAATTTGTGAACAAATTCAAAACACAATTCTGTCCTACGACGGCAGTAAGACAGACGGAAGAGGATTTTCTAAAGCTGGAGCAAGGGAGTAGATATGTATGGGATTATACTGAGAAATTTATAGCGTATTCCTGTTTTGCAGAACATTACGTCTCTTTAGAGTCCCGGAAGGTGGAAAGGTATATTTGGGGTTTGAAACCTTCTATTCGGRWATTTGTGATTGCTATGAACCCTGCTACTTTCTCTTTAGCCGTAAATGCTGCAGAAGTTACTGAAAGAAACAAAAATGGGCAAGGAGAAGAGAAAACAATAGAGAAAAGAAAGTTGGAAGGGTCTTCAGTCAGTTTTCGAAGACCTAAGTTTATTAAATCAGATAATCGTACTCCTTAGTCGCCACCTGTTAGAACCTGCCCGCGATGTCAGCAGGTGCATCAGGGAAGTTGTCCATCTGAACCAAAGAGATGTTATCGATGTCAAGGGACTGCACTACACCCAAAAGGTGTTTTCAATGCAATTCACTTGATCATATCCGACCGAATTGTCCATAATTAAGAGCTCCTCCTTTGACAATGGGAGGAAATGCTCTCAGTAACCGTGGAAGGCCTAGTACACTGAGAGGAGGCCAGAGTGGAGCAAGAGGTAGATCATTTCAAATGACGAAAAATGAAGCGGAAGTAACTCCCGATGTGGTAAAAGGTACCTTTCTACTGAATTCTATATGTGCTAAGGTGTTGTTTGATTTTGGTGCAAACTTTTCGTTTGTATCATCCTCATTTGCTCGATCTGCATGTTTGAATTCTGTTACACTTGATGACAAATTAGTAGTTGATACTGCTAATAGTCAAAAATTTGTTACTAGTGTATTCAATAACTGTATTATTGTTATTGAGGGGTGTGAGTTACCAATCCGGTTGTTCCCAATGCCAATGAAGGAATTTGATGTAGTAGTGGGTATGGATTGGTTGGCAAAACATCAGGCCAGTATTGTTTGCAATAAGAAAATGATCAGAATTACTCTACCAGATCAAGAAACAATTATTGTTTATGGTGATCGTCATAATCATCATACTAGTCTTTTGTCTATGTTAAAGGCTCGAAAGTTTATCCCGAAGGGGTGTCAAGGGTGTTTGGCATATATGATTGATGGGAAGAAAGAAAAAGGAAAGCAGAAATTAATTTCGATCGTTAATGAATACCCAAAAGTTTTTCTGGAAGATTTGTCTGGTTTACCGCCAGACAAAATTATTGAATTCAGAATCAATCTCATACCAGGGGCAGCACCAGTAGCCAAGGAGTCGTACAGATTAGCTCCGTTACATTTGAAAGAATTGGTTGCTTAGTTGAAGGATCTGCACGATAAAGGATTTATTCGACCTAGCACTTCACCCTGGGGTGCTCCGGTCTTATTCGTTAAAAAGAAGGATGGATCTATGCGAATTTGTATAGATTATCGTGAATTGAATAAGCTGACAATCAAGAACAAGTATCCTTTGCCAAGGATTGATGACTTGTTTGATCAGTAAGTGGGGGCAAGTTACTTCTCCAAAATTGACTTAAGATCGAGATATGATTAGCTTAAAGTCAGAAAAGAAGACATTGCTACAACAGCTTTCTGAACTAGGTACGGGCATCACGAATTTCTAGTTATGCCATTCGGCTTAACTAATGTGCCTGCAGCCTTTATGGATGTAATAAATAGGGTATGTAAGAAATATCTTGATAAATTTGTAATTGTATTTATCAATGATATTCTTATATACTCTAAGACCGAAGAAGAGCACGCAGAACATCTTCGCCTGATACTGGAATTATTGAAAAGAGAAAAGTTGTATGCAAAGTTGTCCAAGTGTGAATTCTGGTTAAGGGAAGTTCAGTTATTGGGTCATGTTATATCGGAAGCAGGGGTGAAAGTAGATCCAGCCAAAATAGAAGCAGTTGAAAAATGGGAGGCCCCAAAGACTTCTTCTAAAGTCCGAAGCTTTTTGGGATTGGCAGGCTATTATCGTAAATTCATTCAAAACTTTTCGAAAATAGTTGTGCCATTGACCAAACTGACTCGGAAAAATATTAAGTTTCAGTGGGAAGAAGAACAACAAGAAGCCTTTCAACTGTTGAAAGATCATCTCTGCAGCACCCCGGTGTTGACCTTACTAGATGGATTAGAAGATTTTATAGTAACAGTGATGCCTCGAAATTGGGATTGGGATGTGTTTTGATGCAAAGAGGAAAAGTGATTTCATATGCGTCAAGACAATTAAAGGATCATGAGAAGCAGTACTATACTCATGATATGGAATTGGCAGCGGTAGTGTTTGCGTGAAAATATTGAGACATTATCTTCTGGGGACAAAATGTCAAATTTATACAGATCATAAAAGTCTACAACATCTGTTCAACTAGAAAGAATTAAATATGTGACAGCATCGGTGGATTGAACTTGTTAATGATTATGATTGTGAAATCCTCTACCACCCAGGAAAAGCCAATGTGGTAGCTAACGCTTTGAGTAGAAAAGAGTGGGACTATTAAAACTGTGGCAATGAGAATAAATTTAGTTCCGGATATTCATAAAGATATTGTGAAATGTCAGAAGGAAGCCATGAAAGAAGATCTTGTCAATTCAAAAAGGTTGGGTAAGATGATTTCGACTCTGGAACCGAATAATGAGGGAATTATGTGCTTTCAAGGGCGAATTTGGGTACCATGTTTTGGGGATATCCGAAAAGTTATTCTGAATGAAAGTCATAAATCCCGATACTCTATTCATCCAGGTACCAATAAGATGTACAAAGATCTGAAACCTTTTTATTGGTGGCCCAGATTGAAGAAAGACATAGCTAGATTTGTGGAACAATGTATAACGTGTTTACAGGTTAAGATTGAGCATCAGAAGCCATATGGAAGCCTTAAATCTTTAGATATTCCTATATGGAAGTGAGATCACATTACAATGGATTTCGTCATGAAGTTACCTCGAACTCCAAAGGGGTATGATGCAATCTAGGTTATTGTTGATCGCTTCTCTAAATCTGTGCATTTTCTACCTATAAGAGAGGGTTACTCTTTAGAAAAGTTGGCACATATTTATATCAAAGAGATTGTAACTAGGCATGGTGTTCCACTATCTATTGTCTTTGATAGAGATAGTTGTTTCACCTCAAAGTTTTGAGAAAGTTTGCAGAAGGCTTTGGGATCTGAAATACGGTTAAGTACAGCCTATCATTCGTAAACAGACGGGCAAAGTGAAAGAACTATCCAGACTCTCGGAGACATGTTGAGAAGTTGTATCATTGACTTCGGGGGATCGTGGGAAGATCATTTGCCACTAATAGAGTTTGTGTATGATAACATTTACCATTCCAATATTCAAGCGGCATCGTATGAAGTATTATATGTACGTAAATGTCGAACGCCATTGTGTTGGAACGAGGTAGGAGAAAGGCAGTTAACGGGTCCTAAGATTGTTCAAGAAACTTCTGAAAAGATTGAACAGATCCGTGAAAGAATCAAAACAACACACAAACCGCCAGAAAAGTTATGATGATAATCATCGAAAGCCGATTGAGTTTTGTGTGGGTGATTTTGTGATGTTAAAAGTTTCTCCATGGAAAGGTGTTGTCAAATTTGGAAAGAAAGGCAAGCTCAGTCCGAGATATGTTGGGTCGTTTAAAATATGTAAACGAATTGGGCCAGTGGCTTATCAGTTGGAGCTACCTGAAGAGCTTAGTCTAATTCATAACACTTTTCATGTATCGAACTTGCAAAAATGTTTAGCTGATCCAAGCCTAGCTATACCGCTTCCAGAAGTTAAACTGTACAGTAAGCTGAATTTTGTGGAAACACCAGAAGCTATAACCGACAAAAAAATCAGAGTGTTACGGAACAAAGAAATTAGTCTCGTTAAAGTACAGTGGCGGTATCATAAGGGATCAGAAGCAACTTGGGAACTGGAATAAAAAATGAGAACAAAATATTTGTGGCTTTTTGAATATAGGAATTTCGGGACGGAATTATTTTGAGGGGTGGATAATGTGATAATCGGGTTCTGGTCATTACCCAAGGCATTTATTATGTGAATTAATTGATTACATGGGTACATGCTTACATGAATTTAATATGTGAGTATGTGTATTTTATGCATGAGAATATATGCATAATAGGTGGATGCATATACATGTGATTTAAAAATATGCATGAAATTAGAAATACATAATATATATATATATATGATTTTATGATCATACATATATTTTATATGCACATGAAGTATGTATGTGTGCATGAAATGATATACATGCATGGGTAGTTTTATATGTATGTATGTGGGTAAAAGTTGGGGTGGCCGACTTTCCATATTTGGAAAGTATAAATAGATGTTTTTGGTGGAGAGGCAAGGTTTCTGCTTCTTTTAGAAATCTTGAGAGAATTGAGAGAAAGCCTGGTCGGATTACTTGCATACATGGAAGCAAAGTTGGTTTGCATTTGCTAAAATACATAAGGTGAGTACTTTCTAAAAATCTCTTTTAAAAGCTTTGGTTATTGATCTTGATAGAACTGCATATTATTCTCAAAAAGAGTTTTGTGCGATTTGGGTTTTATCCAGTCAAGGGGTGATCGGATTAAGTATAAACCGGACATAGTGTTGTCCGGATTGTTCTAAGCCGGACATCTGTGTTCCGATTTAGTTGTAAACCGAACATAGTGTCATGCGATTTAATGAGTTAGTAAATTTTACATTATGTAAACTGGATAAAAGTTTTGAATGGAGAAGTAGGAATACGATCAAGTGTTGTGCGGTTTAGTCTTAAATCGATCAAGGGTCGTACGAATTATTTATAAATCGACCAAGCATTGTCCGGATTGATAAATCGGACAAAGACCAAGTATTGTCCTGATTAATATATCGGACAAGGGACAGTGTTGTCCAGATAGCTTGTCCGGATAACTTGTCCGGATGTTTTATACTTGATAGAATTTTCAAGTATTGAGAATCTTTGGAATTTTGTAAATTGACAATTAATTTTTGTTGGATTAATTATTGTAAAAAGGGTATTTTTATATCTTTTTAAATAAAAGATATGTTCCTACCAAGCTTGGTAACGTAAATCTGTTTTGATATGAAACTATATTTTGGAAAATATTCCTACCAAGCGTGGTGACGTAAGTCTGTTTTGGTAAGGAATTGGATTTTGTGAACTGTTTCTACCAAGCATGGTAACGTAAGTCTGTTTTGGTATGAAACTTGTTTTAAGAGGTAGTTCCCCCGGACGTGGTGACTTTTGTATGTTCTGATAAGTAGTCCTGTTTTGATAGATGAACAAGGGTGGCATATCAATGAGAGGTGTACTTGGAATAAGTGAGGCATTGTCATATGTGGATATTATTATTATAACTTTTTATATTATTACTAATTGAATCTAATAACTTTGAATCATCATTTCTTTGTGACCTGATGAATTAGAGATATTATTCCTCTTAGAAATAGTAATTTAGATGCCATTGAGAAGGGGAAAATGGTTTGTCACAAAGGGCAAGTATTGCTTTAAATTTTTCCATTAATATTTACAAAGGAATTCTTGTTTTTTCAATCTAATGAATCAAAGAGACTTTGGTCGCAATCATAGTTTCAATTTGGGAATATTGGATGTTTAAACAGATGCATTTGTATCAAGAACTGATGTTATTGAGTTTATCCTGTTATTCATTTTCTTTAAGGGCTGCATTGTTTAGTTGAAATACACATATTCCTGAGCAAAGATATTCTATTATATTTTGGTGTTTATCACCCTGCATTTGCAAAGAAGGGATTTACTCACTAGACCCTTTTGGTCTAACCCTCATTTTCTGTTTTAAAAATATGCGATGCAGGAACTGCGGGGTCCAAGGATAGTAAGAGGAAAGGGAAAAAGTGATTATTTTCCTAATCTGATATATGCTTTTGAAGATCTGCATAAGATTGATTATTTTTTGAAGATACATGTTATTATACATGTGCTAGTAGATGATTTATTTTGGAATTTTTCATATGTAGATTTTGTACATATAAGAATCCTTGTACGAGTGGGACCATTGTGGTGTAAAATGTATTTCTATGTAATGAAATATGTGTTATATGCAAATGTAGTATTTGGGGTTGTTACAATAATTAATCTTATAAATAAATACTAAGACCGAGTTCAAAAAGAAATACTAACTTGTTGATTCTTGATTTACGACTTCATCAAATAGAGGTAGTAGTATTCCATGCTTATTTCAAATGCCTATGAAAGAATACGTAATATCAATGAGCCTCCAGTTTATGTCAATTCAAAATTCCAAAATATTAATAATCGCATGGTATTTACCGTTGAAATTTTCACATGTCAATCCCGAACATATCTGGCTTGTTCCTTCAATGCCCATAACGCTTGTTCCTTGTGTATTAACAACATTTCTAGTTTCCTTGCTTCATTGATATAGTTTTGAATAATAAATTGTCTCCTTTGAGCAAAATTTAGTGCACTGACATAGGTTATTTCATTGATATTCTCTTGCGTCATCCATTGGGAGATATTTGTCATGTGTGCATTTCACCCAGCACTATTTTTCTCATTTTGTTCTTCTCTTTTTGTCGTGAATAATAACGTCTATTATATTCCTTATGTTTTTCTGCAAATGTTTTGTAAATGATTTTTAAATATATATTGAGTGATTACATCAAGATTTAAAGTGTATGCATGTTAGATATTCTACATACCTTTTGCTATATCTACATTAACTTGGGAGACATCAACATTTGGCCGGTACAACTGCATGTTCGATCTCGGTTCGGGGTGATGGATTAACATTGGCCCAATACAACCGCATATATATAAGATATTTGAATATGAAAAATAAAGATTGTTATAAATAAATACTAATATCGAGTTTAAAAAGAAATACTAACTTGTCAATTCTTGATTCACGACTTCGTCAAAAAGAGGTAATAGTATTTCATGATTATCTCGAATGCCTATGAAAGAAAACATCATGTCAATGAGCTTCTAGTTTATGTCAATTCCAAATTCCAAAATAATAGTTATCGCAAGATTTTTACCATTGAAGTTTTTATGTATCAACCAGAACATATCTGTTTGTTCCTTTACTACCCATAACGCTAGTTCCTTGTGTACTAGACAACATTTATGTTATTTTCTCTGCCTCCTTGATAATAGTTTCCATTAATAATATTTCTCCTTTGAGCAAAAGTTAATGCCCTGACAGGGGTTGTTTCATTGATATTCCCCTGTGTCATCTTCATTGGAGAGATATTTGTTATGTGTTTCATAGATTAACTACTTCTTTCACCAAGCGCTATTTTTCTCATTTTATTTTCCTCTTTTTGTCGTGCATAATAGCGTCTATTGTATTCCTTCTGTTTTTATGCGAATGTTTTGTAAATGATTTTTAAATATATGTTGAGTGAGTACATCAAGAATTAAAGTGTATTCATATTATCCATTTCCACATACCTTTTGTTGTATCCACATTAACTTGGGAGACATCAACATTTGCAGCATCTTTATCGACAATCTTCATTGCACACCCTAACATGACATAGACAAAATAAATATTGAAGCACATGACTCATACATATAACTCATTTTCAAAACATTCATTGAATGATCACATATATGTTTAAAATATCATTACAACTAATACAACATAACATAAAAGTTACATATATATTCCAAATGTCTTCACCAAAAACACATAATCCTAATCAACTTAAATAGTCACACAGTTTTAACTCAGCATAGGTCCAATGGTGTGTGCTTCTGACATATCTGGATCAAACACAATCTTGGTTAAAGTCGTTGAAGTCAAAACATTCATTGAAAATATTAGAAAATACGTTTTTAGATGGATAACATATAGAAATATTAAATAACTACATAAAATATAAAATAACATATAACATATTTAAATTTAGATAGATAAGTTTAACACGAGATACATAAAATATGGATTTATTTTTTATGGCCCGAGCCATCTTCACAATACGTGTTCGTTGAGTATCATACAACCTCATCTTTATAATGTGCCCCTATTCAAAATAGCAAAGTTAGAACAATTTATAAATTTGTTAATTTGGTAATAATTTTAATACAAATGCAACTTACGTTCCATCTTGTAAAAATATATCACACGAACCCAATCAAAATACACGATGATCTCATATATAATAAACTTGTCATCCCATTATGATTTCCCAACATCTAAAACAAAGATATTTAAATATTAATTTTAAATTATATCATCAAATTATGGAAGATATATAAATATAGATGTAATTAAAAAATTTAAATGTATCGATAATCATCTTTCGTGTAGTTCTATCTTCAGCAAGAGTTTTAATGGAAGGTGCCGATGGATAATGCAAACACTCTTTCAGTATCATTCGTCAATGGATTTGGCTTTGTGTTTTTACTGAAATAAGTGACTTATTCGCCACGAACAAAACTATATTTTCATACCTTGAGTACTCATAATAAGTCTCTTCAATTTAGAAATGCTCCAACGAAAAGATACCCCAAACAAATTTCTTTGTTACTTGGAATAATTGCAGCCATTTTGTCCCTCTAATATATAGAATATGCAATAATATATTTGTTAATATCTTAAAAATAATAATTTTCATGACATCAAAATAAAATATGAATAATTTCACTTACGTTTTGTTCAAATAAGATAAGATATAGTTTTTTTTCAAGTAAGATAAGATATAGTTTTTTTTCTTCCACGTCTTCCCAAACAAGTTGAAAACTTCCACCATACATGTTCTTGTTGTAGTGATGAAAAACTTTGACATAAGAATATGAATCCATTTTTTAAATCACAAATGATGAAATACATATCAATAAAATATCCATTTTTAATATTTGTTAACTCTTTAGAATCTTGAGAATATTTTATATGTTTTATTATAAAAAAATATTTTTATGTTGATATATTTATCAAACATAAACTAACTAAAAACGTAATATCCAAACACATGAAGCAGTGAACTTAAGAGAAGTGCTAACTAACAACGCCTTAAGAGGGTAATATCCCATTAGCCCGTGGACAACAATTTGGATCATCAAGTGCATTGTTAAACTTCTTAACAAATTGTCCCACTTGGTTATCATAACATAAAGTAACAAACAATTCAATATCCAACCAAATTTATTAAATAATAACAAAGAGAAAATATTTGTTAGGTTCAATATTTTGTTCTTAAATGTTATATCCTAGCTTTATGTTTCTTGTGTATAAATAGTGCGCTTTGTTGTAGTTTGTGAAGTATGTAGAGGAGTGTAGAAGTGGTGTAAACCTTTGAAGATAATTTTGTCTCTCTCTACATTTCTATTTCTGCCGTTGATGGTCTTGTGAGTGTTCTTGTTAATTCATGTTTTGATTGATTAAACGTGGGAATATCAGTTGGTATCAGAACAAGAAACAACAACTAGAGAATCAGACTGTGATGGATTTGGATTGAATTTGGTTGAAGAATTGTTCGAGACTTACTGTTTTTGGACGAACATTTTTTGCTACTGTTTTGATTCTGAATTTCTTAATTTGTTTGAATTTTTGATTGATTTTGATTGTTTGTTGTTCGAAATTCTTGTTAGAGTTTGATGGAATCATTCAATTTCTCAATTGAATTGAATTTGAGTTCCAATTCGGGATTTTTGCAATTCTTGAGTTTGAAACTGTTCTTGATAATTTTAATGAATTCAACCAGTATAATCTGTTTTTGCTAAGAATCGGATTCAAAAACTTGTTTTTAGTCATATTGCGAATCAATTTGTGCAAGTTTTATTCAATTTTGATTGATTTTGAGTGTATTTGGATCGATTTATGCATATTCTGTTAACAAGTTCCTTCATCGCTCGTTAATACATTCAATGAGCGATAAGGACTCCTCATCGGTCATTGAATTTTCATTGAATTCTTTTATATTTCTTATTGTCCGATTGTAACACTCCCAAAAGAAAAACAACAAGGTAGGAGATAATTTTAACCGATAAAGCAAAACACAAAAAAAATAGAGTTTAAAAGAAAATCACCCAACAACGGGGAATAGTAAAGCGTTTACAAAGCGACAAATGAGGCGATAAAAAAAACAACCTATTAATCTAAACAATTCTATGCCTAGATTAAGTACGGGTGTTTCTACCAACTCTAAAAAATACGAAATCGACCAAGTAGTAACGCTCGAAGCATCAAGTGATTTTACTCCAAAAAGACTTTAACGAACTATCTTCCTCTCAACCCTTTGATACCCCTCCGCTAAAGGAACCTGATAAGCAAATCATTTCAAGA
Source organism: Cynara cardunculus var. scolymus (assembly GCF_001531365.2). Taxonomy (NCBI): domain Eukaryota; kingdom Viridiplantae; phylum Streptophyta; class Magnoliopsida; order Asterales; family Asteraceae; genus Cynara; species Cynara cardunculus. Next base: position 39,625,957 of record NC_037528.1, on the reverse strand, counting down.
AAGAATGTTAGGCTTACGCCTAGTGAGTTCAATTAATAGAGTAAAAGTGACTATAAAACCTTTTTATTTAAAATGCAATTATATAAAAATATCGATACATAACTTTAGACAGTGAAAGAGGGAACGTAAGTCCTAAGTAATTTGTGGAGGAGTCAAAACATCCGAAGATGACGGGGGAGACCCGATTTACCGTTGATTGTGACGGAACACAAAGTAAGTCATAGATCAACGTTTCAGAGCATCACTTACAGGTTATACACATTGACATCAACCTAACCAATCATGTAGTCGGTCGTGATCTTAAACTCTTTACCTCATAAATTACATAATGATCTCAATGCCTATTTCCGAGTGGAAATGAGAAGATAGATTTGGAAGTTACATAATGATCACAATGCCTAAATCCAAATCATATCAATCTTCTCACAAGGTAATTAAATCAACTTCCGTGCCCATACTCCATTACACTCCGGTAATATGACTAAAAGTGACGTCTTAATGCATAATGTCATTCATTTAACAATAAGTATTACACACGAGTTCCATAGCCATGAAATATTTCCTTACTCCTAAGAAAGAGCTCCTCATACGTATATTTTAAGGGTTTTTAAGGTTTTTAAGGCCAACAATACATGGAGTGTATGATCTACATAGTGAATAACCAATTTTCAACTCATTAAATCAATGTCAACGGAATTTCCAAGTTGCCACACTCTAGACCTATAATCCTCATCCCATTCAAGTAAGTAAATTTATAGGGGCTCAAGTAAACGGCAAACAAATACCCTATCGCAATTATTAGAGGGTTTCGTAAAAGAATGAGTGAACTCATCATGTAGGATTTAGGAGAAATCCCAAAATTTGGACTGTTGCTTGTTGCTTTTGTTTGCTAGTTTGCATGGCGCAGCAGCTGCTGTTCGGGCAAGAGGGCGAAGAAACAGCACAGCATGGACTGCTGTTCGGGCAAGAGGGCGAAGAAACAGCACAGCATGGACTGCTGTTTGCAAAGCCAAACAAAGAAACGACGCAGAAGTTGATGCTGTTTTGGCGAGGCAACGACGGGGAGCACAGCAGGCTGCTGTTCGGTCGAGAAGACGCAGAAAAACGCAGAAGTTGCTGATGTTTTGGCGAGGCAATGATGGGAAGCACAGCAGGCTGTTATTCGGTTGAGAAGACGCAGAAAAACGCAGCAGTTGCTGCTGTTTTGGCAACGCAACAACGGGCAGCACAGCATGCTGCTGTTTGGTCGAGAAAACGCAGCAGTTGCTGCTGTTTTGGCGAGGCAACGACAGGCTGCTGTTTGGTCGAGAAAACAAAGAAAACGCAGCAGTTGCTGCTGTTTTGGCGAGGCCACAAAGGAACGGCACAGCAGGCCGCTGTTTGGTTGAAGAAAACGAAGAAACAGCACCGATGCGCCAGATGTTTGATGAGACAACGAAGGAGCAGTTGTGGCCGACGCCAAATGACTAACTCTGGGTGTTGTATCTTCCAAAGACTAGGATTTAGATGGAGCTCACCACATCTCTCTCTCCCTCTCGAACCGTAGCTGTTGCAGTTGTTCCCCTTTCTCCCCTAGATTTTCCTCTTTCTTTCTCTCGAGTGAAGGGGGCTCTCCTTTCCCAGGTGCAGTCCTCCATCCTATTTTACAAGCTCAACCTCCCTACTAAAACAGAACCAGTAGGTAAGGACTCAGAGTCAAATAAGGGAATTCTTCCAAGGTCAGGAAAGTCTAATGGTTATGATCCAAATATAGAGGGTAACACCCCCGCCCTTTTCAATAAAAACCCTTTTTAATAACTCTTTCAAATCCAAAGTTTATAAAAATCCATTCCCCTTTTCTTTTCTTTTTTTTTTCTTTTCTTTTTCTTAGAAGGACTTAATAATATAATAGGGTCTAAACTTCTAATATGCAAGTACTTTTATATGGATATAGAGTACGTTTACCATGCAGACGAGACGAAGGAGAAGAAAAGAAATACTAACGTGACTGGAGTAGAGAAAAGAAAGGGAAAATTTCAGGTGTTACACCGATATCCTGCATTCATCGCTTAGTGTGTTAAGCAATATCTTGTCTTCATCGCTGGTTAAATTGGGTGATAAGCAGTGTTGTCTGATTAGTAAGAGTTGGAAGATAAAGAGTTAGGCGATAAAGAGTTGTGCGATAAGAGACTTGAAGGATAAGCAAGCATTGTCCGATAAGCAAGGTTGAGTGATAAGTAGTGTTTTTTTATAAGGAGTTGAGCGATAATTAGTCTGAACAATCAAGTTTGGGTGACAAGCAAAATTTGTGAGAAAGTTAATATGATTTTATGAGTTTTGAACTGTTTTTTAAAGATCAAATGTTAGTCAATCATTTTGAATTGTTTGAAATGGCATTTATATTAGAAAGAGAGAACAAGGAACTTAAAGAGAAATTTTTTGATTTGGAAAAGAAATTTAAAAAGGAAAAAAGAAAAGTATATAGAAATTATCTATGAGAACCATTCAAATCTTTGTTGGGCGAAAGATACAATAAAGGAAAATGAGCAAATAAGAGAAAAAAAGAAGAAGTTTATACAGGCTCAGATAGATGAACTTCTTACTAGAGATCGTCATTATGAGATTCAAGATAGAAATGTTGAACTATTAAAGAATAATTCAGAGTTAACACAAAGGTGTATGAAGCTGATAAAATTTTAAGTTCTGAAAGAAGAGTTTTGAGAAAGAAAAGAAAAAGATAGTTGAACTAGAAAAGTTATTAGAATCTGAAAGGAAAGAGTTTGAGAAAGAGAAGAATACATTTTCTGATGCAGAATAGAGGTTTAATGTTGAGAAAAGGATTTTTGAAAGAAACTTGAAATCTTTTGAGATGGGTTCTGTGAAGCTTTCTGAGCAAATCATTGATTTTGAGAAGATTGTTATTGTGGAAATATCTAAATTTGAAGTTGAAAGAAAAGAATCTGATAAGAAGTGTTTGGAGCTTTCAAAGAGTATTGCTGCTATTCAAAAGAGTCTGGATGATGAGAGAAAATCTTTTGCTATTGAAAGAAAGAATGCAGGAAAGAAGAATGTTGTTATAGCTAAGGAGTTAGCTGAAAAGAAAAAGTGGTTAGATGTTGCATCTGAGAATGAGAAAGGAAATTTTGAGATAGAAAGGAAAGATTTTGAAAAGGAAAGAAAAAAAGTTCAAGGTAAAAATTTCTGAGATTACAAAGAAATTATCTGATTTGAAAGCTGATCTTGTTACTGAAAAGAATATGAGATCTAACTTTGAAAAGAAATATGTTTTAACAACTAAAGAAAGAGATCAATTATTAAATAAACTCAAAGATTTTTCTGAAAATGATAGTTCAACTGAGTCTCTATCTTCAGTTAGAAAAGGCAAGAGTAAAAGTTCTTCTGTCAAATCTAACAGTTACTCAAGTAGATTTTCTAGAACTGGTGCTTCAAACTATAAATATCATATTTCTCGACAGTATTACAATGATTATGTGATTGAATCAGATAATCATTATAAATTGAAGAAAATGTTTTGGAAGAAGAAATTAGCTGCAGACAACTTTGTTGAAAACAAGTCTGTATATACAAAATATTTTGCTTCAAAGACTGTTTTACCTTGTATTGTCAATAATCATTTGATCAGTCTTAGCAAGAAGAATATTTGTTGTTCAAGGTATGGAGCTAACAAGTTTATCAATCAGAGGAATAGCAGGTATGATAATAATTGGAATGGTACATATTGCATATCTGATTTTTCTGAGAATAGTTATACAATGAAAACTTCTGATTTGAACAGATGGTATGGTACTTATTGTATACCCCAAACCAATGCTAACAAATTAGGATCCATGAAAGTATGGATACCAAAATCTGTGTAATCTATTTTTGCAGGTTTGTCATGTGCTGAGCTGAATTTAGAAGATTAAACACTTGATAAAGTGATGTTTGTTTTGAGGGGGAGTATATGGAGATTTGTGCTTTAAAGTAGTTTATGAACATATCAGTTCAGGATATGGTCTTCAATACAGTTTCTGAATAAATCAGTTCAGAACCGGAGCTTATCTGAATAAAGGGAGTATAATGTTTTATTTGATATACTGATTTCATCAAGATATTAATTCCATGGGGAGTAATGATTTTAAAATTTATCTGATCATTTTTCAAAAGAAGAGTAAGTATTTTTCATACTTATCTGAATGATTAATGGATACTTAACTAATTTGTTTTACAGGATTATATGAAGAAATAAAGAGTTTGAAAGATAACGCCTGAAAGATTAAAAGTATATCCAGACAAAGGTTGTGCGATGAGAGCATAATCCAAACATAGTTGTGAGCAGTAAATTTCCTATCCGAACATAGGCTTGAGTGATGAAGTGCTAATCCACACAAGCCATAAGAGATGAAGTGTCAATACGGATGAGTAGTGAGCTATGAACTTTGGGCGATGAGATACTAGAATGGTGAGCGATTAGTATGAGCAATGAGTTAAAGATGAGGATGAGCGATGAGTCACCTAATCGGCCACAATATTGAGCGATGAACTACCTTCATCGACCAATGTAAGATGATTTTAAAAGTTGAGTGATAAGCATTGAGAGTTGAACGATGAACGATGAATGTTAAGCAATGACAGGCTAAGTGTTGATCGATGAACGATTAAGTCTTGAGCGATGAGTGATAGGTTGAGCATTGAGATATCATAGTTGAGCGATGAGAGACTTGTGGTGAGCGATGAAACCCCTCATCGACCACAATGGTGAGTGATGAACTCCTTTCATCGACTAAGTGGTGAGCGATGAAATTCCTCTCATATGCAAGACTTTGATTGATAAACCTTTTGAGTGATAAAAGAATTTTTTTTTTCATCAATTTTTTTGTGCTTAATTTTTTTATCTGATCTTAATCTTCATATGCTTAGAAGAAGGACAACTTCTAAGTATATTAAAATGTTTTACGAATGTTCAAACCACTTCTTTGATCTCAAATGTTTTTATGATTTTAAGAAGTGAGAATTTAAATATTTTTTTTAAATGAGTACTATCTTTGAACATGTACTTCATTGAGTTAATACTTGTGTATTTTCTCATCTTGCATAATTCCAATACCTGATTCAACTGTTCTTAAAATTAGTTATTTTCATGTCTCATATATTCATTGATATTTTTTGGTAGAAATACACTCGTTTGAAATTTTAATTGTTTTCATTGTGCGTTATTTCATATCAATGTTTCAATTCTTATCTGAAATAGTAATTGTGATTTATTCTTCACAATAAACATTCTAATTTTTTTTGAATATTTGTTGATAAACACTGTGCATACTGAGTCATTCTGGTTAGCCTTTGAATTTGTTTCTTGATAATTCTAAACAGATGTCTTCAATGTTATAGCTTCTGAACAACTCAGTTCAGAAATTGTTCTACATATATGACTTTTGAATACATCAATTTAGGATTCATACTTCCTTTTTTATGAGATTTAACATATATATCTCTGAATGTGCAATAATTTTCTGAGTGCTAAGAATTTAGAAGTTTCAATGGTCAATCTAGAGCCGGAAGGACCTACCCATGAAACACATCCCTAAGTTCGATATATTTTGAAAGGGAGTGTTTGAGGTAAAATGTTGAGAGATTGAATGTTTGTGAGTGATAAGTATCAATTTATTTGATACTTTTACACTTTTTCTTCACTTTATTTACCCATTTTATTTTTCCAAAATTCCACAAATTTAGTCTTTTTGTTTTGTTTTTCTATCTTTTTATATTGGAGCTAAAGTGATGTGATAAACATGTATACTTCTTGGATATGTGTTGATTTTTGGGAAAATAGCTTTGTTATTAGGTACTTGGTTGAAGCATGCTACAGCATGTGCTGCAGGACGATCCAGGGGCATTCTTGAGAATAGTACGAGAATCTTTTGAGATCACTTCTTCCCTTTTTGGCAGCTCATCTCCTGCAGATTTCAAGATCTCATAGGACAAATTTAAGATCTGATTTTTGGTATTATCTAGGTGGTTTAGCTTTGCTCATTGGTTTGTGTAAAAAGTTGGGTAAAGTTTTTACCCATTGGTTTTTACCCTCCCTTCCTCCACTATATAAAGGGGGGAGGTTTGGCTTTATAAGTAAGCAATTTGTATGCAAATAATCTAGAGAAACACTTGGAGTAGTTAAATATTGAAGGTTCTTTTGGGTTTAAAGTTATATTTGCAAGTATTTTATTTTTCTTCTTTATAATTTCTCTTTACTTTTATTTCTCTTGTCATCTTTTATTCTCTTAATGCTCTCCTTATTATGCTTTATTATTATTCATGCAATTAATTTTTCTAGTTTAAGTATTGTTAGACGCTTTTATAATCACGCTTAGCATTTATTTTTCTACTTTATTTGTCTTTCTTATGTATTATTATTTACGCAATTAATTTTTCAAGCATGTTAGGCTAAAAATATAGCTTGGGTGTTGGGTGAAGTTAAGATAAAGTCCGGTTCCGTTTGTAGAAATATAAATTATAAATCTTTACAACTACGTCATTCAAGTTTTTATCATAAAAACATCATCCATGGACAAGTTGATCACTTGTTTAAAAGTGTTAAAGTGTGTTGGATTTAGAGATAAGCCAACAAGCACATGTCAACTTGAATGATATGGAAGTAGGCTCGAGAGAGTTACTTAGAATCAAGGAGACTCGTTTTCGCTCCATTTAGCTTATAAAAGGAATAGTTTGAGCCAATGTCGGGACTCCAGCCTTGCATAGAGATATAAGAGTTGGATCTATGACTGTGTGTCATTCTAAATCTCGAGAAAGTACCTTAAAGAAGCTATTAGTTGTAAAGATAAGTCGTTTATAAAGCATGTTATAGAACCATGTTGTAGCATGCTGTCTACTTTTAAGTCGGTTTAATATCTTAACGAATCCCTATACCCTAAGCTCTCTTTTATTACTTGTTGACAACATTAGTATTTAATCAACTCACCACAAATATTTCCTCGAATTCACCATCTGAAATCATATCTTTAGTTAGACTATTAAATTGAACTTTTTCCTTTTTCTCCGTGGACGATATTCGGTATTTTTACTACTTTATTACTTGTAAAAGACGATAGTGGATTGATGAGTGTATACTTGCACTAATCTCCATTTGTTAGCAGTCTGAGAGATTTATTTTATATAATTCTCGTAACAAGTTTTTGGCACCACTGTCGGGGATTTAGGCAAGAGTTTATTTTTAGTAAATCTAAAGATTTGATTTTTCTACCATCTTTTTACTTGATTTTGGGTGTGGTGTATGCCAAGGCTACCGTACGGGGAGATTTTTGAATTGAATATGGATATCGAGCGAACATTTAGACAAAGACGAAGAGTTCAAAGAGTATTATTATCTACTCTAACCTCTTCAAATATGGCTGATAATCCACTTCCACCAACTCCCCCACCACTGAATGACGCTGAAAAAATAATCAAACTGGAAAACTCAAAAGATGGAGGAATTATGGACTATGCCATTCCTGTTTTTGATCAGTTAAATTCAAGAATAATTAGACCATAAATGGAAGCCCTCCATTTTGAGTTAAAACCAGTAATGTTTAATATGTTACAAACCAACGGTCAGTTTAGTGGTTTGCCATCTGAAGATCCACACTCATACTTAAAATCATTCATGGAAATAACTGACACTTTCCTTATCCCGGGAGTATCTAACGATGCTCTAAGACTCACATTGTTTCCTTTTTCTTTAAGGGATAGGGCAAAGTCTTGGTTCAATTCCTTGCAACCAGGATCTGTGAATTCTTGGAATAGCATGGCAGAAGAGTTTTTAAAAAAATATTTTCCTCCCACTCGAAATGCTAAGTCCAGAAACAAAATTTGTCTTTTTAGACAAATGAACGATGAGGCAGTTCCCGATGCTTGGGAAAGGTACAAGGAGCTATTAAGAAAATGCCATCACCATGGCATTCCATACGGTATACAGCTCGAGACATTTTACAATGGGTTAAATCTCATTGCAAAACAAATGCTCGATGCTACATCAGGAGGAGCTTTCACAGCTAGTACCTATAATGATGGATATGATATCCTTGAAAAGATTTCTAACAATAATGGACATTGGACCGACCCACGTGCACTAGTACCACGCAAAACAATGGGGAATTCATGACATGGATGCTTTTACAGCATTGACGGCTCAGATGATTGCGATAACCAACTTGATTAAAAGTTTAACAAACGGTCAAGTAGCACAATCTATAGCCACCACACACATGCTCCAACTGTTGAGTCGATACAATGTGTGTATTGTGGTGGAGGACATCCTTTTGAACATTGTCCATCTAACTCTGAATCAGTCAACTATGTGGGAAATCAAAATAGATCAAGACCATTCTCTCAAACATACAATCAATTTTTCATGGCACAGTCCTGCTCTAAACCCACCAATGAACAAACCCCAAGGGACTTCACAATTCCAACCATATCAGTCTCAACACCAACATCAGGGTCAAGCTCCAAACCATCACCAAAATACTTTTCATCAACAAGCAAATCATTCACCTTTCCAAAAAAAAGTCTAACCAACAAGCCGAATCTTCTACTTCTTTAGAAGCAACTCTGAAAGGATTCATAAACCAAACCAACACAACCATGAACCATCAGAACACTCCCATAAGATCTCTAGAAACACAGATTAGTCAACTTGCACTTAAGGTAAGAAATAAACCTCCAGGTACTCTTCCTAGTGATACAAAGATTCCAAAGCCAATGATGAGAGAGCATGTAAAGGTAGTGACTTTAAGGAGTGGAAAGAACCTCATAGAGAGTGAACCTATAAAAAATCTGTTGAACCCAAGGACTCAATTAAGAGGGATGTCACAACATCTAGTTCAGATATTGTCACAACCACCTTGAAAGATAAGGGAAAACCAATAGAAATAGGACCACTTTCTGATAAAGCAGACTTCCCCTTGTTATTTCCGAATGAAGGAAAAAAGAAGGTATCATTTCATAATGATATTGGAACATCTTCTGCTAAAAGTAACAAGAATGTTGAGTCACCTGTTCCTCATGAAGAGCCTATCATCATCCAGGAACCTCCTAGTCAGTCCTCTAAAAAACTAGTCATAACCCCTATTCCTCCTCATATACCTTTTCCACAAAGGTTGAGGAATCAGAAAGAGGAGTTGCAATTCAAAAAGCCTTGACGTGTTCAAACAGCTACATATCAACATCCCGTTGGTTGAAGCTATTGAAAAAATGCCAAGTTATGCAAAGTTCCTCAAGGAAATTTTGAGCAAGAAGAAAAAACTGAACGAATTTGAGACTGTGGCCCTAACACAAGGTTCTAGTGCCCTCCTTTCAAATAAAATTCCCCCTAAACTCAAAGATCCCGAGAGTTTCACAATTCCTTGTTCAATAGGTGGGAAGGAAATTGGAAAGGCTTTAGGTGATTTAGGTGCCAGTATTAACCTCATGCCCTTATCAGTATTCAATACCTTAGGCATAGGTGAGGCTAGACCAACCACAATTCCCCTTCAGTTAGAAGACAAATCCATAGCTCACCCAAAGGGAAAAATTGAGGATGTATTAGTCCAAGTGGATAAATTCATTTTTCCCACTGACTTCATCATTCTTGATTTTGAGGCTGATAAAGAGATTCCAATCATCCTAGGAAGACCATTCTTAGCAACCGGTAGGACTAGGGATGGTAATGGGGCAGGGACCCCAATACCCGTCCCCGTCCCCGATCCCCCGTATGTGTCCCCGTCCCCGTCCCCRTCCTCGCCGGGGATTATGATCACATCCCCATCCCCGTCCCCAACGGGGAACGGGGATTTTTTTGAAGCCTATTGAAACTATTTGGAAATACAAATCAAGGGAGAAGTAAAGAAGGCAATGTCTACCTCTACTGAGAAAAACCAGTGAAGTGATCGTGTAGGGAGAGGGAGAGCCGAAGAGGGAGAGTCAACTTGTAGTAGGCTATGGTACAAGTGTATATTGTTGGGTCGGTTACGCGGTATAAGGGTTTTGGAGGAAAGGAGGGCATCGATTATTCTATATCGGATCTTTGAATTAATTCATGTATACGCAAACTGATAGTTGATCTTTAAACAGTTAGGTTATCATCAAGCAATC
>NC_037528.1:39611057-39615655 GCF_001531365.2 Cynara cardunculus var. scolymus | reverse complement strand
AATTGCTCAACCGAGCTGTAAAACATGAAAGCACGGATAAACTCTGGAGGAAAAACATAAAACTAAAACTTCACAAAACATATTGAATAAAGATCTCGAAGCAAATAACTATCATTCCTTTTTGCACGAACTGAACTTTAGTTAATCAAGAACTCAAAGACTGGAAGCAAAGACTAACCAATTGAAAGGCACGTTTCCCTGTAACCAAGCCCTAAAATACTGACAATTGATCGACCAAACTATAAAACCTGAAAACAGAGCTGCTGATTTTTCAGAGAAGAAAACAATCGATCAAAGAACACCAGTATTTCCACGAATCGAACTCCAATCAATCAAAACTCTGAAGATTATAAACACAAATTAACATATTGAAAGAAAATACGTACCTTTTACGAAACCCTAAAATTGGTAGAATCGCTCGAGTGAGCTGTAAMACCTGAAAGCAGAAATAGTAAATCCAGAGGARGGAAAACCCTAGAGACGGAATGATATCAATGGCGAATTCRTTTAAGGAATCTGCGAAGTGGAGTGGGTCGTATCGTATTGAGGACTGAGGAAGGAGTCGTCGTATCGTCAATAGGGAATTAGGGATTTTGGGTTGGAAGGAGACGATGAAGGAGACGGGAAGGATTTTGGGGCTATTAACAGGCCTAATACAATCTTAGCTTGGGCTGGACCATTCTCTAGCTTAATACAATTAACAGGCCAAAGCCCAAAGCCCACAATACATATATATAAAACGGGGCGGGGCGGGGCAGGGCGGGGAGTGCTGTACCCGTCCCCGGCTTGAGCCAAGCGGGGATCCCCGTCCCCGTCCCCGTCCCCGGGACCYGATTTTTCGGGGAATCCCCATCCCCGAACGGGGCGGGTGGACCGGGTTACCCGACGGGTCGGGGTCCATTCCCATCCCTAGGTAGGACTTTGATTGATGTTCAGAAAAGAGAATTGACTATGAGAGGGATGTCACTTTTAATGTTTTCAAATCCATGAAATACCCTGATGAAAAAGATGAGTGTTCTAACTTGAATGTCATTGAGTCCTTGTGCCACAAAGAAGGAGTTAAATCTATGTTAGACTTAAGCAAGACTGAAGTTGTTGAGGAGATAAAACATGAAGAGGAAAGTGAGATCACCCTATTGCAAGACGCCTTTGCTTTTGAGCTATTGGAAAGTGAGAGTGGAAAAACCCATGCCACATCTGTTGAGTCACCATCAGGGTTCTTACACCCTTCCCAATAATCCATCCCTCCCACTTCACAACCAGCCACGTCCATCTCACCAAATCTAGCCAATTTACCCCCATGGTTGCTCAGATCAATCCTACCTTGTCCCACACCCCTTTGAACCATTAGACATATCCAACAATCAGTATCCTTAACCCAAACAGCCCCTCTACCTGCTACCTTAACCCAACCAGCCACCACACCCATTGTTCTTCCTACCCAAACAGTCCCTACACCTACTGTTTCAACTCAACCAGCCTCTTTACTTGTTGTATTAAACCAAACAGCCCCTTTACCCACTATTCCTACCCAAACACCCCCTATACCTACTGTTTTGACCCAACAAGCCACTAGCCATACGAATATACCTACCCAAACAGCTCCTCCCACTACTACAGCACCACTTCCCTATATTCCCACTAAACCAAAACCAAAAGCCCGTTGTCCAACCACTCGATCAATTGAGCGTCATGTCACTAAGCCTATGACTAAAGAGGAAGGAGATGCAATTGATGTAGAGACATATGTTCCCAAGGGTCTACCTAAACCAAAACCAAGGAAGGCAAGGGCCAAAAAGTTGAAGATCAAGGATGAAATCAAAGATGATGCCCAACACTCCGGAGTGCCACCTACATTAGAGCCAATCTCTCAAGGTATCGGGAAGACAGAGAGCACAGAGTTCAATATTTGCCACAACAATCCTATTGTAAGTCTTTCTGACTCTCATTTACCTAAGCACACACACACACCATTGGTGCTCAAAGTGATCACACCATCAAAAGTGATCATATTCATGTGGAGCATCATGATAGTCAAGAAATGCATGGTGAGGATTCTATGTATAACATTGATCTCAATGCCTTTTTCATGGAAGAAGAGGGCCAAACTCACTTACTTGAATGGCCAACTTCCACCACCTCTTCAGATGTTATCACTCTCATGGATGCACACATATCACACCACCAACTCAATTACTCTCCCATGGTTGATTTGGGGATGGTGGACTTGACTTCACAGCACTACACTCCTCCACCTATCACCATTGCATTTCATAGATTCAATAACCCATTTTATGCACTTCCCCCTTTTCCTATCTACATCCTCACTTCTCACATGAACTTTGATGCATATGATGCCCTTATGCCCATACCACCCATCACTAGCACCTACACTGCACCACTTGTGAGTACTACCTATGATGCCTTTCCAGACTTCTAGCCCACTTCCATTCCTTCTCCTGACATGTATGGACAAAAATCCAATAAGGATAGCAACCGCACTTCTAGTAACTCTGACTTAGTCCCTATTGAGAGGTTCTCCAAGAGGAGACGGGCTGAGTCTGAAGACTCTAAGTGGACTCCTGATGAGGACATCCCATTGTCCCAACTCAGGAAATCTAAAAGACATCAGGTAGCACCAATCCCACCCAAAAAGAAATCCCACACTAGACCAGTGGACAGCCACAGTAAGAGCAGCCGTAGGCCTAGAAATTTTCAGAAGTTTAAGACCTTTTTAGGTTTAGGTGAAAGAGGGTTTGATAGTGGTTGTCTTGAGACCTATTCCTTTATCCATGACATTGTTATCCAAAGGGGATGGGAGGCATTCACTATTGTTAGAGAGCCCTGTTTCCTCATATGGGTTCAGGAATTTTATGCCTCAGTTTCTTCCACACGCACTACCTCAGTTCATGTTCGGGGTAAAAAGATCTTTTATTCTCCACATGCCATAAATACTTTCTATGATTTGATTGCACCTCCAATTTGTGAGTACCGCAGGTTATTACATGATCATACTGACGAGGACTTGAAGATGGTACTGAGTGTTGTAGCTGAAGAGGGAGCCACGTGGAAGTCTCCACAGAAGCGCGGTCCGCTTAAATTCCAAACCAACCTTTTGAAGAAGAATGCGGCCGTTTGGAATCATTTTCTGCGATATTCATTTCACCCCACCACACATGAGTCGAGCACATCATTGGACCATATGCTTTTACTTTATTGTATTCTTGCAGGTAAGGCGGTTGATGTTGGGGCAGTCATCTCAGATGCCATTCAAGGATGCACAAGGAAACCCACTGGCCGACTCTACTTCCCGGCATTGATACATGGATTAATGAAGAAGGCGAAAGTACCAGTACCACCTGGCGAGACCCTTACCACCAATGCACTACCCATCGAGTGCAAGATAGTTGATCGCATCCGCAAGACCCCGAGAAATGATCCCGGACAGCCCCCACTTGCTCCGGGCAGTAGCCACACAGAAACTGATTTGATGCTTGAAGTCCGTAGATTGAAAGAGAATGTCACCGCATTAGAGACCACCTTAGAAAGGAATGCCCAGTCCCACCACAGCACCATGGAGAGAACCCTGAAGGCCCATGAGGAGACACTTTTGAGGAGGATGGAAGAACGAGATGCACGGCTCATGGCCGATCTCAAGGTCATGCTTGTCGGGATGTCCCGGTGCCCCGAGGACCATTGATGGCACATACTCCCCCGATTAGACAGGTTTATCCATCATCCCTTTTAGCTCCAATTTACTTTTTCCTTTATATATTTTTTTCTTTTTTCCACGAGTCTGGGAATTGTCCGTGTCAATCCTTTTAGTGTTAGAATTTTTTTTAAGATGGGATTTTATGGCCTAAACTTCACTATCACCGCCTTGTGTTTATAGTTTGAGTAATTAAAAAGTGGTGTGAGTTTGAGTGCTAATTTACATTGCCATACTAGAACTAGTCAACTCTTTTATGGGCCGCAACTTGTGTGTCCAATTTCACTGATCAATCTTCATGTAAGTTCATAACAATGGCAGATCTGATGTAAATCTTCAAGAACACATAAGGAGAACTTGAGAGAGAAAGTAATCTTTATATTTCAGTCAAACTCTCTTATTACGTATTCAATATTACAATAAGCTCTCCTACTACTCATTACAAAGACTAACCATATTTATATGGTCAAACTAACTAAACATAGTCAAAGTCAAACTCCTATAAGAAAGTCAAATACGCTGACTTTTACAATTATAGACTATATTTAACTTTCAAGACAAATACAATTAATACTGATTTTTCAGTCCTAACATTCTCCCCCTTTGTATTCAGACTTGAAAGAAAATTCTGCTCTTTGAGTCCTTGTTTGAACTTTGAAACATTATGCACAATATGTCTTCTTTCAAACGAAATCTTCAACTTGTAATCTTCAAGTGATCAACTGTTGAGAAAGATTTTCTAGCATTCTCCCCCTCGAATGTAGAATCACGGTGATCTTYWCTTTTAACAATGTAGAACAAATTCAAAAATGATCTCCAGAAACACTGTATAAGATGTGATCTTCAAAGGATCTTCAGATAACAAGTCTTCAGTAAACTATTGTGAAAA
>NC_037528.1:39608559-39610160 GCF_001531365.2 Cynara cardunculus var. scolymus | reverse complement strand
TGTGGTATGCCCGGATTATGTAAGTTTGGAACAGGTTTTTCATATTCTTTTAATCCTGACACAACTCTCGTCAATTTTTTTGGCTCACAACAACTACCCTTCTCTTTTTCATTTTAATCTCGGCACACAAACCCTTTTTGATTTAAACTCACTCAGATATGGTTGTCCTCTTGGGTAGGTCTGTCGGTTTTGACATTCCATAGAGGTATTTCTGATAAGCACTCAGTCCCTCCTAAAATTTAGCTTTATGCACATTTGATCACAATGATTGATCAAAAATATTATCTCTTTAAAGCACAATGATCAGATAAAAAAATTGATCAAGTAATTTGACTTTAAGCACGATCAATAAAAGAATGAAGCGACAACGATTCGATTATTTGGTATGTTCAAGAGAAATGAATGAAGATCTGTAAGAACAAGTTTACAGATTCTGATATTAAAAAAAATGAATAAATGTGAATCAGTGTAAAAAAAATATCAGAAAACAAAGTTGAATACAAACGAGTGTATTATCACCGAAAATGATTTTCGTATAAAAGACTGATAATAACAGTTTGAAGAAACTGAAACAGGTATTGGAGTTATGTACGACGAGAAATTACGCAAATAAAATCTCAAGAAATATCTTTTCAGAAAATGTACTCGTTTTCCAAAAAAAAACAATTTTCAAAACCATTTATTGAAGAATTCTAGAGTCTCCCCCTAGAAAACRRCTTTAAGTAATGAAACTTTTAAGCTCAAAAATGAAAAAGAAAACATTTTATGCACGGGTTCTAAACTTGGTGTTTAGAAACCATACTCGGTAAAGCACGGGTTCTRAACTGAAGTGTTCAGAAGCCTTAGTTTGAAATAAATCACAACTCCCCCTGCATTGGTGTATCATTGAAATGATATTCTGATCAGCATAAATTTGACACACCTGCAAAACCAATTAAGTTGATTTTGGTACCCAAACGAACTTGGGTCCTAATATGTTAGTATTTGGTTGGGGTATGTTGTAATTACCAAACCATTTATTCCGATAAGGTATTTTCTTTTCAGCACTATTAACAGGATGATTATATACAAGATATGATCCACGCCAGTTATTATAATCATACATGTTCTTACCTTTCCAACTATTGTTCTGATAACTGTTATCTCCATGCCACCTGTTGAACCTTTTATTATTGACAAAATTATTGGTTCTGCATGTTGAGCACATAATCCTTCTCTTGCTAAGATTAATCAAATCATTAGTAGACTTCACAATGCAAGGAAGATTGTTAGTACCAACAGGTGTATGAKATAAAACAGATTCAGACTTATTAACCCAAATGCTTCTAATCTTGGAAGAGTAATTGGGTGATCCAATGACATACCCTTGATAGTACTGATTAGAACGAGAATAGTTCTTAGAAACATTAGATTTAGGACTACTTGAATAACTGTTCGAATATGAACAATTATAAAAGCTAGTTTTACACTGAGAAGGAGAACCAGTTGAACTTTGAGCATACGAAAAGTCTTTTACTTTTTGTAAAAGCTAGTCTCTTTCTTCAGTAACTAAATCATATTTCTTTTTCAATTCAGTTCTCATGTTCAATTCAGTTTCAAGG
>NC_037528.1:39597820-39607384 GCF_001531365.2 Cynara cardunculus var. scolymus | reverse complement strand
ACTCTTAAAACAGTCTCTAAACAGCCACTTCCTCACAATGGACAGGCATATTGGATTTAATTGTAGTGCACGTGTACTTTTGAGGTCTCTTCTCTTCTCTGTGTGTTGAAACAAGAAATAGGCAGTGAACAAACAGGCTAAATTGTTCAATAAATAGATTATAACCAGTGCAAAGTATGCTCACAAAGCAGTCTCTAAAATTCACAAAAGTTTTTACCTGTTTCTGTTCTAGACCTCAAATTCACAAACTCACAAATACTCGTGAATACCCAACAATTACTGTTTCTGCTTCAAATCTTAAAAACAACCATACAGAACCTGTGTGTGTACACAGTCACCTGCACACAACTATATTGAGCTCAAAAACAGATTGAACTCAAAATTCCTTCAAAGAACCTGTTGAAACTTGAAGCTTAAATCTGATAATGCATGWGTCTACACCGGATAATGCATAAAGATAAATCCACTCAAAATGTTATAAGTCTAAACTTGTCACTTTCACTACATGAAGTTAACAGGACAATACAATGAATGGTAACYTGTCACTTCAAGAATGTTAAACASGACACTTCAARTAACTAAACCTGTCAAGCTTGAGATTTAAACTGGACAGCATGCAAGTCTTAAACTTGTCAACACAAGAGTAAACCGGACACTTGAAAATGTGACAGCAACTTGCTAAACGAATCAGATTAAAATGTGACACAAAAGTTCTTGATTAAAATCAGAGACAATTAAGAATCCCAATGATGAATTAGATTGAAGGATTGTATATACGGCCAATAAATTTGAGTAAGAAGATAAGCGATTTAATAAACCGGACAGAACACGCACAAAATCTCTAAGTACTAACTCGTTCACACTTCCACTCAATAGTCCGATCAATGGTTGAACCTAAATCGCTCACTGTAAAATCAAAATCCGTTCAAAAATCAACCCTAAACCTTAGATGACTTACCTGGGATAAATGTGAATCCAATGATATGGTGTGCGGTTTAGCCGAAACCGCTCAAGGCAAACTTAGAATCCGCTCAATATGTGTGCGGACAACTCTCCGCTCAAATAAAGAAGCTCCAAAACACATCCAATCAAGAAATGATCGGTTTACATGAACACCGGACAAGAGGTGTACGGTTTAGGTATAAACCTCTCAAGAAATCCGATGAAGCTTTGTGAGGATTAGACTTAGAAAAAAATCAAGAGAACTTTACAACACTCCTGGTTGATGCTACTGCGGTTTATCTCCATCCGCACAAACTGTATGAAGAGTTTTACAAGATGAAGTAATCGGACTCTTATCCGGTCAAAATATATTGGGCTTAAAAAATTTTGGGCTTTTGGAAAAAATTGGACGGATTAACAAGGAAAAAAAATCAAAAACAATCAGAAACACAAAAAAAAAAAAATTAAAAAAATTGGATCAAAAACACTGATTTTAAAAAAAATTCGAGAACACGAAAAAATTCAAAAACACAAAATCCGATTAATTCTTGAAATGCAATGATCAAATCATAAAACTTTGTGAATAACAAAGATTCACAATACAATTTTGAACATTTTGATCCTGCTTTTAACACAAAAACACAAGAATTTTAACAAAAATCGGATCAAAACACAAAAAAATTAAGAACACGAAGAACATAAAAAAAATTCAAAAAAAATTCACTTATCTTCAAGAATCTGATTTCTTAATCTTCTGATTTCTTGCAATCTTTCTCTAATACCAGTTGTGTGTCCAATTTCATTGATCAATCTTCATGTAAGTTCATAACAATGGCAGATCTGATGTAAATCTTCAAGAACACATAAGGAGAACTTGAGAGAGAAAGTCAATCTTTATATTTAAGTCAAACTCTCTTATTACGTATTCAATATTACAATAAGCTCTCCTACTACTCATTACAAAGACTAACCATATTTATATGGTCAAACTAACTAAACATAGTCAAAGTCAAACTCCTATAAGAAAGTCAAATACGCTGACTTTTACAATTATAGACTATATTTAACTTTCAAGACGAATACAATTAATACTGATTTTTCAGTCCTAACACAACTTGATTTAAATTGTCACTACTTAGGATATGATCTAGGCCATCTCTTCTCCATAACCGGGCAAAGCCCTATACACTCCTCTTGCACCCCACTAAGCCACATATATACATCACAATGGGGACATTGTTGAAACTAAGTTAGGGGGAATTTTGTCAAAAAGAACAAAGCTCTTTCAAAAAAAAAGAGACAATGCTTAAAAAGCATTAAAAAAAAGAGCAAAAATGCAAAAATGCAAAAAGAAAATGGCTTCAAAAAGCCAAATAAATATTTATGTAAGAAAAAGGCAGAGTTATGTGAGAGAGAAAGGCAAAAAAAAGAGAAACCCGAAAAGTCCTTTTGATCCTAATAAGTGACAATGTTTAAAAAACCAGACGAAGGAAAAGTGAGGCTAGCCTATGGTATATAGATGTGTTTAGTACAAAATAACTTCCACTTTGATTTACGAAAGCTATTTATAACAAGAAAATGGTAGTCGTAAGTGTTGGTGCTCATTCTTTTCCATCTTATTTGAGTCTTTTATTTGTTTTTTTAGCCCAGTCATGCTCTTCAGTGACAAGACCTTTACCTTTACATTAAAGATTCTTTGTCTTCTTGTACTTCTCCTTCAGTTTCAGGTACTTTTCCTTTTAAGTCCTGAAAGAGGATGAGAGGTTGGAAGATGGTGTCGCAGTTTTCTTCGACCTGCATTCACTTGCAAAGTGACCTTTGCGTTGACAGTTATAGAAGTTCGCTGAAGCCTTGTCAATGGGGTTTAACTTTGGTTTTTCAGTGAAGGTCAGCGAAGGAAATCTGCGATAGTTACTTTTTCTGGTGAACCTCCTGAAGGAGTTAGTTAGAAGGGCCAACGACTCATCAAACTCTTAAATATCAGCATTTGATAAGCCTTCAGAGTTAGAAGGATCTAACTCAGTGATAGATACAGAAGAAATAGAAGGAATAGAATAAATAGAAGGGTCAGTTGAAGGGCTATCAGAGATTAAAGATAACAGAGAGCTTTTCATTTCTCTGGAGTTTTTAAGAAGATTATTCTTCAGCTGAAGGGATTGCTCATAATTAAGCAATATCACATAAAGATAACTGAGAGAGGAGGACATGTCCTTGGACATCTTGAGACACATGGTATACTGATCTCATGTTTCTGGCAAACATTCAAGGAATTTTGTCAGTGTCTCTAAGTTGGAATATTCTCTTCCAACTGTCCTCAAATCAATAAGAAGACAATTAAAGTGTTGATGTATTTCAGACAAAAATTCAGTTTTTTCACAAAAAAAACTTTCATATTGTCTTACTAAATTAATCTTCCCTGATTTTTTTACTTCAGTAGTACCTTCATATTGAACACATAAAGTATCCCACATAGATTTCGAGGTTTTAAGCCTCACCACTGAGTGATAGACCTCGTCAGAAAGAGCCTTGGCTATTATAGACCTCGCACGAGTGTCTAAAGTCATCTTCTTCTTGTCTTCATCACTCCATTGATGAGGGAGCTTTGGAATCTGCCGTTCAAGAATTGCGACAGTCATAGCAGTTGCATAAACTTCTAGAGAGATTATGAATGGAACATAAGGTCCATTCTCAGTGTAGTATGGATCTCAAGATCCACACCTTCCAAGAAGAGAGACATCCGGTTCTTCCAGAGACTAAAGTTGTCTCTGATCAACCGGGGAGGTTTGGCAAGAGAGTCACTATCGTGAAAGTTGGTGCTAGTGTTTTGCAAAGCCATTTTGAAAGAAATAAATTATCTAGAGAAGAAAAGATAATAAAACACCAATAAAACAACAATATGATACAAAAAACAAACACTGCTCTGATACCACTTATTCCCAACCGGATCTACAAGAATTTATAGGTAACAATTTGTAGAAGTGGAAGGGATGAATACAAACACAATAACTTTCACTTTTAAAAATTATATACTAATAAAGAAGATCGATACAAATTTTACAGATTGTTTGCGAAAGAGATAGAATACATAACCTATCTAAACAATCCACGATACACACAAAATACATATAGCAATAAGAAAAGATTTGCAACAAAAAATAAGGTAAGAATAAATGTGCTCTTCACTTGTTAAAGTGTGTATTTCTCTTTAGACAGAGAGTATAAAGAGAAGTAACTTCTTGGGTAAGTTCTTAGTGAGGAAGATGATAATTGAGTGGAGAACCACTCAGTTATTTATACTCATTGCATTAAATGCAATTCAAAAGCTACAGGGCACGTGACAAGCTTTAAGAGGAAAGTTTGTCCTTTGCTACAGTATATAGTCCTTTTGGTTGTATATGAGCAGTTCTCTTTCATAAAATAGGTAAGCACATTTAGAGTCAAAGGAATGGCTCTGTACTGTACTATACTTAGAAAGGTATGGGTTTGTCCTTTGTACATAAAGGACAAGACAAAGACAATCTTGCTCGACAAGATTCATTTGAGCGATGAATATTGGAATGACGCTGAATCTTACGTAGACTTTACACATTAATAGACAAGCTTATTATCACTGAATATCGCTTCAGATCATAAATTTGTTGGTCTTTAATCTTCAGTTTATGTCTTCGACATCACTGCAGAATCTGTGGTGTGAATTTTGTCTTCTTGAAGTATATTGGTCTCTGAATGAATCACGATACATATTCACCGATCACTGAACAGACTCAGTGAAGATCGCTGAAACTGAATAACAGAAATAATATAATTCGGTAGATAAAAGGATCATCATCAAATCATTGAGCGAGAGAGGATCAACACAACTGTATGTTAAATGGGACTTTGATCATGAAACTATTTATCGCATGCTTATAATCTAATAAGTATGGTTTATCGCATGCTTATAATGCGATGAGATGATTTTATCGCATCCTTGTAATGCGAAAAGGGTGTTTGTCGCATCCTTGAGAAGTGACAAGTTGGGTTATCACATCCTATTGATGCGACAAGAGGTATTTATTGCATGTGTTGCATGTGATGAGATGGGTTATCACATTTGTTTGATGCAAAGAAATGAGTTGTCTCATTCTTGTGATGCGAAAAGTTGTGTGATGCGATAAAATAAGTTTTTTTTGTTGTTTGATGCGATAAGTGGGTGTTGTCTCATTTTTTTGATGCGATAACACATGTTTGTTATGATAAAATGCTATTTCTTTGTAAATTATACAATAAAAGTGTTTTGGTGATTTTCACCCTATAATAGCAATCAAAAGGGATTTCTGACTAGACCTCATGGTCTAACCCTCATTTTGTGTTTAAAATGTGCATTACATGCATGTGGGGAATTATCGAAAGATAAAGGGAAGGGGAAATTATGAAGAAAGTTATGATTGCTTGCATGCGGATTTTGGGATGATGTCATGTTATCTATACTTGAGACATTGTTATATTTACAAGTCTGGTACTGTGTATTTATGGAAAAATTTGGTAACTACTTTTGTAATGTAACATTTTGTATATTGGGACCAAATGTGTAATTTGGTTTTCACGATATATGAAATATGTGGTTATATACGAATGTGAAATGGGGTGTTACAAAGAGATACGCTACCCGACCCCAACCCCAACTTGAGCCTACCGGGGATCCTCAGCCCCGGGACCTGGTTTAGCGGAAATCCCCCTCCTCACTCGGGTTGGGTGAACCGGGTTCCTCATCGAGTAGGGACAAATCACCATCCCTAGCCCACGAAATTGGTTGATGTGCATACAAAATGGTCCGGGCACCTACTGTTAAGAAAAGACCATGTGCATTTATGTTTGGGCCATAATCAATATATTCATGCTTCCATTCATTGAACATGTGACTGGTTCTTAAATTTAGACATGTGATTTTTTCATGCTTCCATTCATTGAATATGTGAATTTTTTTAATTTTTGGATTTACGATATATTTCGTTGCATTGTGAAAAAACTTTAATACGACATATGAACTACCAAGTATTTCAAATATAATCTTGCAAAAATTTGATATCTAAAAATTGAATTTATCTAAGTAGAACCTTTGCATCTCGCTGCATTGCATGAATACACACCTAGATAAACATTACCAAAATGTAATCGATGGAGAGCAAAAGTATATCGACATCAAGAATTTACCTGACAGAAAAGAAGCGTGAATTGTCACTTTGTATATACATATACATCAGTAATCATCATATCAAGGATCAATGGGAACTTTTCTGAATCATCACTTTGGTATGCAATGAAAGCGAGAATTGTTGCTTTTAGAAGTGTTTTTTTAGTCCTCACTGAGAGTGTCTTTTTATAACATTGGTAGGTTGTACATCAAGGATAAAGTGTTGTAATTAAGAGCTTTTAATAGATTGTGCATAAAATAGTTGTAAATTATGCATAAAAACTCGTATTTAAAACTTGGTGGACTTGCTTTATAAGATAGTATAGATGATTAAGCTTGTGTATCATGCGTCCAATTATATATAATATTGAGACTTCTCGTATTCTCACAAAATGTTTAACTTCTCGTTTGAACTTACCTCATATAACATCAATATTTATATGCATTTAACTTCAAATGTAATGATTTATATAAAAAATAAAAAAGATAATAAATTAAAAATAATTTCAAAAAGTTTTTCTTATAATAAAAATATATACATATTTTAGATTGTTAAGTTAGCTTCAAGATGACAAAAAGAACTCTAACAAATTTCCACCATCGTGCCACTGGATGCTGCTCAACCACAAAAAGTTATAAAAAAAAAAGCAGTATATAATTTGTATGATATATTTACATTTAAATTATAATATATATAATGTTTATGTTTAATATTATATATAAAATATTAATATATAAATAAATATGCAATATATTGTATAACAGGAACACCATTATTAAAATATCAACCAAAAGAAATAGTATTAGATTATAAGTAAATTTAAGAAAACTTGATTCAGATATTGAARATATAAAACAAAGATTAAAACAATGTTATACGGAGAACCCATTACAATTTGGGATAAAAATCAGATTACAGCAAAAGTAGAAATGAAAGATAAAGAAAAAGAAATTATGGTCAAACCAATTAGATACAACCCTGAAGACCAAAAAGAATTCACGATACATATTAAAGAATTATTAGATCTTAAATTAATTAGGATAAGTCATAGTACTCATAGTTCTCCTGCATTTATGGTGAGAAAACATGCAGAAATAGCTAGAGGAAAAGCTAGGATGGTGATAAACTATAAAAAACTAAATGATAACACTATAGTTGATGGATATTTTTTACCTAATAAAGAAAGCTTAATAAACCGGACTACAAATAAAAATATATTTTCAATATTTGACTGTAAAATTGGATTTTGGCATATAAAAATGCATCCTGATAATATATCTTATACAACCTTATCTACACCTCAAGGTCAATATGGCTTGTTATGTCATTTGGATTAAAAAATGCCCCTCAAATACTCCAAAGAAAAATGGATAGTATTTTTAAAGATTATGATTTTATTTTTGTATATGTCGATGATGTTTTAATATTATCTAATGATATAGAATCTCATTTAAAAACATCTAAATATATTTGTAAGACTATGTATTAAAAATGGATTGGCCTTATCTGAAACGAAAGCAAGACTAATACAGGATCATATAGAATTTTTAAGAATGAAAATTGATGGCAAATGTATAAAATTTCAAAGCCACATCTTAGAAAAAATTAATTCATTTCCTGATAAATTAAACAAGTACAAAGTTTTTTAGGAATATTTAATTATGCGTCTAATTTTATTAAAAATTTGGTCATATTAAGAAAACCTTCCAATTTACTTAAGAAAAATAAAATCTTTAGTTTTGATAAAGGTTTAGAGAACCAAGTAAGAAAAATATAATAATATTGTAAAACATTGTCAAAACTACAATTACCAAAAGAAAATGATAATTTGATTCTTGAAACAGATGTTTCTGAAAATCATTGAAATGGAGTCCTTAAGAAAATAGATTATAATTCACAACAAGAAAAGATTGAAGAAAGCATATGTAGATATTGTTCTGTAGTAAAAAGTTGTCAAAAGTTTTATTACTTTTTATTACCAACAAACTTTTTACTAAGAACTGATAATACTTAAGTTAAGACATTTATTAGAAATAATTTATCCTCTAAACCAAAGTATAAAAAATTGATTAGATGACCAACTTTTCTATCTGAATATAATTTTGATATAGAATAATAAGACTGATAAAAATGTTTTAGCAGATTTTCTAACCAAAGATGGAAAAGATGATTGAAGAGATCGATGAACTTCTTTCCTTTATGAAAAAAGAGATAGAAACGATCCAAGACACGGTCTCAGATATCATTGATATTGTCAATTTACCAGACAATACTTTACAAGTTCGAGAGCTTAACTTGAAAGTCATATTTCGATAAATATACAATATATTGTATAAATACACATAATTATATAACATATTTTTATATTATGTATAATATTTGCAAGAATATATTATATATTATATTATAAATATATTTATATATTATATAACATTATATATTATTTATATACATAAACGTGTAATATATTTGCAAATGATTGTGAAATGAGAACCACAAATAACCAAAGAACCAATCTCATCCTTTTCAACCTGTTGATCATATGATTCACATTAAATAATATTTTCTAATTAAAATGGTTAAATTATGTTTAGCAAACTAATTGATAAATTAGCTAATGACTGATAAACTGACTGATAGCTAATAAGTGAACTAGTAGTTAACTAGAAGGATATTCGCACAATGCAGCGAGATACATCTTCATTTTAATGTTTCGTTTTATATTTTGTCTCTGTTGATATATAACATGGTTTATATGATTTTGATGAAGATAGTTTACTTTTGAAATAAAAATAAATTCTAAGATATTATAAAATTTTGAATATATATATATATATATATATATATATATATTATGTTAATATCAAATTAACCATTTTTTTTTTGTACAATATCTTTAATTCAATTTTTTATAACAATTTAATTTAGATCTAATAATGAAGTAATTTATTTTTTGCTTAACGATATAATTTTTATAAAGATAATGATTCTGTTAGAACTCAATGATTATTTTAATTATATTTTATATTTTTTATATTTAAAATAAGATGTTTATTCTATATTCGATTATGTTTATCTCGGTAAGTTATGCGAATCAAAAAAATCTAGCTTTAATAAGTTGTACGTACACACAATTTACTTGTAATCTTAAATTTTAAGTAATATGCATTAATAAAGAATACTTTATGCATAAAGAATGATTTTTAAGAGTTTTTGCTAAATGTTTTATAATATAGTATAGATAAACTAACTGATAAATAAATCACGTTTGACAAAAACTAGTTTATAAGTATGCAAAATGACCATAAAGACATTTTGAAAATTTTGTTAATTATAATATTTCGAAATAAAATTAACACTAATCTCTAATAATATAATATGTTAATTAATACAAACAAACGAGTAAAAAAATAATATAAGATGTTAATTAAAAGAATTTCGATTTGAC
>NC_037528.1:39592296-39594069 GCF_001531365.2 Cynara cardunculus var. scolymus | reverse complement strand
CATATATATATATATATATAACCATATATATATATCCACATATTCCAAATAATACACAAATTCACATATCGGCACGTATCAAATTATCATGCTATCACATWATTATTATATCAAATAATCACGTATTAAATACCTTGRGTAATAACCGGGATCTGGTTATTACATGAGGTTCCTCTCAAGTTTTTACAAGAATTTCCACTGTGGGACTGACGTTCTTGTCCAGTTATAGGTTCTTATTAGAACCCAAGTTCTTGTATACATTCTTTTTTTTTTTTGTTATTTATTAATCATTTTATTTTCTTTTAATAAATCTATAAATTATATAAGTTAAAATTGATATAAAATATAAAAATTAGTTATAATAAACTACTTTTTTGATTTTGGTTTGTTTCTTGTAATTTTGTATACAAGTTTTTATATTAATAATTTTAATTTTTAATTATCTTATTATATTATTTCATTGAAGAGGTATATAATTTATTACAAATATTTCAAGGTTCTACCTATGAATTTCAAAAATATTTTCAACGAAATTTTGAGATGCATTCAAATGAAATTCATCATCAACTTCGCTCCAATCTGGTTGGACATATTCGGTGGGATTGAGATTACTAGTGATATGTATTACTATTTATTATCTAATATTACTTATTACAAAGATTAATATTTGTGTAATTTTGTATTTTGTTTAATTATAGTGTAAAATTATATTTATGTTTTAATTTTTTTTAAATGTAATAAAATATATAAATTAACAACTGAAAATCAATATAAAACAATGAAAATTAATAAATTATATTTGAATTTTTTTATAATTATATATATATATAGGGTATATTTTTTTACAACCTTGTGTATTTCTACAACCCTTGCAACCCAATTAATTGTGATATTTATAGAAATGATGGGAGTTCATTTATTATGATTTGAATATTTATGAAATATGAATAGAGTTCATTAATTATGATTAATACTTTATATTAGAAAACAATCAAAACTTCTATGAAATCACATATTCATCAAATGAAATGGACGATTGAGATTGAGTTGTATTGGTTGCACAAATGTCAAGGGTTGTATAATAATCAACCTCTATATATATATATATATATATATATATATATATATATATATCCATAAATAAAATTACATTTGTAAATTAGAAAATGAAAAGTGGGGTTTTTCTAACAAACTCCATTATAGAGTTTTATTGAGAGCATCTCCAACAATTATGCTAAAATAGAAAAAAAAAATGAGATTTTAACATTTTTTTTGTTTCAACAACTATGCTATCCTCAATGCTAAAATAGAGAAAAGAGGAGATAAGTTGTAAAAATCTCTAAATTTAGAGGAAAAATCTCTAAAACTTTATAAAATAGAGAGAATATTTTAATCATATCCAACCAATTAAACTTATTGAAATTAAATGTGTAAGAGAGAGAAATAATATTTTATTAAATGTATTGAATATTTTATTAATAGTTAATTATAGAATTACTTTTCATATTCTATTATAGAATTTTTTTTAGCATAGCTATTGGAGATGCTATGAGATTTTTACTTTATTAAGATGACAATAATATGACCGAACAAAATATGACAAATGAGGTTGTTAAAGGTTTCAATACTATGGATACAACCATTGCTAAAGGCACCTACAACCCCTATAATTTTTTATGTTTTTTTGCCCATTTGTTTTTTTTTTTTTTTGTCTTTCTTATTTTAATTTATTTGTATTATATTTTATTTGTTTTTGAATTATTATTTTTTTTC
>NC_037528.1:39562560-39590923 GCF_001531365.2 Cynara cardunculus var. scolymus | reverse complement strand
AACAAAATAAATAATTATTATCTTTATAAGAAAATTATATTATTAAACCAAATATAAATTACTTCGTTATTTATCTAAATTAAATTATAAAAAATTGAATTAAAAAATTACAAAAAATTGAGGAACTTTAAATAGTTAATTTGATACTAATATCGATATATTTTTGTTAAATTTTTATGATATCTTCAAACTTTGTACTTATGTACAATTTACTTGTATCTTGAATTTTAAGTAATATGCATTAATTAATAGTACTTTATACATAAAAATGATTTTTAAAAGTTTTTATCAAATACTTTATAATATAATATAGATAAAAGAATAATAATAAAATAAAATATATTATTTATTTGATTTAGATATATGACGTGTTTTGTGTTTTTTTTTTAATTTCCAATAAATTTTTTTTTAACCGGCAACAATTTTTTTTTTCCAATAAATTTAACACCCCAATTTGAGGTGCTAACAACAATGCCCTAAGTTGAATACACTTTAACTCTTTACTTTTGACTCATCACTACTTTCTTATTTTTGAACTCCGTCTCTTTTGGTGTATGCAAGTCTTTCAAACCCTGACAGTGTGTTTGTGTGTGTTGTCTTCATCGATTGGTCACATCATACCCTTATTCCTCCTCCCTTGTCGCCATCGACATATAAACTGTCCGTCGTTTGTAAAACTTGTAAATCACATCTCCTCGATGGCCCTACCTCCTTGATTTCAATTTTTGCTTCTCAAAACATTCTCTCACATTTCCCTTGGTTTTTGCCCAATTCTTTTTTGCAGTTGTATAGAGAGAAAATGAAGATGATGTTGTAGATCAACATACAGAAAAGTTGAAAACTACAAAATCCCTCAAAGATTCGGAGAAAGGTGAGTCAATTTTGAAGTTGGTAATACCCTTTTCTGAAACAACATGAGTGCTTCTTAAAACGGTTGTAATCTCATTGGTGTATTAGAACCTTCATCAAATTAAGAAGCCCCCTATTTAATTATGCACGAAATAG
This sequence comes from Cynara cardunculus var. scolymus, assembly GCF_001531365.2. Lineage (NCBI taxonomy): Eukaryota > Viridiplantae > Streptophyta > Magnoliopsida > Asterales > Asteraceae > Cynara > Cynara cardunculus. The sequence goes on along the minus strand of NC_037528.1, from coordinate 39,589,918 downwards.
GGTTCTTTTTGAAAAATTTGAAAGAACACAATGGATTTTCATAAGATTTTATGCAATTTTATAATTTCTTAATCATGAAGTTCAATTTTATGCAAGATTTGTTAAAAGATTCTTTCTAATAACATCAAGAAGTTTTTTCCCCCTTATGATGGGGATGGTCTAATTTCTATGTTTACTAGCCAACTTATGTAACATGGAACATAGCAACATCGTCGATGTGGGAAATTTGTTGGATGTTTGAGTTTAGTGGTCTGATTTCTTTAATCATTCATTAGACATGATGTACCTTAACCAATATTGTATCATAAAATGCAGATGAATGAGTTTTCATCTTTTTCTACTGATTAAAATAAGGTGCCAAACAAACCTTTGCAAATTCTAACATATACAAAACATCCATAAGACGATGTACAATAACTTTTACAACTATGCCTAATCTCAATATGAGTAATTTGCGTCATCAAAAGATTTATTCAAGTGAAAGATACATGATAAAAAATAACTTAATTTTTTTTGGTCTGCCTTTAAAATTGCCCACAACACCATCAAATTGAGTTCGAAAGATACATGGAAACTCATAGAACAAAAGCCATGGATTTTGATGGATCTCAAGTTTGAACATTTTGTTTTAGTTGATTCTTGGAAAAAGATACGATTTTTGATTATGTGGGGATGGGTCTCGGTTCCGCAAGATCACAAGAATGGCGTCAACCCCTTCTGACATCGATATTATTTTTCTTTTATTTTTAAAAGAAAGATTTAATCTACCAACTCAAAAATCCAAAAAGCACAGATTTTCTGACAATTTTCCCTTTTAAATTTTCTTGGTTCATTTGTCACTAATTTCTCTCCGGCGGAATCGCCATTTCAGCACCTTCAAGGTCTCTGCAATTCTTCATATCAACGTTGAGAGTCCTTATACATTACTTCTGAAGAGGTATTTCATCTTCCTCTGAAATGGGTTCTCTGATCGACCTAAATCTTTATCCTGATTCTCCTGTGATGGACACCACTGATGTTGCCGGCGGTAACATCCGGGAAGCCACTACTGCCTTAACCCTGAGTATCCCAAAGCTCGAACCTAAAGAAGAACCTTTTGACGAGCCACCCCAGTCCCGTCATTCTCATACTAATTCATCAAACCCTAACCTTAATTTCACTCTCAGCACACAGCCCGACACATCGGAACCTGCTCAGCAACCCGTCTCAGATGAAACCGATGTTTATTCCGAATTCAACAGGATTTCAGAGCTGTTCTTGACCGCCTTCTCCAAGAAGACCGATAAATACGACGACGCTGCTGCTCTCATGGATCCGAATTCACAAGCAATTGTGCCTGTCCCCGAAGAAAATCAGCATTCGGCCGTCTCGGATTCCTCTCGTCGGAGGAATCAACAGCGGTCAGCGGAATTAGTTAGGGTTACAAACCTGGGAATAGAAGACGAAAGGTATTTCCGAGACGTGGTAAGGAAAACCAGGATGATTTATGACTCTCTTAGGGTTTTCTGTGCTATGGAGGACGAGAAGCGTAAGTCTCATATGTATGGGCGTCTTCCCCGCGCACGGGGAGATTTGAAGTCTGCTTCTGTGATGAAAGATCGTGGTCTTTGGTTGAATCGCGATAAAAGGATTGTTGGGGCGATTCCAGGGGTTTATATTGGTGATGTTTTCTTTTTCCGAATGGAGCTGTGTGTTGTGGGAATGCATGGTCTACCTCAGGCAGGGATTGATTACCTGACCTCCAGTCAGAGTGCAAATGGAGATCCAATTGCTACCAGTATAATTGTTTCTGGTGGATATGAAGATGATCAAGATGCTGGTGATGTTATTATATATACAGGCCATGGCGGGCAAGACAAGCACAGCAGGCAGGCTAACCATCAGAAATTGGAGGGTGGGAATCTAGGCATGGAGCGGAGTATGCATTATGGTATTGAGGTACGGGTTGTTCGTGGTCTTAAGTATGAAGGCAGCCCAAGTGGCAAAGTGTATGTTTATGATGGGCTGTATAAAGTTGTTGATTCTTGGCTTGAAGCTGGAAAATCTGGTTTTGGTGTTATTAAGTTTAAGCTTCTGAGGATAGAAAATCAACCTGAAATGGGCAGTGCGATCCTCAAATATGCCCAGAGTCTTAGGAATGCACAAATTGAGGTTAAACCAAAGGGATATATCTGCCAGGATATGTCGAAGAAGAAGGAAAACATCCCCGTGCTTGTATTCAATGACATTGACAATAATCACGAGCCAATGTTCTATGAGTATCTGGTGACATCTGTTTTTCCTCCCTTTGTGTATCACCTTGGGGGGAACAATGGCGGATGTAATTGTGTGTCTGGATGTTTGGACGATTGTATTTGTACTGCAAAGAATGGTGGTGCATTCGCGTATGATCACAACGGTTTACTTGTCCGAGGAAAACCATTAATATTTGAATGTGGACCACATTGCAATTGCCCTCCCAGTTGTCAGAATCGTGTCAGCCAAAAGGGTATTAGAAACAGGTTTGAAGTGTTCAGATCAAGGGAAACTGGTTGGGGAGTTAGATCTTTGGACTTGATACCGGCTGGTTCTTTTATTTGTGAATACACCGGAGTTGTTCTCACAAGACAGCAAGCCCAACTTTTTACAATGAATGGTGATAATTTAGTCTATCCAAACCGGTTTGGTGAGAGATGGGCAGAATGGGGGGATTTATCCCAAATATTCACCGACTATGTACGCCCATCATATCCGTCCATACCTCCACTTGATTTTGCAATTGATGTTTCAAGAATGAGGAATGTTGCTTGTTACATGAGCCATAGTTCGTGTCCAAATGTTTTAGTTCAGCTGGTGCTGTATGATCATTCCAATTTTGCATTCCCTCACCTTATGCTGTTTGCTATGGAGAACATTCCTCCTATGAGGGAACTGAGTCTTGATTATGGGGAGACCGATGAATGGACGGGGAAGCTGTCTATTTGTAACTAAATCAACTTCAAGTAGCTTTTGTGTACCTGAATGCAGATTCGGGGATGCATATGCACCAAGGTAACTACAGTTTTTCATCCTGTTATTTTGTATTAGATGCACTATGCTAACTGAGTTCTATTAGATGTACCATGCATGTTTGTTCTTGTACCTTTGAATGTTTTTCTTCCTGTTATTTTGTATTGCTGTACTTCACTTTCGTCCATGTTATATTTTAGTAGCAACCTTGGATTGTAATTACATCTTATATGAAGCATTTGTTCATGGTGCTATCAATAGCTTTCTCTGAGTTTGGGATGTGAATTCCATTCTACATTTGCTCTCTGTGGAAACTCTTTGTTCCTCTCTTAGCTATTGGATCCTCCATCCGATCAATTTCTCATCTTCTGTATATGGACCATTGGATGTTCTCATCATATTCATAAGTTCTTGCTTTTATGATCAACATCAACTTCATTTTTTATAGTTTCATCTATTGCTCCTTAGGCTGTTCTTTTGTTTGTTTTTCTCGTTTTGTTATGCTATGGTCAATTGTCTTAACTCCATTAAGTTTTGTTTGGTGCAGTCGTACTGCTTCTCTGCCACTTCATTCGCGTACTGCTTGTGCTCTGTGATTTAGAAAATATTTTCTCTTTACTTCTTATCTATCAATGTCAACAACAAAAATTTAAATTGAATCTGAACTAACCTGGTGGCAGGAGAATGATGGACTGTTGGTTGCCATAACATGTTTTTGTTTGCATTTAATTTCTTAGTATTGCTTATAGAAACATCCAAAGTGCAGCAGAAGAACCTCCATATGTGATATGACCATGTCTTCACTGATCGGCATTGTATGCATGTATCCATTGTGTTCAGTCGCTCTTAGAATTGCTAGGCACATGAGGCTTGTTTTTACATCTATTTATAAGTGTTAGGGTAGAGGGAAAATATCTGTGGTTATTTGGTTATGAATTTTCAGTATAGAATGATTGGGGCTGATTAAATTCTCTAGCCCTATTATGAAATTACATATCCTAGAGCTCGTTCGTATATCTTGGAAAAGAGAAGTAGCAGATACTTAAGAGAGTGTTACTATTGAACAGTGGCATTAAACCTTTTAGAGCGTTAAATGGCTTTACATGGAATGGGATAACGAAAAGGAAATTACTGAAAGAATAAAGTGGAAATATTATTGATAGGTGGCTAAATAAGGAGGCCTAAATGACTCGGATGAATATGAGTATGAGTTATTGTAATACACTTGGCCAACAATAAGTTTATCGAGCTTTTTTAACTATTGGAGCATCATTGCATTATGTTAAGAATGTTGAGGCATAAACTCTAAATGTCCAAAAAGGAGTATGGTCTGAAAATGTTTAAAATAGGTGAATGCTGAAACATCGATGATTCTACCGATTAGAGAGATGGAGAAATTTGAAAAGAGGTAAAAGTGAGGGAGATTGAAGTAGTGTAGTTTGGGTAACTTTTTGTTGTCGTCCTTTAAGCTGGGTTAATGTTGATATCTATAATAGACAAGTTTTATGCAGGTAAAATTGGAAGTATAAAATAAATTTCGTCATGGACCTAGTAAATTTGTAAGCTATAATGGACGGGTAGAATGGGGGGAGGGTTAGAGAGCCTTGGCGGTAGTCAAGAGTGCCATAGGTAAGGTTACAGGGGTGGGACCATTGGCTTACTTACATGTCCTATTGTTCTTCGTTTTTACTACCCCCTACATCCTAGAATAAATGTCCACAATGAAAAAGGCACACAATTTTATAAATATGTAATTACTGCACTTTTTAGTTAACTAATGACAATTTTACCCTTAATAATAGAGGGAGTGATGAATTTCTCCATATCATAATTAAGGGTAAAATTGGATTATTGGAAATTAGGCACTTATTTTTGGAGTAAACTAAAATAGAAATGTGGACACTTATTTCACATCGGAAGAAGTATGTTAGTTTCTAGTACTTTCTTCTATATCCTTTTTTTCTTACTGTTTTTACAAAAATCTTCATGCTATACCAATAAATGCCTCAAGCACTACATCAACTTTTCAAAACCATGAAATCTTTCAATTTTTTTGACCAAGCTATTTGGGTAGCTCAAGATTTCTCCAAAACTTTTTTGCAAAACTTTACTCATGGTGGGCCTTTCATTCTTTAGGGTTGAGGTAAAGTTTGCATACATCCTACCGACATACTATACTTCCTAGCGTACATACCAGGTACATTTGATCTATTTTGGTTTATTGAGACGATGACTTTCATTCCCACTTGTCTTGCCATTGGACAATAGTTTGAATTTCATAGTTTGGTTTATCGACTTCTATGAGTTCAACTTAGATTGCAAGATGTTACTATAGAAAAATAGGCTTTGAATCAATTTTGTTCAAAGAGAATGATGCCTTCAAATAGGCTTGCACAAATAAGAAAAGATTTGGTAATAAATACCGAATATTTTAGACTAATTATAGAGGTTCTATGTTAACCTATAGTTAATCTAAATACATAAACTATACCAAATATACATATTTAATTTCCTACTCTAGCGAGATACTAAATCAGTTGATTATGTTTTCTACATCCTCCCTCAAGAGATTCCACACGCCCAACTTGTAAACTAGCTCATCAAAACTTTCTTTTGGTAGACCGTAGACTTTTAGTCAATATCTGAATGCTTACTGAGAAAATGTACAACACATAATTCATGTTCATTAATTTTTTTTTAATGAAGTGTCTAACCCCTCCAACATGCTTGGTGTTGTCATGATGAACTAGATTATGTACTATGTTGATTACAGATGTGCTATCGCTATACAATCTTAATGGCTTGACTCTTTGAAGTTTTAATTCGTCAAGTACGTGTTTGGTCAAGATTAATTCACATACTCCTTGAAAGTGCTTATTTTGTTCTTGCGACCTCCATTCCTAGAAAGTGCTTCATTGTTCAAGATTTTTTGCTACAAATTTTGGGCTAGCATGCCTTTAAGCTTTTCTTGCTCTCCATAATCATTATCACGTGTTACTAACATGTCATCAACATAGAGGATGAGGATAGTAATCCTACCCTCGTGTCGGTGTTTGAAGAATAAGGTGTGATTTGACTGAGCTTGTTTGTATCCACATATTTTTATCACCTGATTGAGTATTTTGAACAATGCTCTTGGAGATTGTTAGACAATAGAGGGATTTTTTTCAAGTGATAGACATTCTCCATCACATACCTTCCTTCAAACCCCTGAGGAATGTTCATGCAAACTTCTTCCAAATGCCTGTTAAGAATCTAGAAGTTGCAAGGGCTATTCGAGATTGGTTGCAACTGATTGTAGAACTCTAACCCTATTTAACTCGGCAACATGAGCCAATGTCTCATTGTAGTCCATACCATGTGTCTGAGGGATCTAGCTTCGCTTTATATCAATCTATCGTTCCATCAACTTTGTGTTTTAACTGTAAACACCCATTTATACAACTACCTACATGTTTATCTCTTGGTCGATTGATAGTCGTCCATGTGTTGTTGGCTTCGATTGCCCACAAATTTTCATGAAGTGCTTTCTTCTATTTTTTTATGGAAGAGTTTCGGTAATGTTCTTAGGAACAAATTATTTTCTCGATTTCTGCTACGAAAGTCTTTATAGTGTGGAGTTAGTATGCTATACCCGACATATATAGAGATTGGATGTTCAGTGCAACTTCGAACTCCCTTTGTTTTGGCAATAAGTAACTCATGCTCCGGTTCAATCATATTGGAAGACTCAAGATTGGAAATATCATGGGATAAAGCAGGGTCAAGAGAGGGATTAATTATGTCAGGAATAGTTTGTTGGTTAGACTCATGAGATGTTGGAACAACAACCAACTGCATTACTTTATGATTTTTTGTGCCGAAAGTAAACCAAGAGATCCTAGTTTTGGGTGGATAAGAATATGAGATTGTTGTTGCTTAGAGGCGCTTGTATTAAGTTATGGAGGTTCATCATTGTTTTAGGAAGACAAGAATCTGAACCGGAATATCACTCACATTCCTCCCTTGGGATAAAAAGGCTGGGATAAAAAGGTTGGGATAAAAAGGTTGTTCTTCATTGGATGTCACGTCGAAGGAGATCTATATGTGACAAGTAGAATAACGGTAGCATTTGTACCCTTTTTTGGTAGAAGAGTAGCCCAAGAAAGGCACTTAAGAGCCCGATGATCAAATTAACAATGATTTGAGCCAAGGATATGAACATAAGTGGTACACCGACAGGTTTTAGGGGAAGAGTATAAACAAGCTGTGTATATGGATTAGAGGTGATAATTTACGGGATTAGGCTAACCTAATATTCTTGTCCAATGGGCCTAATATAGTAAACCGAAGCTTTTTTTTTGGGTGCTTGATAACTTGTCCATACGCATCCTATAAACGGGTAAACGGGCATGGGTGCAGAGCTACGAACTAATGGGCCCAAAAATCTTTTACATTTAAAAAAACATAAAACTTATATAAAATCATAAGCTATGTCAAATAATTCAAAATACATCATTTTTCCAACTTGAAATAAGCCGTAAAAACATAACAATCTACATAGCTTAAAAAATAGTTTTACAAGTATAGACATTTCATGTTCAAAGATTTATCAAACTGTAGAGTCCAGATTTTTCGTCAACCAAATATTTTACTACCTAATGTTTCAAGATTGAGATTCGAGATGTACTATATAAATCGGTGCAAGTTCGAATTCGGCCCAAAGTCAGCCAAGTGATCTGAACTTTTCTTTAATAAAAAAGTAATGACGTATTAGTTATGTATAAAATCTTAATTAATCATAAATTATATACGTGCCTGGCTGGGAGGCCTATCCTAGATATATTTTCCAATTTACACTCTATCCAGACCCGCCTGCTATTTCAAGAATAGTTGTCCAAGCTTGTTTTTTGAACGGGTTGGGTGGGTCGAATCTACGGTTGTTCTGTAGGTGAACAACTCTATTGTGGATATGCTTAAAGGAGCATAAAGAAAGGAGTGTGATATTTTTAACACTCAAAGAGGGTATTATATTGATAAGATGGACAACCATAAGGATAGCCTCTCCCCAAAATGTTTCGAGGCCAAAGTTGTGAACAATGGGGTCTAGAAATTTCCAATAGGTGTCGATTTTTGCATAGAACAATTCCATTTTGTGGGGTTGGGGTGTGCTTGCAAACGAACTTTTATAAATGATGGCATGACCCAAATTGAGTTTAAAATTTTCAATTCCATTGTCTATGTGCAATATTTGAAGATGTGCAAAGAATTGGGTTTTTGGCGTAGAATAGAAAATTTTGAATGTCAAGGTATCATCAGATTTAATTTTAATAAGAAATATTCAACTAACACGTGTATGATCATCAATAAAGGTGATAAACAGTTTTGCACTTGTAGTGTTTGGTATTCTATATAGCCCCATATATCACTATGAATGAGAGCAAAGGGTTGAGCTGATATGTAAGGAATAACATGGAAACAATACAAGTACGTTAAGCAAATTGGCAAGCTTTACAATTAAGTAAGCTCAAGTTTTCATTCTGAAATAACATGAAAAATAAATATTTCAAATATGAGAAACTAGGTGGTTAAGCCTATAATGCTATCACATAGTATCATTCCTATCCCTAGGACTATAACCGGAGACAAAAGCTTTGTTCAGTTGAGCGGGAGAAACTAGATTGAAGTAATACTGCCCACTATATGCCCTCACATTCCAAATCGTCCTCTCTAAGAACATATATCTTGAAAGGTATAATGAAACGGTGAGAAGAAACAAAACATTGTTGATCTTTTAGTTATTTTGCTGATATAAAAAGACTACAAGATAGATAGGAAACATGGAGAATGTCATTTAGGATAACAGACAATTATAAGTGTATAATCCCTTTACCGACCATTGAAGAGAGAGATCCACCAACACCTTTAATCTTTTTAGTACTTAGACAAGGGGTGGCGAACTGATTTGATGAACTAGTTATATGGTTTAAAGCCCCTAAGGCCACAATCCTTGCAAAATTTTGAACATCGAGGATAGCGGAGGTACTTGAATTAGAAGAGACAAAAATTCATGGTGGAACTGAAAATTAAGTAAATTTAGGCTCTACTAGTAAGAACATTTTCTTTCATCTCCTTTGCGATTACTTCAAGATTCTCACTTTCTTTTTATTCGGGAGCACTCGAATTTTCCTGGACTCGATCAATAGCCCGGTGGATAAACGGGGCTTGTCTTCAATGGGCCTTTTTCCTTTTTCTTTTAATTCATGGAAGAGATCGCAAAGCTCATCCTCTAAAAAGGTTATCCTGTCACCTTCCTTCCCCAGCCGAACCAAATCGGACCGGTGTGCTCGGATCTTCTTGCTACCTTGGTGTATTATCATTGGTGGAATCGGGATTGGCCATGAGGAAGGCCGTAGAAAGAAGACTTATGGGCCTCTAGATTAGTAGTACACCGATACCATCCGGAGAAATAGGCTCTAAATTCATTTTTATTCAAAGAGAATGATGCCTTTAAATAGGCCCTCTATAAATAAGATAAGATTTTGGTAATAAATACTTTCTAGACTGATTACAAAGATTCTAGGACAGCTTATGATTAATATGAATACATAATATATGCCAAATGTACAAATTTGGTTTCCAATTCCAGCGAGGTTCTAAATCAATTGATTATATTTTTTACGATTACTTGCAAACGTCTTTCAACACCAAGTGTTTTTCATGCATGATTAATGTGTTGATACAGCAACAGACCTAACAAAGTTTACCGCACTTTATCAATGAGCTTGTGTATATTGAGATTGATAGGAATATTGGAAGGAGGTATTTGGAGATAATTTGAAAAAAAATTGAGTCTTGTATAATTTTTCTTTGAGTTGAAGGATGCCATTTCTTAAATTTGGTGAAAGTGGAGCCAAAAAAGTTACAAAACGATGGCACTTTAACTTATCATTAACCCATAACTCTGTGAGATAGTGCAAATATGACCCGAAGTTATTGGTAAAACATTACCCTCCTAATTGGGAAAGAACACAAAAACAAGATTCATTTCAACCGAGTTTGTATCCAACACTTGCACTAGGCCGAAATGAAGCTCATTTATGGGAAATGAGAAAAGATACAATATCAGTCTCCATTTAGACCCAATCTTCTTGGGTTGAGTAATTAGAATTTAGTTGTTCAACTAGCACATTTAAGGTTTTGGTATACAAAATGTGGTGCATGTTAGTCCATGGGACACACAGTAAGCATAAGACACACCCATGGTTTTAAAGCTTTTGAGGCATGCAATTAGAGGTGCATGGGGGCAGAGGAGGTAGAGTAGAGGTGTACACCCCTTTTAGCTGTATAATTGCCAATGAAACCTTATTCATTATGCCTCCCCTGTCTCTCACAACTTGATCTCCCTCCCTCCCTTCCTCATGCTTTCTCATGGCAACAATCCCTCCCTCATGCTTTCTCATGGCAACAATCCCCCCTCACAGTTCTCTCTCACTGACATCCCCTTCTTCTGATGATTTGTCTTAGTAAGTCATTTTATTATGTATAGTATATTGAATAATTTTGTATTTTTCCATTTAGCGTTGTTTAATTCTCTCTCATTTTTATGAATTTATTTTTTAGTTTGACATGGAATCCTGCGTTTGTTATGAATTTTATTGTTTTATTTTTGGTTCGAATTTATGTTTTAAGACTTGTAAGTACTACTATAACGATTTTCGTAGTTTGATATGGGATTATTTTATTTGTTCTATGCCTCCAGGTGTCGTGTGACTCCCCGAATGCATATTAACATGAATTTGAGCCATTTTTCACATCGTTTTATACCGGAATCATCTGTTTCATATATAAATTATATCGTTTTTTTTACCGAAATCATTCGTTACATATAGAAACCATTTTCTTCATGCCAAAATCATGAAAATTTTCATATCAAACTATTCCGTTTCATAAAGGGATCATATATTTTCATAACGGAATCATAAACGTTGCATATATCAAATGATTTTGAAGAATTTGTATGTTTACCTTATCAAAAGTTACCAAACCATACCCAAGCGACCCTTTTAAACCTATCATTGAGCTTCTCCACTTGAGAAGGTCATAATCCTGTGTTCAATATTTGTATTTCACTGATCCAAACATCTAAATTTCTCTATATCTTTTTCATGTTCTTCCCTCTTTTCTCTCCTAATTTCCTTCCAAGTTTCAACCATGGTCTTTTTGTATGTGTTTTTAGAAGAAAAGGAGATTGCATGATGTATAATATATATATATATATATATATATATATATATATATATAGTAAGAGGTGGTGGCATTAATTGCCATAAAAAAGGTGGCATCAATTTGGTTTTATCCAAAAGTTGAATCATCACCTATTAAGCCACATCATTGTTATATATACAAATATTACCTAACATGGTTTGGGTTCTCACGTCTAGTCTGCTACCCTAGTCCTCTGCCTCCAAGTACTATTATCAGAGGTCATGTTCTTTGAAATGTCTAAGGTCGCAATGTTCATCCACAATTGCTCATCCAACGTCCTCCTCGGCCTCCCCTCACCTCCTCAACTGACAATCTTTCTACTCTCCTCACCGTTGATGTCAATGATCTCCTATAAACGAGCCCAAACCACCACAATCTCCCCTCTCGCAATTTATTCGTTACCGGGGCAACTCTCAGCTCCGCTCGGAAAGCCTGATTCAGCGTTTTGTATAACATGGTCCGACCATATGTCCACCTAAGCATCCTCATTTCCACATCTTCCAACTTCCCCTCAACAACCTTCTTTGCCGCCAGACATTCTTATCCATTTAACATCGTTGGTCTGATTACTACCCTATAGAATTATCCCCTTGTTTTTAGTGGGACTTTCTTGTCCCACAACACCACCCTGTACCAGCTTTTTAGTGAGACTGCCTTTATGAGGTATGTTATGTATTTTTCTACCCCTCCCTCTTTTTGAATCATGGAGCCTACATATTTGAAACTGACCCTTTGGGGGTACCTTTTCCCCTAATGTTGACTTCCACCCCCTTTTTTATACGCCCCCCTTAAATTGCACCATAAATATGATGTCTTATAGCGAGTAATTCGCAAACTTTGTGTTTTCAAAGCCACCCTCCCCTGCTCCAACCTCTTGTTGTCGTCTACTTTTGACTCCACTACGAATACGATGTCTCAGCGAATGGCAAACATCATGGGACACTCCCGTAGATCCCTCAGAAGATCTCATCTAAATCACAATAAAAAAAGGATTAACGTCGATTCGTGGTGTAGACCTATCTCTATTGTGAAATACCCCGTCTCCCTCATTGCCTCATTGGGCTCCTAACACAAGTCCTCGTTTCTCAGTGGAAGCAAATGGGCAATCGGCTGCCTAAAGGACCCCATTTGTGGTTGAAGGCTAAGTTCATTCTTCGATATATCTCACTCCGCTATGCTAGAAGACTGAGCAGCTTCAGTTTATTCTTATACATGTCTTGTTTCGCCCTAACATACATCCAAAGTACCCCACCTCTCCGGCCTTCTTTGGATCACGTCTCTTGGTATATTATTATAGGCGTTACATGCCAAGGAAAAATGCCTTGCTTCGTGTTTTCGTACTTTAAAGCTTTGATCACACCCTAACATAATATGAATCTTCGCAATGGGCCGACATATTTTTAGGGTCGCAACATATCTTAAAATAATTGCAAACAAGGGAAGTAAATCTACAATGCTAATGGTTCAAAGGGACAAGCATAGAAGTGAAACTTAGGTCATGGCCACCTCCCTACATGCAAAAAAAAGCATGACATGCTAATTGATACCCTCAATCCTTGAAGAGATTCAACCCATTGATGGGAAAACATTTTTGAGAAATGCAAAGATCACCCAAGGCCATGCCTAAGAGCTTTGTTCTTACAGCAGGAAAGAACACGTTAGGCAGAGCCAAGAGCATAAACCAGACTGAACCAAAAGACTACGGTATATTCTACCTGGAGAGGTGGGTTAAGATGTATGCATACCTGACCTATACCCCAAAGAGGACCAAGGAGTAGAACAGCCGTTTCCATGTAGACACCCATCTTGTGAACCAAGAACATAATGTCTCAAAGTCAACCCTTCCCTAGTAAAAATATAGGAGTAGCAATCGGGTAGGTTCGCATATGGTGTTATCCTCATCTTTTAACCCCAAATCAAATATGGTGGCTTGTAGTCGTAGGTACACACAGAATCCCTTGAATGCCATATATAAACAATTACGAAAGGCCCTTCTTAAATGTCATGTAGTAGAATTAAGACTAGGATTCTCAATTTATTATTCCTTGTGTCTTCATCTGAAACGAGATTGGCTGAGAAAATGGTATCTCTTGTTGTTGTAGTATTGGTGTTGGCAACAAAAAGCACTCATGTTTGTTGCTTCTCATGGCTGTAATGATGTTAGTGGTTTTGGTGGAGAAATGGTAAACCCTGAGATTTGATATTAGTATTTACTTATTATTTGTACTCTGCTATACATGTGTTCGGAAATTGTCACTCCTAAAGCATTCAAAAACTGCCACAGTAGGACACGGTAACAAGGGGGCCAGGGTGGGGTTTAAGAAACTGCAATTAGTGCTATAAGAGGAAACACATTACAAGATTAAACATTTACTTGATGAACTTATTAGCACCTCAATCCCCAAATTATCCAAGAGAAATTAACTAGGGCGAAGAGATACCTATTGATGCAGTGACATAATTTGTTTCATTCATTATGTTATCATATAAAAGGTAAATTATGGCTTTTTAGGAAACCAAAAAAACAAAATATGGCTTCACAAGCCTTTGAGACAAAGCAAAACCAAACATACCGAGAAACAAATTCAGAGGCTAGAAAAATTAGGAAATACTAAGCCTATCCATAATAGATAAAAATCAAAGAAACCATCTCTTAACACTCCAAAGTCGGTGCTCATAGGTATGGATTATGCCCAAGTTGATATGCTAATCAAAAGCGCTCCTAAGTTTGGGAGTTGGATCTCATCTCATGGTGAGATAATCTTTCCACATTTTTCTTTTCTTATTTTTGATGTTGTTCTCAGGTGAAAATCTGTTCATGAATTTTTAGATTTGCTTTAAATGTGTATTTCCTTATACCAGAACTTATTAAATATCCATATTCTCCATGTTTAAAGTGCAATTATCCTCTTAATTTGAAGCTTATAAATCATTAGGCTATGACTAAAAGTTGTACTAAAATGGAACAGTCTATAATTTATGCCATTAATACTAGAATGATGTGTAGATGTGCTATAACGGCTCAAGTCCATCAGATGATTAAAGCTTGTTGCTAAGAACTTATGATATATTCCCAAGGAAGAAATATGGGGATATAGTTTGTTTCATCCTCACAAGAAGGATGTGTATTTGTTCGTGATAATAGAATTGCCCTTAATTTTTTTTCCAGTATTGCATTTTGTCAACATGAATGGTGCATTATTGATCTTTGTGCTGTACCATTATATTGTTGAACATTTAGATGCTTATATTATGCGTTAGTCAATTACTTCCTTGCTTAGTGAAACATGCCTTTTCTTTGGTGCCACATTCCTTCTACTTGTAATTCTTCTTGCTGTGTATGAGTGAATCTCACTTGCATGTCATGTATTCAACTTTTCTGTATTCACTGGTACTGATTTCATTCCTTAGATTTAATAATACATACTGGTCTGCTCTTTAACTAATTTAGTTAGGTGAATTCCGTATAGAAATCATGCATCTCATATTAGCCCATGGACATGTAGCTAGTACATGCACATTTTGTGCTATCTTTATACTCTTCCCATCCCAAAAACTTGCAGCACTTTTTATTTTGGAGGGGTTCTTTTTCATATTTACCCAACTAATTCATTACATAATATTGGTGGGATTGATTATGGTCCTCAAGTTTTATTATTTTTGTCTTATTCAGGGTTAATTTTAGGTCTTCATCTTAGTCAGTGTCTTATTGAACTATGTGCCAAGTCAAACGTTGTCTTTTTTAGGTGAAAATGGAGTCTCTGACATTACTAATGCAACAGTCATTAAAAATTATTGAGAGTTAGATTGTGCATACACGACCTACAATGTACCCAAATTTTCATGGTGTGAACTCTCATCTTGTAGCAAGCTCACTTCCTTGATTAGGGCAACCTAAGCACATTGAAGTCTGTTCTTTAAAGGGGGCGTTTGGTAAGCAGACGGGACTGGACAGAATTGGACATGCGAGAATGAGGTAGGCAGGTTAAAGATTTGTGGAACCTTTTATGGTTTTAATTTGACATCTCCCTGATCTTCATTCTGGTGAGACAAAAAAATGCATTTTTGTCTATGTTAGTCATGTCCTGCGTACCAACAAATTTCATGCAATGATAGTTTTAGTTATTGTACTTATTTGACAAAAATGTATTCTGCGAAGCAACATTTTGTTTCAGAAATGCCTTTTTTGCACTTCATTTAATCCATTTCATCTCCTTTCAAGGATTGTTGTTAGAGGTTGGACTGTAGTGTCAGTGGGTGGTGATGTGAATTTCTTGCTTAAATGTGTGTTAGCTGAGACTAGATAACTAGGGTTCATCTTTCTGATTGTCATTTGTATAGTTTCCTAATATGGTTTCCTAAGTTGTATATGTATTTGACATTTCATTAAGTCATTATTAATACATAAAACTAGATTACCTTTGACTACATGGTATCAGAGCATTTGAAACAGGGGAGGAGCCAGGATTTGGAATCAGGGAAGCATTGACCTGTAGATGAATAGAATATAAATATTAATGTTCTTGAAATGACAAATTAGGTAACTTAACTAAAATACTTGTATCCACTTCTCACTATCATAAGCCTATTTGGTAGTTAGGTAATTAACTTGTAATGCTTGATCCTTAAAGATGGTATGCTCGTTAGATTAGTGTAGCAAGAATGTGATGTCAGATAGATTAGCACACACATTGTTCTGTGCATGAGAGAGGGAGCCATGTAGATGAATCAAATATATGGTAAAAGAAATTGGGTCTGCATCGAATTCTTATTTTAATATTTGAGGGGGAGCACATGCCCTCTCTGGTTATTACATGGCTCCGCTACTGCTTTGAAACCTAGTCGTCATTTTCATAGCCCTAGCCATCGCACATGAGGAAACAGTAGTCATGGATCTGAAACTCTAGCCTCTTCAATCGCTGTTTCTGCCGTTGCCACTTCTGCTGTCACCGCTGCTGCACATTTGAACCACAGCCATTGCTGCTACTGCACATTTGAACCCCAGCATAGCTGTCGTACATCTGTACCCCAGTCATCAAACACATGAAACCCTAGTCACTGCTACTAGGTCGTCATCGTCGCCATTGCCGTCCGTTGCTGCCACCAACATCTGATCTGTGTTTCTGGCCGTTTGATTGCTTCGTTATATATTTTGATCTCTGATATGTTTCTGGTCATTTGAATATATCAAGATCTTGCTGTCCTTTTGAATATAGAGGGTTCAAGAATAATTTTGTTCCCTCTCTTGTCCATTTGAATACACAGAGAGTGAATATTATTGGTACTCACTGTTACAATCAATCTGGTACTTCTATTGCCTTTGGTAGGAAAATTAATTCCATTTTTTGTTAGATATTTTGGGCTTCTTCTAGTCGTCAGGTCTTTATCACTTTGTTGAGACCGTGGGTGAAAACAAATCTCCTAGTATGACGAGTGTGGTGGATATAGTGTAGTAGTGCTTTGGCCGGTCGGAATTATGCTTCTATGAGGCTATCTAACCATACCGGAAACAAAGGACGCAAGACACAGATTCGAACCTCGACCACCGACAACATTTTATGCAACTATTGTCATAAGCCAAGTCATACGAAGTTTCGAGTGTAGAAAGCTTCTACACAAGAAAAAGCACATGGCGAATATTGCACTATTGATCTCTTATAACTTGGTTCTTACTTATGTCGATGAATTTGCCGCTTTCTTGGAGCGTTGGGGATCACTCAAGTCCTTATCTTCTTCTGTTACTGTTGTCGCTAGTCAGGTAAGTCCACTAGATGTTTTATTTTTGTCATCCTTCAAATGGGTGATTGGTTCCAGTGCCACAATCATGTGACATATTCTTAACTCTTTTCTACCTTCAGCTCTGAGACTTCCCCTCTTACCATTACTTATTATTTATCCTCTTGCATTTGCCTAACTTATTCTTTACTTTGCTCTCTGTCAATCAATTAACTCGTCATCTTAAATGTTGTTTCATTTGGTGGGGAAATTTCAAAATAGTATAGAAGTTTTATTTGCTTCGGGTTGAGCCTTAGGATAAGAGAAACTTGAGCTTTAGCGGTTTTACTTTGTTCCACTTAGGACCAAAATGAAACCTAAAGTGGATATAAGTGACAATTTCGACATGTGCATTCGAAAAGTCACATTTGGTGACAGTTTTGACAAATGTTGCAAAAGGAAGAGACTACCCTTCGAGAAGTCACTTCTGGTGACAGTTTGGACAGATGTCACAAAAGGAAAAAGGCAGCCCTTGAAAAGTCACTTTTGGTGACAGTTTGGATAGGTGTCGCAAATGGTGACTGTTTGAAGAGTCACGTACTTTCTGTGACAGCTTTAATTGTCACTAAAACCCCTATATATACATCCTTTTTCTGTGAAAAGACATTCTCAGTTCTATCATACCAGATTACCCTAAAGTGTTACAGTTTGTTAGTCTCTTGAAATCCTTGATTACTCACTAGTTCACCGGGATTATCAGCAACCATGCATTTTTGACAATCATACTACATACGTTGCTTCATTGTACTCCGGGAAGCAATTCGTTAAAAACCCAAGCACACTCGGTGGGGGCGAAATTGCTTTAAGATAGAGATTACTCACGTTGAAAGCAACAAATAGTAGTTTCTTATTACCCTTTTCTTAGCCTAATTTTAGTACCCCAAAACCAACATTCCGCCCCCCCTAATCATTGCTAGTTCAGGATCTTATAATGAAACGGGTCATTGACATAACATCAATTTAAAGGCCTCTACATTCTTGACACACCGCTATAACAATCTGTTGCTTGTTTCGGTGTAACTTCTTTTGAGGCTCATTGTTAGTTGAGTCATCCATCTCTCCCGTTACTTAAGAAGCTTTGTCCACAATATAGTAATGTGTTCTGGTTCCATTGAATCATGTCACTTTGTGAAACATCGTCGTACTAGTTCATGTCGTATAGCCTTTGAACATGCTAAGGTTCCTTTTGAGTTGGTTGACTTAGATGTTTGGGGGCCTCGTCCTATTTTGTCTAAAAGTGGATTTTGTTATTTCCTCACATTTATGGATAGCTATTCTAGTGTAACTTGGTCATATTTAATGAAAAATCATTTAATTGTTTCTTTTTTGTGTCTTTTGTGCCGAAATTAAAAATGAAATTCAATATCAGTACATTGCAAAGTGAAGTATTTGTGTACTTAATTTTCTTTCTTCATTTGTTTCATATAACTACTTGTCATATTCTTTTCTTTTATTGTTTCCTTGATTGTCTATCCTTAAAAACTCTCTATGAAGCGATGTGTCTCATCATGGTTGGTTGGCATAATGCCAGGATAGAAGAGATGAATGCTATAGATGACAATGGTACTTGGGGCTTGGTAGATTTGCCTTCACAGGAAACAGACCATTAGATGCAAATGGTTGTTATGGTTGCTCATAGTTAAGGTCAATTTGGATAGGTCCGTTGCCACATTAAATGCTCGCCTTGTAGCTAAGGACTATGCTCAAACCTATGGAGTGGACCGATACTTTTTCTTCTGTTGCGGAAATGACATTTGTTATGTTGTTTATCTTGAGAGTGGCTACTCATACTTGGAATTTGCATAAACTTGATATCAATAATGTTTTTTCCTCATTGAGGAGATATATATGGAGCAACGTTCTGGTTTTGTTGCTCGGGGGAGTAAAGGAATCGTCTCATCTTCAAAAATCTTTATATGGTTTGAAAAGAGTCCCCGTGCTCGGTTCGAAAGTTTCACTGAGGTTGTTGAAGAGTTTGATTTGAAGAAAAACAAGTCTGATTATTATGTGTTCTACAAGCGGTCAGAAGCTGGTATAATTCTGTTAGTTGTCTATGTGGATGACATTATCATGACTGGAAGTGATACTACGAGAATCTCATCTAGTTTCACTCAAAGGACTTGGTGGTACTTAAGTATTTCTTAGGCATTGAAGTTACGAGAAGTAAAGAAAAAGTATATTCCTATCTAAAAAAATATGTTCTCGAGTCTTGACCTACAACCTAGACTAGGAAAATTGGTAGCAAAAACCTTGTAGATCTGCATTGATTCCCTTCTTGCACCTTAGAAGAGGTAGGGAACTATTTCAAGATCATGAGAGATATCAAATGTTTGTTGGGAAACTGAATTATCTTACAATGACGCTTTCTGATATTGCATATTCGGTCAGCATGGCTAGTCGGTTCATGTCATTTTGGATAGTTCATCATTGGGTAGTGTTAAAACAAATTTTATGTTACTTGAAAGTGGTAATGGGGCATGGCATTGTGTATGCAAATCACGGACATAGCCGTATTGAATGTTTTTCGGATGCAGTTTGGGCATGTTCAAAAATGTATAGAAGAAGATCCAATCCATGATATTTTAATTTTGTTGGAGGAATTTGGTCTCATGGAGAAGTAGGAAGGAAAAAGTCGTCTCAGGATCCAGCATAGAGTCATTTTACTGGGCTATGGCACAATGCATATGTGAGATAATGTGGATATATGAGCTCCCGACTAAAGTAGGACTTAAAACTTCAGCAACAAACTTGTGGTGTGTCAATCGAACACCTCTTCGTGTTGCGTCTGATCCTTTGTTTCATGAGCGTACTACACAAATTGAAATTGATTATCATTTTGTTTGTGAAAAAAATTCAACAAGGCTTAATCTCTATAGAATATGTGAAGTCTGGTGAACAATTAGCGGACATCTTCATGAGAAACTTTAAATGGGGTTCTAGTTGATTAATGATTATCTTTGTGACAAGTTCGGCATGATTGATTTCTATGCTCCAACAGGAGGGAGAGTGTTAGCTGAAAAATAGATAACTAGGGTTCATCTTTCTAGTTATCATTTGTATAGTTTCCTAATATGGTTTTCTAAGTTGTTTATGTATTTGCGCATCGCTTCTCAGTACTTAATACAGAAAATTAGATGTACTTACTTTTCGTTTCTTTTCTTTGGTGAAAAATTAAATTGTGTTGATTACAACCTCATAGAGATCCAAATGCCTTATGATAGGAGGAATGCAACAGCCTTCCAGAAACTACAAGATATTGCTTACACAACATGAATCAACACTAGAATAAAAGAAATTACGTCTCAAGGGTCATAGATATGGACTCTATAATGAGACTGCTATACAATACTTTAATTTGCCTTTCACCATAATTCATTGCATATCCCATGAATCGACTGTTCTGGCATCTTGATGTTAATTCTAACATGAAATTTGTTGTCTTTTATAGGTAGGCACAAACCGATCTTCTTGGCAACTATTTTACAGCTCAGTGTCCGAAAGAGTGACATCTTATCTTTCCCTCCCAAGAAAGGTTTCACAAGTAGGAAGTGGTTAGCTTTACATCCTGTGATGCTGCTGTGGGTTCACCTTGCTGTTTCCAGTTGCAAGTTAATTGAAAATATATAACCATTTCATCAAGTTAAAACTAAAAATGGATATATATATATATATATATATATATATAAATATATATAAGGGACTGAGAGGCATATCGAGGTTGAAGATGGTCGTTTCAGTTCAGCTACAGTATTACCAGGTATGAAGCAGTTGATATCTGCATTGACCAAGGTTCATATACTACCACGTCCACATCTAGATTTGATCATTTTGTTGTAGACTTTTGTATTGCTTGGATGACTAATCTTACTTTGAGCCTTTTTATTTTATGTTATAGCTGCCTTGTACATATTTAGTTCACATTTCATAGATGTATAGTGCATGTTGAAATGGTCAAATCCTAGTCCAAGTACCATTTCTGTTCTACATTCCCTTTCGATATGCAAAGTGACGTCCGTGGGCGTGCTTGCTGGGATTTTTTTATTGGTTTATTTTATTTCTTCATTATTTCGAATTGAGGTGAGAATTGTTGGAAAAAATTGTGTCCTTTTAATTTTCAAAGCATTGATTCTGAAGTTAGTAGCAGGTTTGTATCTTATGATGTGTGTTTGGTTGGGGGTTTTGAGTAAACAGTTGCTCTAGTCTCTGAGGTGGTCAGGTCTATGTACATTTCACCCCTCCAAACCCAACTTTTTGAGTGAGATTTACTAGACCTGTTTGGTCTAGGTGAGCTACATATTTGCCAATAGTAGAGGCAGTGAGCTCTTTGTATCGTATGCATGCATGCTTGGAAAACCAATAGCCACGATTGCTAATAATGGTGCAAGCTTGTCAAAAAGATTTATGTTCTAGCACAAAAAGCATCTGAAACAAAATTGCTGTAGCCCCGTCTAACCAAAAGCATTTGAGATTACAGGATCTTAACTACCCTAAAATACAGCTGAGACTCCATTATTGTCTGTGTAAACTTAAACCTTCTAATGAGACGTCAGAAGTACCAAAGTTCCTATGTTTACCATCAGACACATTTGAGAGTCGAAAGCCATGTTTGGGTAGCTGGTTAATCAATAGAGTTTCTAGCTGGCAAGCCATGCTCTTCCCAGGAACCAAGAAATACAGGACGGATGCATTTTGCATTCCCTGCTTTGACCGATGTGCTCGAACCCGACCCTCAAGATCATCAGTCTGCAAGCACAAATTCCATCAAAAAATTTAATAGAAAACCAGTCATTCATTCAAAAATAGAACACCATTAGCCAATAGCCAGGGTGGCGTAATCATGACGATATCAAAATTATTGTAAGTGAAATGACATAAAGTAGGGAGCAATAAATTCCTAAAGATAAAATTGGAAAGTAGAAACTTATTTTACGATAAACCAACTTATTTTGGAATGGAGGGAGTAGCAAGTTCAAATGAGCACACCTGTCCAACATAAAGTCTGTTGTCAGGTCTAAGGATCACATAAACACTTGAAGCACCAACTGCTGAAGGAGGAGGCTGTTCCCGTGGACCAATTACAACGCATCTTATCGCAACTTCTGATGTAGTTTTCA
The DNA here is from genome assembly GCF_001531365.2 of Cynara cardunculus var. scolymus. Lineage (NCBI taxonomy): Eukaryota > Viridiplantae > Streptophyta > Magnoliopsida > Asterales > Asteraceae > Cynara > Cynara cardunculus. The sequence continues at coordinate 39,567,794 of NC_037528.1, read as the reverse complement.
TCTTACAAACCTCAATGCTGACAGCAGTTTCTACATCTTTCAGAGATTTCTCCTTTTGCTCTGCTGATTCTTGGATCTGTATTGGGTGATTGTAGGCTTTATGAGATCCATTTGCACTACAAGGAAAATGTCCAACTTTTATGTTGCTCTTCCCTGAATTTAAGTCCTCTCTGTACATTGAAGTATAAAGTTCTTCAGCTCTATGTATTATTGCCTCTGGAAAGCCTTCTCTCCGAGCTGTTTCAAATGCAAGACTCTCCCTGCATATTCCGTCCATCAACTTCCATGTCAGTTTAGTTTGACCATCCACATATTCACTTCCCATTGCTTTAAACACAGTAGTCTTTGCCATCAGTGGTAACTTGAAGATATCATGCAAGTGAGTTGATACAATCCCCAAACAACCAATTGAATCAAGAGTTTCCACAATACTACCTGCAATACATGTCCCTTTTGCTGTTTCGGTTCCTCTGCATATTTCATCCACAAGAACAAGGCTCTTTGAAGTGGCTCCGGTTATAATAGAACGTAATTCAGACATTTCAATCTGAAACCACAAGCACAGGCATAGTTATGACTGGAGCTTGTCAATAGTTGATAACTAAATATAATATCATTGTGTTGTATGATATTTTTAAAAATATAAAGCTAGACCATGCATCTTTTTTTGTTAAATATTCTACAGTTCAGCAGTTTGCAGTTACATGATCTATGCCGAGTGGATTAGAACATCTATTAAGTACGTGAAAGATAACCAGTCTGATGGTTAGCCAAAAAATTGTGAATCACTTGATGTGTCACCAAATAAGTGAGCAAATTTGCAGAAAGAAAATGAAAAAGAACGAGAAAGAAAAAGTAACAAGACGAGTAAAAAGTTGTAAGAATTTAAGCCACCTGAAATGAGCTCTTCCCATCTGCAGGGCTGTCATAAGATTTCATGTGTAACATAATAGAGTCAAATTGCGGTATTACAGCTGAGTCAGCTGGCACCATAAATCCACATATTCCAAATAATGCTGCAGCACAAATCGAACGAAGCAAGGTTGATTTACCACCACCATTTGGTCCAGTCAAAAGAAACATTGATTTCATATCAATTGTATTCTGCACAGCACTGCCTTCAGCTGCATCAAACCAATATGGTGATAGACCGGTAATTTTCATCCCATGATATCCATTCGTTTGTCCCTTTTCCTGCATTGGAAAATTCAGCATAAAAATGAGAATTGCATGGCCTCCAAAAGTTACCATATTGCCAAGTCTAGAGACTAGACAATATGAAACATTCATTTTACTTGCTTTTCGTTTACCGAGCATAACACATCAAAATATTTTTCACATTGTGAATGACTAAAAAACCGAAGCTTACTCATGAAAAATACAATACATCTAGAAGAATTAAACATCTGGTTCCATCTGATTCTAGCTATGTTTGGCCAACTACCTGATAAGCTAGTAACATTTGGTAAAAAAAAACTAGCTAATAAGCTAAATGACAATGTAAATGACCTAAAAAGACATGTTTAAAAAATAATTGGAAAAAAATAAGGAGCATAAATGAAAAAAAAAAGAAGGAAAAAGACCCCTAGAGCTTATTGAAACGCAACTTGAAGTAGCTTTTAAAAAAGCTAAGTTATGGCTAACCAAAAGAAGCATTTTCAATAAACATAAAAATCAAGTTAGCTTATGGTTGCCAAACATGACCTCTAAAAAGAATTCGAAAATCCAAACAGCATACTAGATGAAGAATGACAAAAATAACTTAAAGGTGTCTAGTTGGAGGATGTCCAGGTAATAGCCATTGAAAAAACAAAATAGAAATGCGCCGAAGAACGTATCAGAAACCATATAGTAGGTGATCAGTTGATAAGTACCTCAGAACCAGAAAACGGAACGAGAGTAGGGAACACCCATTTCCTTCTTCTCCCCTCACTGTTTCAGCATTAGAGAATGTTCAGTTGTGACTAAAGTGAACATGATGTTAGAGTTTCTTATATTATTGAGATGCAAAATGCATAAAGAAAGCAAGTAGACCATGGTAAGGGTAACACACAGGCATGAATATCCTTCTAAGTGTGAGTATTCATAACCGTAATTCACTTCACCATAAACCTTAAGAAACGGCACTTCACATTTACAAAAATTAACTTTATCTATTTATTTCATGGTCAGCAAGAGAATTAAGTTTCACACATTTCTTTTGTTGTTCAAGAAAAACGCAAATAATGAATCTTCTTTCTTATGGGAGGGGTTGAAAATATGACTTTTTGCAACTTTATCTGTACAATTATTAATCCAAGGAGTCTTGTGCTATAACAGGAAGATGCATCATGGTCCACTCCTTTAAACTAGGCATTAGTCAATTAAGTAATATATCTCAGTGACTGCTTTAGAAAATCGAAGTATATAAACATCTTGAGGCCAAATAATATTAAAAACTAGCATACACTTCTAAATTTAATATCTACCTCACATGAGCAAACAATGCTTTTGCAATGACAAGTAACGTGGTGGCAAAAATGAGAACGTTGACTTTAGCTTGCAATTCAGCAGAAAGTCCCCTTAACAATTCTAAAACTGCTGTCTTTGCGTTTGCACCAGCTTCGTGATACCTGAAAAATTGATAAAAAAAAATTCCTAGTAGTATTAACAGGAATAAGATGAGTGTTATGCTTTTCTTAAAACAGAACTTTTTTATTATTAATGCCATAAACAAAAAGATTAACCTTGTGATTGCATCCTCCACCTTCACTGTGGTATACCATTCCTCTCCAACCTTTCTACCCTTTGAATCTATAGATGGCCTGAGTTGTTTTATTTGTTCTTCTCCTGGGTTACCAGTCCAAATAGCTGGTGAAAAACGTTTTCCCTTGAACCAAACAGCTCTGTGCTCCCGAGCATATGAGATTTCTCCCCTTGCACCCCCAAGTGGTGCCGTGATAGCTCTTATTCTTGAAATTATAGGAAGAAAATCTTCCGTAACCTAAAAGAATGGCCAGATGTTAATTTACTCGGGAGGATATTCATAGTTTTCAGAAAATATAATGAAAAAACTTTCATCAAGGAAATTTAGACAAGGACAAGGGTAGATACACAATTAGCATATGAATCTGCTAATCCATGCTAGCATTAAATAATTAATCCATCATTCCGTTAGAGGAACATACATCCCTTTCTATCACTCATAAGCATCTTACTATAGGTCCTCCATATTAGGTTTCCCATGTATTTCAAAAACTACCCCTTCTATGTATAGCCCTTCACGAAGTAAATTTTGAGGGCCCATCTATGTGGCACAATACTTTTGTGCACATGAAATGTTATTGTAGATGCAGGTAGATATTATTGTTGAGTTCACCTGATTTGTAGAGAGATGAAAGCTGTAACATCCACCTATTTAAATATGCTTAACTAGTAATTATAAGCATACCTTATGTGTTATTTTAAAAAAAAAAATTGCTAAAATGCTTAAATGCCAAGTATACTAGTGAGCTATAAGTAGAACTCATAATTGGAATGAGATGTAGAAGATAAGATTGGTGCTAACACCTCACAATTGACATAATTAGATAATGTAAGGGTTCAACATACAAAGTACATTGCATACATGATAGTTGGGTAGGTATCTAGAGTGCCTAAATGAGAAAAATCTACCCAAAACTTGAATGGAAGATCTAAATGGTGATCTAAATGTTGGAACACCTTTGAATAAGTAAATATGAAGTGTTAGAATTGTCGGAAGTCGAAAAAGTCGCGTAGATTGCATTTTATGCAAGTTTTTCAAATTACGGTATGATTTCGATAAATTACGTGCACAATACTCAATCGGGAGGTTTTTGATAGGATGTTAAGCTTTGGAACTAAGTTTTGGACCTATTAGGAGTTGTTGGAGGTGTCGGAAAWTTTTTACGGGATTCCGAACTCAAAATAAAAAAGGGCAAAATTTCAAAGGAAAACATAACTCGTACAAATATGAAAACTGCTGTTATTGGGAGGTCTTTTATGAAACTTTTTTTTTTGTAAATTATAGATTATCTTGTTATGAACGCGTAGGCGAAAACCTTATCGAAAACGGAGTTTCGAGCGAAAAGTTATGCAATTTTTAGTCTTTAATGGTCAAAACGGGTACCCAACCGGGTCAAACCGACCCAACTCGGGTTTTAGACATATAAACACGAATTCAGCCCCAATTCTTCCCCATTTTCGTTTCTAAGTTTCTGTACTCTTCAAGGGAACCAAACTTGGGTGTTTTAGCAAGAAATTGGTGAAATTTTGCAAGATTATTGAAGGTATGCTTCCATTTTTGATAATGTATTCACTTCGAGTTCAAGAAACCATGAAATTAGGGTTGCATGTTGAGAATTATAAGCTGAAATTTTGATATTGTGTAGGATATGCAATACATAACTTATTATCTTGTGGAAATCATGATAAGATAACAAGAAATAGTTGTGTATACATGATATGGTTTGGGAAAGTTTGACTTTTGATAGTCAACCTTATATGAAGATGAACTAGGTGAATGTTTAGTAAAATAATGATGGATTCATGATAATTTCATATAAGCTATGGTAATATAAGACTAATATATGAATTTGGTACAAAATGGTTTGGAGTTTAACTTGAAAAGGTGAAAAATAACTATTTTCGAGTTTGAAAGTCTTGGTATAAGAACTGTTTTAGAAAAATCGTATAAAATAGTAGAAAAATCCTAAAAATATGTACAAATAGGCTCTGGAAAGGTAAGAAAAAGTTCTACAATTCATATTGAAAGTCATTTAATGATTTTGAGTTTAAGAAGGTCAAAACGGGTCTGCAAGTAGGTGCTGTAAGGAGAAAACTAAAGTAGAAAACTTGAATTAAAAAAGGGTTAATTTTATGTTATTGTTGTGCATTGTTAATAAGACTTTATATATGAACTCCAGRTGTTATTTAAGYATAATTTAAGGCCTTGGAAGTGCTTTCCAAMCACTGAACGGGAGTTAGGATTCGACTTTTCGGTTTGGCTTCCGGTTTGATCAACCGATTTCATTAAACAACATTGTGAGTTTATGTGGACATATGTGTGTACTTTGTGATTATATATGCTATGATGTTTTATTGTTTATCCATGATTCATGTTAGTTCTAGATTATTACCTCGAATTGGTCTTATTGCTTGTATTGTTTTGTGATGTGTTTTGGGCGCCGATTGTCGATATCCCATGGAGTCCGGGTGAGACAACCGGAGGGGCT
>NC_037528.1:39556540-39562380 GCF_001531365.2 Cynara cardunculus var. scolymus | reverse complement strand
GCAAAAACAAGGTCGGATGATCGATTAGGGATTGACGTGTAAAGCCTACTTTTGAGTTTAGGTATAAGTTATACTTTTGGGTTGTTCATAGTATGTATATTCCGGGTAGACATGTCCCCGATGATTATGTTTTTTTTTTTGTTAGCTATGTATTTATTAAGTCTTAAAATTATGTATTTTGSRTTGTAAATCGYTATCYCGTATCTTGAGGTTTTTGAAACTAAAATTTATTTAATGAAGGTTGGAAGTGTTTGTTTTGTAATTGCGGTGTTACAAAAGCACAAAAGGATTTATCTTTATTGTAATATTACTATTCTAAATAGAAACATATATTCGTGAATTCAGATCATATGTCCCAATTGAAACATTTAACTGCATGCAAACAGAACTTGCAACAAAGTGAACCTGTAAGCACAAATGTGGGAGGCAGTAGTGTGGTTATGATAAATGTTGAGGGAACGACATATTAACCAAATCAGAGTTTCAAGGAGAATCTGCTTAATTTCTGATTCAATGAGATATATCAATGTTGGATTGTGCATTTCAAGAAGTTAAGTGGAGATCTGGAGGCTGTCGTGACTGAACCAATTATTAGGATCCTGAAAAGTCCAAACAAATTTCCATCTGGTCATACATGAATAGAAGGTTCCTTCGAGTGCAGGCTATTCTTCTTAATATTCAATCTTTGGTTATAATTCTATTGTTACTTTATTCGTGTAAGCATGATGCTGAGAGTGTTTCTGCATATTTAAAAGACAGAACACGAGAAGTAGCTGAATGATTACTTCATTAAACAGGCATCTTATACTCCTGAAGTGCGTAATATAATATCTACTTAAGAAGTTTCAAGTTACTCATTATTGCATGAAAACTTACTGCTAAAGATAAGGCTTCAGCTGCCTTGTCAACCTCTTCATAAGCTTCTCTAAGATGGATCCTCTTAACACGGCCCTTCCATGAAGACTCCACCTCCTCAAAAAATTCACTTGGTATGTTCACATAGGAACTCATTTTCTGATCACTTTCACCATCTAAAGAGATAAGTTCACCAATTCTAGAAGAGACACTTTCACATTCATCCAACTGAAAATAAGCAACGAAGCACAGCTAAGTCTTGTGGTATGCAAGGATGTCTATTTCAAATGATCACAGAAACATATATAAGAGCCAATGTTGTCATAGCTCGATTAGAAGGTTCCATCACTTGTTTAATAAACAGATCTAGACAGTTCGTTCTAAAATTTAGTCCTCAAATATATATATATATATATATATATATATATATATAGAGGAGCGATCAAATGAAAACCGTCTTCATTTGTGTAATCCATATAAACCAATCTCCTCCATCCATTTTCTTGATCAATGGTCAAGATAAGTTAGTTTATATTAGGAAGTTAAAAAATAAAAATAAAAATAAATTATTTTTTTAATTGGAAAAAGGGCAAAATTGTAAAACCGTCTATATCAATAAATCGGGTAGATTCATCAGTTTCCTTAATCAACCCCTTTTTGAATAAGGAAACAATATTTTTAACTATTACATTTAATGAATGAAATGATTTCACTGTATTTTTTACGATATGTCTTTCTAGAGGAGCCATATGTCATTTTCATTTTCTCAGAAGATGGATCCATTTCAATCTTATTATGAAATGGTTTCACTGTTTGCCTATTAAACACCATGTTCTTAACGTTAACATCTCAACCGTTTACAATAACCATCCCATGAACCTGTTTCACAACTTATAACAACTAAAAATACTGCATCCACCATACCATACAAATCAATAACCATTAAGTGAACCAGATAACCCGGGAAAAAAAAACGAAACGATTTCATCAACAATTGTTGATAATGAAACAATATTATCCAAGAATATATTTCGTATCCTAGTATATTATGCAACGATTTAAACCATAGATGAAACGATTTCATCAACGTTTCATCAACGATTTAAATGGTTTCACAGTTTCATCAATACACAAATCAATGTAATGCTAGATGAGACATTTGTCATTTTCATGTTATCGGTAGATGGATCCGTTTCAATCTAATTATGAAATAGTTTCACTGTTCCCTAATTACACAACATGTTCTTGACAATTATGAAATGGTTTCATTGTTCGCTAATTACACAACATGTTCTTAACAATCTAACTATGAAATGGTTTCACTGTTCGCTAATTACACAACATGTTCTTAACAATTATGAAATGGTTTCACTGTTCGCTAATTACACAACATGTTCTTAACAATCTAACTATGAAATGGTTTCACTGTTCGCTAATTACACAACATGTTCTTAACAATTATGAAATGGTTTCACTGTTCACTAATTACACAACATGTTCTTAACAATTATGAAATGGTTTCACTTTTCGCTAATTACCCAACATGAATCTGTTTCACAGCTGATTATATTTTTACCGGTTCATGAATCTTTGTTTGGATCTGTTACTGATTTCGTGGATTAATGAATATAATAATGTTTGATTTTCATATTATTACCACTAATATACCGAAAAACCAAATAACAATATTCAATTTTTAAAATTCTAATTTAAATAAACATTTAAATATTTACCATTTATAAAAATTCCTTTATTATGTTACGTTAATTAAGATTTATTAATAACTTCCATATTTAATAGAAAACAATGTAAATGACAAATCTACCCTTAATGATTAAATTTAATTAAGAAAAAAAAGGAATTTTCCTATTGGTCGAAATTAGTTTACATGTTTTCTAAGAATTAGACGGTTTTCCTTTGATCTCGCCTCTCTCTCTCTCTCTCTCTCTCTCTATATATATATATATATATATATATATCCGGTGAGAAGGAGAGTTAATCTGAGAAACGTAAGGGATCTCCACCCTTGCATGCACATTAGGATGAGATCCACCGAATCAATCCCCGTATCAAGTGCGATACATAGGTTGGTTTGAGATTAAAGGTGGTCAAAGGTCCAGATCCCTCTTTTTATGCTTCTCAGCTTAACTCTCCTTCTCTCACGATCCTTCGCCTATATATATATATATATATATATATATATCAATTAAAGGAATTCCAGCACTTACTAGCATCTCAAAGTCGATTTTCAAGCCTGTTGCTACCCAAGTAGGATCCATTAATAATCTCAGTATCCTTTTGAGCTCAGAGTTCCTATACAGCTGCAAAATCTCATCAAGCACTCTTTTGATCTTGCAAAACTCAACATGATTTGCTTCCCTTAGCTCAAGTAACTTTACAAGCTGCAAGATTAGGGGGAAAATACATCAGGCATGAATAAGAGATGTAAACCTACAGGAACATGACAGGCAAAGAATAGATAAAGATTTACAAGTGAGTTATATTTTCATACATTCAACCAAATTGTAAATGGGAAATGAATTTCAGTACCTTCGATGGTGAGATGCAAGTAAACTCAGGAATTGTGCATGACACATTGCTCATAAGTTTGCATATGTCTGCAAATTGAGAAAGAAAAGAAAAATAGTCTTCTATAAAATTTAGGCAAATATCATTAATAAGTATGCTAAGGACCAATGAGAACTAATGAACATGAAAACAAAAGAGCATGTCTACAGCTCTAATAATCAGAAAAAGTAAAATACATTTTTATCAACAGTTTCAAAACACTATGAACATTGTTTGCAAAATTTAAACATATATTAAGACAAGCACTGTTAGAAGAGTTTGATCTCAGCTAATAGAAACTCAAACTAGAGAAAAATTCAAACAAAAGTCTCCTTGTTCCATTCCCCTTCAGGGTTAACAGGGAAATTAAAATTTGTTTTGGCTTGGCAAAATTAAGCGACCGAAGTCATATGAGCAACTCATCTTGGAGCAAGGAAGAGTAACCAATCTATCTTATAAGAATTAGGATCCGAAATTATTTGCATCACTTCCAATTGAGAACCCACCTTGAATGGTAGTTGCAATTGCATGAGCAGGAGGATTCAGAAGAATATCTCTAACATACCTGTAAATATAACAGAAAGAAGAATGATAATGAAAGAAAGATGAGAGTAATGCCCAGATACTAGGGAAAAGTTTCTATCATCATGTATAGGACAACAAAGATTGATTCCGCCAATTGACATTCTCATTCGTTAGAAAGTGGCAACAGAAGAAGACAAAGACATCCTGTCATCCAGCAAGATCAAGCCAGTTTCAGACTAAAAGATGCACATAGCTTAACAGCATTTTGACCGCATATCTGTGGGGATTAAGAGGATTGGCTTTAGCATTAATTAGTTCTATCTATGAATTCTTAAATAGCCTGACCCAAGCCACCAAATGCTACAACTGTGTCAACCAGCATTCTATCTATCTGTTCCCAACAAAAACGAGACCAAAAGATTTCGTTAGATTTCCATCTGGAGCAGAGGAGCAGGTCTAGTGAGTGTAAATGCCTAAAAGATGCACAATAGAAATTACTTTTTAATTAAATGACTCATTAAAAATTATGGGACATAAGAAGAATTTCTATATTGTTTTGTTGATCGCAAGATGAGATAGGATAGGGTGCCATAACGTGGTGGTCTCTTCAGACACCGAACCTAGGATGAATGTCAATGTGATGAAAAGATCATACAACAGCTGAAAGCTTGTCGTCAGGAAGATGCTTTCCCCTGTGATGAAAAGATGCTATAGGGTTACACTAAGGGTCTGACTAAGTCGTCGTCCTTTTCCTTCAGTTATGCACAGGTCACAAAGAACATACAAGATAATTCAGCATAGGGTATGGTTTTAGATGTTAGCGTATTGATCGATGAAGCCAGGCAATGTGTTGGTACAAAGTTGAAGGTTATAGAAGAACACCTACAAATCTGAAGATTTCAAATTAAGGCGCACAGACATAACATACGAAGTGCATAATTAGCAGTCTTGATAGCGGACTAAAGATGCCGTAAACATGTTTAGAAAGAATATATTTCGTTATTTGGATCAACATTACAGAAGAATGGAGGATTTTAGTCATAAGAAAGAGTGGGGAGGATGAATAAGAACAAGTTGAAAGTCTTGTGGGAGAAAGCCCCAGTTAAGTTGGAAGTTATGAATTACACAACAACGAATCAGTTGTGTCATAAAGTGTTGGAAATATGCCTATAGACACAACAAAATAGTGATACTATTAATTGCATGGGCCTATTGGGTCGCACACAAAGTTCAATCCAAAAGCAAGAAATAGTATTAGAGGGTTTAACTAAAAGTATTAATTAATTACTAGAAAAACTGATTGGTCGTTAGTCTAAACTTATTACGGTTTAGTTGAGATTGGGCCTTATTTAAAGGATGCTAATCCCTAAACCAAACTCTAATCTCCATATCACACACATAATAGGATTAAAGTGTGGTGCTTTTGGTGATTACACAAGAAGAAAAGGTGATTTCCTGTTGCTTACAAGTGATTAGAGCTTTGGGTGTGCACGTGATAGAGAGACTCCTACTATTGGATTCTTCACCATCAACCAAAGGTTTTTCTTATCCTTTTCTGTGCTTGTTTTGGTTACTTGTATTTGATTGTAACCAGATCTCTGGAAGATTGTGTGTTTCTGATATGAACCAGTCACAGGCAGCCCAACAGCAGCCAGCCCAACTTCCATCCAGGCCCAAGCGAATTCCCAAGAAGCCCAGCAGATTACTTGACTGAAGATATCACCAACGGTTGCTGAACAATTCTCCCACCTTTCCTGGTTTCCCTCATGCATGCACGTAGAAGTAGGAAGCATTAATTAAGTGGTTTAACCACATTTCCATGTTCTGCATTAGAATAGGCTGCCATTTCTATTTCCTTTACTATTTAAAGCATTGTAAGTTGTTTGAAGAGA
>NC_037528.1:39551512-39552145 GCF_001531365.2 Cynara cardunculus var. scolymus | reverse complement strand
ATGTTCTGCATTAGAATAGGCTGCCATTTCTATTTCCTTTACTATTTAAAGCATTGTAAGTTGTTTGAAGAGAGATCAGAAAATTGCTCCGAATTATCTCTCTTCTTCTTTCTTTGGGAGAACTAACCCATCTCGAATCCAGGTTCTATCAGTTTCTGTTAATTTTGCTTCCGCTGTTTTGTTTAAATATGGTTTTTATGATAATCACAATTTAACAGTGGTACCAGAGCCACGGTTGCAATGTACAAGTACATGGAAATCGATTTTGCAAAAGAATTTGTTTTGGGTGTGTTGTTGTACATTCAAGTGAGAAAATTGAACGTATGAAGCACACACAAGGATTCTAAGATTTTCCAATGTTTTGAATGTTTTAATACAAAAGGTTTTACTTTGAAAGTTAAGGTTTTCCAACCTTAAGTTTTCGATTTTCGTCTTTTTAAAGGATAGATTTCAAAGTTTTGAGATTTAGGGTTTTAAACCCTAGATTGGAGTTTTAAAAACCAAAAGTTTCCCTTTTGGGGAAGTCTAGGGTTTTAAACTGTTAGACTAAGTCAACTAGTCTAGTTTATATTATTAATATTGTCTAGGGTCCAAAGTGTAATTAGTTTTACCTATATAAGGTGTATCAGATTA
>NC_037528.1:39525460-39549197 GCF_001531365.2 Cynara cardunculus var. scolymus | reverse complement strand
CTGCATTTGAAACAGCTGTATACCTCATCAATCGTCTCCCTTCTCATGTCTCCTCCAACAAATCTCCTTTTGAACAAGTCTTCAAACGCAAACCTGATTATTCCTTCTTACGAGTCTTTGGTTGTCAATGCTTCCCTTATCTTTATCCATACAATCATCACAAAATTGAATTCCGGTCCACTCCCTGCGTCTTTCTTGGTTACAGCACCGTTCACCACGGCTATCGCTGTTTTGACCCGTCTAATGACCGGATTTATATTGCCCGACAAGTTCGCTTCAACGAACATGTGTTTCCCTACCAGCCTTCACCAACCCCACCACCACCATCCACTCCTCCTTACATCTCTATATTTCCTAACCCAMCACCCGGTTTCCCACCCGAGCCTCCACAATCGCCTCCACCACCACCACCCCCTCCTCAATCTCCTCCCCAATCGTCTCCACAATCTTCACCATCACCACCTATTCCACCTCCTTCTGATGCCTCCCCGCCCGAACTTACCCATACTCTTCCAACCGTCTCTCGACCTCGGCCTTCCAACCTTCGCCCCAATCCCAAACAACCTGACCGATATAACCCAGTCGCTTACTCTGCCACCGCTTCCTCACCTCTACCTCTTGAACCCACCAGTTTTACCGTTGCTAACAAGTCTTTAGAATGGCGTCAAGCAATGGCTGATGAGTTGGCTGCGCTTCATAGGAATGGCACGTGGACACTTGTGCCCCCTGTTCCTAATGCTAATGTTGTTAATTGTAAATGGGTTTACCGATTAAAAACTGATGAAAATGGAAAGATTACCAGGTACAAAGCCTGCCTTGTGGCCAAAGGTTTTCACCAACAGCATGGCGTGGATTATCATGAGACTTCCAGCCCCGTTATCAAGCCTGTCACTATCCGCACTGTCCTGTCTCTTGCTGTCACCAACAAATGGCTTCTCAGACAGTTGGACATTCAGACCGCATTTCTGCATGGTGATCTCAAGGAAACTGTTTACATGCGTCAACCTCCTGGCTTCATTGATCAAACCAAACCTGATCATATCTGCTTGTTACACAAGTCGTTGTATGGGCTCAAACAAGCCCCTCGTGCCTGGTTCATAAAACTGTCTACTGCTCTTCAGCAGTTGAGTTTTTATGGGTCCAAAACCGACCCCTCACTTTTTATTCTCAAATCTCCRGGCTCTCTTATCTACCTTCTGGTATATGTTGATGACATCATCATCACCGGTAACAACTCCACTGCTATCGCCACCGTCGTTGACCAGCTCCATACTCTCTTTGCTCTTAAAGATATGGGGCAGCTACATTATTTTTTGGGGGTCGAAGTTGTTCACAAGGGGGCAGACTTAGTTCTCTCACAACGGAAATATGTTTGTGAGATCTTACACCGTGCTGGCTTTGCAGACTGCAAACCAATTGCTACTCCAATGAGCACCTCTCAAGTATTGTTACTAGATGATAGCCCATTACTCGATGATCCCTCTCGCTATAGACAGACCGTCGGGGCTCTTCAGTATGCTACCCTTTCTCGTCCTGATATCGCCTTTGCAGTCAATAAAGTTTGCCAGTTCATGCATGCTCCGACTGAAAATCATTGGGCCGGAGTAAAACGGATCTTACGTTACCTCAAGGGCACCATCAATTTGGGTTTGTGGATTCGTCACAACACGGGCTATCAGCTTCAAGCCTTTTTTGATTCTCATTGGAACCAAAATCTTCAAGCTTACTCAGACTCTGACTGGGCTGGTTGCCCAATCGATCGTCGATCCACGGGGGGATATGCTATCTACTTAGGCTTGAATCTTATTTCTTGGTCTGCTCGCAAGCAGAAAACTGTCTCTCGATCTTCAACAGAGTCCGAGTATAAGGCCATTGCAGATACTGTTGCTGAGTTGATTTGGCTGAAGTCTCTTCTTCAGGAACTTGGATTAAATAGCAAGGCTCTTATTCTTTGGTGTGATAATCTTGGCGCAACATATCTCACAGCTAATCATGTCTTTCATGCCCGTACCAAGCATGTTGAAGTAGACTATAACTTTGTTCGTGAACAAGTTACTCAAGGGAAACTAATTGTCAAGTTCATCTCTACAGACGACCAAATTGCTGATATTTTTACAAAGCCCTTGCCTTCTCAGAAGTTTGAGTTTCTACGGTCCAAGTTGCAGATTGCTAACCACGTTGAACTTGCGGAGGAATGTTAGACTAAGTCAACTAGTCTAGTTTATATTATTAATATTGTCTAGGGTCCAAAGTGTAATTAGTTTTACCTATATAAGGTGTATCAGATTATTATTATTTTTCAATCAATACAATCAATATCAAGTTTAATATAAACCCTAAAATTGAAGTTTTGAAAAATTAAAGTTTCTCTTTTGGGAAAGGTTGTTTTTTTAAAACTCAGAATGTTTGGAACTAAAAGATTTTGAATTCTAGGGTTTTGAGAAAAGAACTAGGTTTTCGAAATTTCTAGGAAAACCCGGGAAAATCGATTTCTTGTTTCAATTGTTGAAGTTTTGTTGATGTGTTTTCCCGAACCTTTGATTCACTTATATAGTTATGTTTGGATGGTTTTGGCATGAAACCATACTCACATAAATGTAAAGTGTTCTTGTTTTACATGAGCAAAGATTGATTTTAAAAAGTGCCAAATTGTTTGTTATAATCAATCTTTATTGAAGTATTGTCTTTTGCATGGATTTGGCACTCCGTTGCTTTTATTTACATACTTTGTGTTTAACAGTTTGCCTCTATAAGACCTATGTGATGCGTTGTTTGTTGTTTGGTTTGTTTTATTGGTTGTAATTTTTTGAGAGACCCATGAGTCGTTTCCTATATTTCTATGTATTTGTATAATAGTGTAGAAGAGAATAGGAAGTTTTTTTTATTACAAAATGTAAAAGAAGACTGAGTCAACAGAGAAGATTCATGAAGATTGAAGTCTTGGCGTGGACCCACTCGAGCATCAAAGAGATGGCGATTTTAGTGGGAGCCGGCACATCTTTTGGTTGATAGTCCCTTAGATTGACCATGTTTTTCTCGTGGTGGCTCACGGGAAAAACACATAGATTTGAGGCAAATGTCACTGTTACTTGCATGTGGTTGTGTTTATTTTTCTTATATATTATCTAGGTTTTGCATAAAACTTGCAAGTGCATTTTGGCAAATTAATAAAATTGGTTTTAGGATAAGGTTCTAAAATGGTTAAAACGGAATTTGCTAAATGAAATGGTTAAAAATGCTTTAACTATGAAAAATAAAAACCCGTTTTAAACGTAAATCGCACGCTGCCTATTTAAGGAATGCATTTGAACTTATGGTCTTTTGGCGTGGGGAAGGTCTAAAGCTCAAAAAAGCTCAAAGCTAATGAAGCGGGATCTTCAGGTATGTATATGATTGAACTCCATAGTACTTCTGCTTCTAATTCTTCGGTATTGCACACAGGATGTGGTACTCAAATATGTACTGATGTGCAGGGACTAAAAAGTAGGAAGCTGAGACATGGGAGTTGGATCCGATCATCGAAAACAAGCAAATTGCTGTTGTTGATACGATAGAAAATTACGAGCTTTGTTTTCCGTCTGGATTATCTATGGTTTTATTTGATTGTTGCTACTTGGCCGATATGGCTAGAAACATCAAAGATGGTTTTGATTTTGGGTTTGATCATGGATCTATCATTCTTTATAAAGATGGAATGCTTTATTTTAAGGCTAACACATGTCATCGTATTTATGAAACCAGTATAAGTGTAAAAGATAATAGAAGTTCATGCTATAATGTTGAATCGACTCAATCCAAAAATGGTTTGGGTAAGTCATATCTGTGGCACTGTCGTCTTGGTCATATTAGCAAGAAACGCATCACCAAACATCAATCGGATGGGATTATGGAATTGTTCGACCATACATCGAATGATGAATGTGAATCTTGTCTTCTGGGAAAGATGACGAAGACACCGTTTACAAAACCTGAGTGGGGCAAGCATCTGTTGGACATGGTACATACTGATGTATGTGGACAGTTCAGATCAGTCACTAAACACGGCGAGAGATATTTTGTTACCTCCACTAATGACTTCAGTAGGTATGGATATGTTTATTTGATTAAACATAAAGCTGAAACCTTCTAGGTGTTCAGAGCATTCCAAAACAAGGTAGAGAATCAACTGAATAGAAAGATTAAGATTCTCATATCCGATAGGGGTGGTGAGTATCTTAGTCAAGAGTTACAAGATCATCTAAGGGGTCTGGTATAATCGCACAACTTGCTCCACCCAGGACACCACAGCATAATGGTGTAGCTGAGAAGAGAAACTAAACATTGCCTGATATGGTTCGGTCCATGATGAGCCGAACAACACTTCCAATCAGTTTCTGGGGCTATACCTTAAAACTGCTGCAAGGGTCCTAAATCTTGTACCAACGAAGAAAGAGTTTCCAAAAGACCTTCTGAAATATGGAGTGGCAAAGTTCCTACGCTTGCACATTTAAAAATCAGGGGCTGTGAGGCTTACGTACGCCGTGAAGCTAAAGACAAACTAGAACCCAGGTGTTATTTTGTTGGATACCCAACTGATTCTTTTGGATATTTATTCTATAAACCTTTAGAGAACAAAGTGTTTGTTGCTCGAATGGGAGTCTTCCTTGAAAGGGAGCTGATGTCCAAAGAGGCCAGTCGGAGCCAAATTGATCTTGAAGAAATTCAAGTGTCAACAAACATGGAATCTGATGTTGACACTAGTGCTCAACAATATGTTGCAAAACCTGCAGTTGTTGAGCCTCAACAAAGAGTTATCGCGTTGTTGAGCCTCAACAAAGAGTTATCGCGGGTCTGATAGTGCGTCGTGCACCAGAAAGATATAATTTACTTATATCTGATTGATGGTGATGATACAGAGGTAGATCTTGATGAGCCTACCAGTTATCACGAAGCCATGGCGGGCCTGAGGCCGCTAAATGGAAGGAGGCTATGGAGAGTGAGGTGCAATCCATGTATGATAATCAAGTCTATGACTTGGTTGATCAGACACCTAGTCAAAAGTAGTGGAGTGTAAATGGATCTTTAAGAAGAAGACCAACATGGATGACAAAGTACACACGTACAAAGCCAGATGGCAAAGGGTTACATGCAAACTCATGGTATAGACTATGATGAAACCTTCTCGTCAGTGGCTATGTTGAAATCCATCAGGATATTCATTGCCATAGCAATGTTTCATGACTATGACATATGGCAGATGGATGTAAAAACCGCTTTCCTTAATGGTAAGCTATCGGAGGATGTGTTAATGACACAGCTTGAGGGTTTTGTACAGTCTGAACATCCTGATAGAGTGTGTAAGCTTCAGAAGTCCATTTATGGACTTAAGCAAGCTTCTCGCAGCTGGAACATCTGCTTTGATGAGAAAGTTAAAGAATTTGGATTCATAAGGAGAGAAGATGAACCATGTTTATATGTCAGAACTAGCATTAGTATTGTAGTCTTCCTTGTGCTGTATGTAGATGACATACTCCTCTGGGAAACGATATCCCTACTTTGCAAAGTGTGAAAACTTGGCTAGGGAAACATCTTTCTATGAACGGCATGGGAGATGCAACATACATACTGTGATACTGGACATCAAGATCTATAGAGATAGATCCAGACATCTTATTGGTCTAAGCCAAAGTACCTACATAGACAAAGTGTCGAAAAAATTCAACATGCAGGACTCCAAGAGGGGTTCATTTTTATGCAGCATGGTATGGCATTGAGCAAGGCTCAGTGTCCTAATTCTAGTTCAGAGCTAGAAAGGATGAGTCTGATTCCTTATGTCTCGGCTATAGGATCGATCATGTATGCCATGATATGTACTAGACGTGATGTGTCGTATGCTTTGAGCATGACGAGCCGATATCAGACCAATCCTAGCAATGACCATTAGACAGCAGTGAAAAACATCCTCAAGTATTTGAGACGAGCTAAAGAAATGTTCTTGGTTTACGAAGGTGTGGAGGAACTCAGTGTAAAGGGTTACACTGATGCTAGTTTCCAAACATATAGAGATGATTCTTGCTTGCAGTCGAGATTCGTTTTCTTGTTGAACGGTGGGCAGTCTAGGAGAAGCTCCATGCAGAGCACCATAGCAGATTCGACAATGGAAGCCGAGTTACACTCAACGAGGCTGCAACAGTGCTCTTGTGGATGAAGAAGTTCATCAGGGATCTTGGCGTAGTTCCTAGCATTCATGATCCTATAGATCTTCTGTGACAACGAGGGTGCAGTCATCCTGGCTAAAGAACCCAAGTCACATAAGCGCACACAACATATACTCAGGAAGTTCCATTACATTCGGAAGGTTGTCGAGGTTAGACACATCATCGTTATTAGAGTTAGCACGGATGGGAACTTCGTTGATCCATTCACCAAGCCCTTTATCACAGACCAAGGATGATGCTCATACTAGGTCTATAAGCATTAGATTTGCTAGCGATTTGGCTTGACTACATTCATTTTAGTTGATTTGAGATTGCGGAACTTATACACTTGTTTTATGATGTATTGATATTATGATTGAGATTTTAATATATGCTTGGCAAATGCTATCATTCGGTGCATTATTGATGTTCTAGTTTGCATGTTTGTTAACTTCCTTGAACAATTAGTTATAGCATAGAGATGCAACTATACACTCACATGTATTTGACAGAGATCAAGTATTGGAATAACTCGCACTTAGAGATTGCTTCATGGATCATGTCACAAGCAATTCTAAAATGGTAATATCTACTATCCCCAAGTAGAGATACATGTGATTCCTGACACGAAGTCTGTTATGCTTTGATGTTTCTCCAACGTTGTCCGTAACAGGCGGCTATAAAGAGAAACGTTGGGTGTAGCATGATTAGTGGGTAGGAGATCTATGTAGTCAATACTGTTTTGTTCCTTTTATCTTGTGATAAAAGCGATATCCATGGGTCCCTCGATGATTTGGTGCTGACGCTGAATGTATACATATTCAGATCAATCTTCGAGTCTATCTCTGGGTCACCACGAATCTTTATTGAGAAACATAATGGTGAACGATCTGCAGATTGACTATTTTCCATGTCTCACATTCACACGGATATCTGTAACAAAGAGATATCTGATCAATTGCCTATAGGACTGTTTAATGCAGAAATGGAGTCTTGGATGACGTACCTCATGCTGACGTAAGGGGCAATGTTATATTGCTAAATACTGACCGCTGTCAGTATTACTATGCAGTTATTGTGACATGTGCAAGTGGGAGTCTGTTGGAGATATGATCATAGACACAACAAAATAATGATACTATTAATTGCATGGGCCTATTAGGTAGCACATAAAGTTCAACCCAAAAGCAAGAAATAATATTAGAGGGTTTGAATAAGTAATTAAATAAAAGTATTAATTAACTAAAAGTATTAATTAATTACTAGAAGGACTGATTGGTACTTAGTCTAAACGTATTAGGGTTTAGATGAGATTGGGCCTTATTTAAAGGATGCTAATCCCTAAACCTAAACCTAACCCTAATCTTGTTTTAATCTCTTTTTCCTCCCTTCTTAAAAACAACGCCCAACCTCCCTTCCCCTAAGGTTTTTTGGCCTAAATCTCCATATCATACACATAATAGGATTAAAGTGTGGTGCTTTTGGTGATTACACAAGAAGAGTAGGCGATTTCTTGCTGCTTACAAGTGATTAGAGCTATGGGGTGTGCACGTGATAGAGAGACTCTTACTATTGGATTTTTCACCATCATCCACAGTTTTTTTCTTATCATTTTCTATGTTTGTTTTGGTTACTTGTATCTGATTATAACCAGATCTCTGGAAGATTGTGTGTTTCGGTTAATTTTGCTTCCGTTGTTTTGTTTAAAATATGGTTTTTTTGATAATCACACAATCTAACACAA
Source organism: Cynara cardunculus var. scolymus (assembly GCF_001531365.2). NCBI lineage: Eukaryota > Viridiplantae > Streptophyta > Magnoliopsida > Asterales > Asteraceae > Cynara > Cynara cardunculus. Next base: position 39,541,277 of record NC_037528.1, on the reverse strand, counting down.
AGAACATGTACTCAAGAGACTACAATGAGCTTAGGAGAAATGTGACGTCTAGGGTGGATGTGTGGTCATGCAGTGGCCAATAATACTAGAAATGATGATATGTGAAGCAAGGTTGGGGAAAACCAGTTGAGAAGCCAATGCAATACCTCTTGAGATAGCTTGGTCATAGGGACGTGCCTTTGTTTAGATGACATACCAAGAAGAGGTCATTAGTCGAGTTAGAGGTTGATTAATACTGACATAGGAAGTAGTATAAGAGATTTGAGTGAGGATTATATAATATATAGTTGGCCATAGATAGGAGTGCGTAAATTCAAGTCTTGTGACAGGGAAAGGCCTATCAGCCTAGTATTGGATGATCAGCCTAGGCCTTAAAAAACTTTCCAACGTAGAAGGAAGGATCACAAGACAGGTGTGGGTGGGGCTGATATGAGAAAGGTTGTTATGCATGCTCATGGGGGAGAGAGAATACTATATATAAGGGTATGTGTATATCTTTCTGTTGAGAGCATTCGGCTATTGTTAGCTTGGGCAGGAGGGTTGGCCTATTGCTGGTTCCCTTTTGATTTTGTTCATCTTTATCTTTTGAATTTCAATCAACCATTAGTTCAATTCCTCTCTTTTAGTTTCATAGATTGAATATTCTGTTCAAGGTTCTATTATCTTGTTACTTGTAGATTTAGGGGGTTCACTCTTTACAATTCTACTAGTTGTCTACCATGCGATGCAGCGGGATGTAAAACTTTATTGTAACCTAGAACTTAAAATTAATGCAATTCCTTGTAAATAAATAAAAAAATTGATCCAAAATTTATGTTTGAAATAAAATAGAAATTACAATAATCTGTGATATAAAGGGAACAAGTGATACGAAGTTTCCAAAACCCATGCACCTTATATTCGTAACTCTTAATGCATTACTGATTTATTCTTGATACTTTATAGATGAAGTACTCTCGAAATTTAAGATGTTTACCTAACTATAGTCTTTCGAAGTAGTTGTTACTATGATATTTAGTGCCATGGTAGAAATTGACGTCATGTGGTTTGACCTTACCCTAAAGATGAGTAAATCGTTATATATAAAATAAATATGTGACAGAGCATTAAGATAGAGTAAAGCACACAAGCAACTAAAGACAGAAAGAACTAGAACAGACACCTCTTGATTTCCAAACTTAATGACAGCAAGCACTTTCAGGCCTCTATGTAATTGTTCCCAGAAATCAATTAGAACCATGACCATGTGGATATCCAAAGAGATTGGCATATCTTTCCAGATCCTATAGGCTTTTGGGTTGCGTGTAATTAGGGGCCGTTAACACAAATGCATACACGGTAAGGTAGGTAAGATTCAGCACTATCACTTACCTTACCAGGTAAGATTCTAGCCCATCAAAACGGCACCATATGCAACAATTTACCCGGTAAGCACTAACCGATAAGAGTAGTCACTCTCACTTACCAAGTAAGATTCTCGGTCCTTGCCATGGTTCTGATCAGATAAGATTATTGGTCCTTGCCATGTTCATCCAGTAAGGTAAGTGACCCGGTAGGCGCTTACCAGGAAAGCGTTTGGTAAACAGCCCCTTACTTATGGTACTTCTAGCTTTTTTCTTGAATCCACTTCTTTTGTTACGAAATAAAATGGTAAAGAAAAGAAAAAAAGAACTAATTCTACTATGAACTCATAATCTAGTGCTTTCTATATTAAAGATTCAAGTAACAAACTCTTTCACTTACATTGCAGGTAGTCCAGTGCAATTTGAAGGGAGCAAAATTTTCAACAGGAAAGGTATTCCTTCAGTCTGTATGGCACCTGGTACGTAACAGATATCAGAATATATCACGATGGTACCGGGTACGGAAAAATGAGAAAGCCTAAGAGATAAAAGCTAACCAATTTGTGAGGCTGTTCCAAGATGCAATGGACGAGGCCTGTTTTCTGAAGCAACGGTGACATTCCTAAATGTGACCTTTTTATCAAGACCATAGAGCTCTTTTACCTGAGGTTACAACATAAATGGTAAACTATGTATGTAATTGTAGCATCGGTATCATTGAGAGATGCAAGCATAACAATACATAGAAAGTATATATATCAAACCCTGAATAAGATCTCGTTAACCATATCCCCTTCTAGCCATTCAAAGTTTCTGCCATTGCATTCTGCCCACAATAGCCCACCTTCACCAAACTCTCTCCAATTAGAAGTCCCTGTTAAAAAGATAGTGGCAATATAAATGATTAGTTGATGATTCTTAGGTTTTGTACAAATTTGACTGGGGGAAAACTTGAGATGAAATCAATCACACGGAGTGAGGAAGTTTTCATAATTCACTTGAAAACACCGTAGGTGTAAGACTATCTCCTCTATATATGGAACTAAAGACTTAAAAGAAACAAGGAAAAAGAGTTAGCATAAGAGCATCCAACCTGGGGCCAAGGCAATGGGAAAAAATAGATCTAAGTGCTTATACTGTGATATCTATTTCTAATTTCATTTAGACTTCACCATGTCCAACATGCAATATAGTATTGATTAGATTTATGTTATTGCCATAATTTGTAGCACTCACCTGAAATTACATCCAAGGGATTCCATATATACAATTTAAAGCACAAAGGGATATCTTTGGCTGCTAGAGAACTAAAAGAAAGCAGATGGTGATGACATGGCAACTCTTCTAAACATGTCCTCTACAACCAGGATGGAAAATACCTGAAGAATTGTTCTTCAATGATTTATGGAGAAACAAATGATGGTAATGACAAGTACGAAGCTTGGTAACTAATGCTTCTTCAGTTAAGCTGTCCTCTGAAGAGAATGTCTTCATAGTCTCCAACACTGAAACCATGCAGTACCCTTTTGCCGAACGTGACACACCTAGAAAGTACCAGACGAGCAAAAGAATGTAAGGTTCAACATTAAACAGTGTCGATATGTGAAAAGTCAAACAATCGAGTGACATAATTTTGGTAGCTACAAGTTTGGCATACCAACAACTGGCATTGGCTCTGGAAACTCAAGATCATGGTCGTCTTCAACAAGTCCAAAAACATAAGGACTTCCAGGATGTGCATGCCTGCATAAATTAACAAACCACAGTAACAAGTGGTTCTAACTGAAACAGGACAAGACCTGAGTTTTCAAATAGTTGTCACCAAGCACATACATTTGAATTTAGGCCTATATATTTGAAAATTAGGGAGAATTATAATTTCTTATATTAAAGATTTTTCCACTGGTACAAGACACATCCTGTTGAACTCTAAACATTTACGGCTTTGAGCAATGATTAAGGAAGGGATTTTCAATTATCCCATTAAATGTGCATTACGTTAAATTAGTAACTACTACATGATAATTAACAAATTTAATTAAGATCCAGGCATTACAGTTCAATTCCTTATTCATTGCTCCTTGCCAATCATTGTGATATATCCATACTATTCCCACAACCATAATTTGAACTTCTGCAGTTAATGCTCAGAATGAACTGTACACTACCCCTCAGTTCGATTCCATCCTATAACAAAGGGATCTGTTGGAATATTTGTAGAAAATCAAGCTAGAGATATCACATAATCTTTGTGCTGATTCTTAGGGATCAATTATATAATTATCGATTCTCTATTTATTAGACAGATTTGTATTATATTTTAGAGGCTGATTTATAGGAGCCGTTACAGTTTTGCTTGTGTATAAATATGTACATTGTATTCAAGTTGGAAATACATCTTTTCTCTAATTGAATTCTTATATGGTATCAGAGCCTGAGGATGCAGGCTGTGTTTCTGTACTCCAACTGGTCCTGTTCCAGTTTCTTTTCCATCCGACTATAGTTCAGATTCCTATTATCTCTTTAAATCGGTGCAAGACTGCACTGTTCTTCATTCTTTCCTGTTGAGAAATTCATCACAATCCACCATCCAGCATCATGACAAAAGAAACTGTGGTATCCGAATCTTCTACCAATTTAATGACCCAAATCTATAGTGATAACTCTCCCTTGATGGGAATAATTTTCTGCAGTGGTCCCAGTTAGTCCTAATGGTTATCCGAGTAAGAGGCAAACGGGGATACCTCAATGGTAGCATCACTCGCCCTAGTTCTGCTGATAAGCAATATGAGGCGTGGGAACTCAACAACTCAATTGTGATGGCATGGCTCATAAATTATATGGAAAGCAACATCAGCTGTACCTATCTATTGTTTAAAACTGCAAAAGAAATATGGGATGCAGCCAATGGAAACTACTCTGACCTGGAAAATGCCTCCCAAGTGTTCGAGATCAAGATGAAGTTGAAAGAGATTCATCAAGGTACTTCTGAAGTAACTAACTACTATAACTGTTTGAAAGTCTTATGGCAGGAACCGGATATGTGCTATGAAGCTGATTGAGGCGAAGTCGAACAACATGTAAAATTCAAGGCACATTTGGAGAAAGAAAGACTACAATTACCGAGCAGATTTAAATCGTGACTTAGATGAGGTACGTGGGAGAATTCTGGGCCGAACCCCAATCAATTGGTGAAGCATTTGCCTGAGGTTCGCCGTGAAGAAAACCATTGACGTGTAATGCTCCGCGATCAAAAGGAAGCTAAACCAGTCTCCAATAATGGGAATCGTCCTATAGAGACCTCTGCACTTGTCTCAAAAGGACCACCCATCTTTAAGCCTCGTGAAAGCAGAGACTCGGGGCAGAACAAGCAAGGAGATCATGTATGGTGTACTCACTGCAACAGAACAGGCCACACACGGGACAAGTGTTACAAGATTCATGGATATCCATTGGCAAACAAAAATCAAACCACATCGAAGGCGCACCATACATCATCCTTGCTTGTAGCAGAGGAACTACCTACCTCAGATGAGGTAATGAATGTCCAACTGAACAGAGCGCAGTTAGAGACTCTGCACCAACTCCTCAACAAACCTATGAAAGTACGATCTAAACCCAGATTCAGGTAATGAAACTAGCCAACTAGCATTAAGAACACCTTTCAAATAAGACCAAACCTGAGAGTTGCCATTTTCTTTGAGCCTTTGCCTCAATAGATCCAAAAGAAGGAGGTGGACGTGGAGCCAACGAGTTCAGTCAAACAGCGTAACAAGTCTAACTTTAATGTCGTTTCTAAATCAAAGGTAATAACCATTGATTTCAACTCAGGGGCCTCTGATAACGTGATCGGCAACTTCTCCCTATTTCACACTTAGGCCTTGTTTGTTTTTGTTTAAAAAAATCTTTTATCAACCTTTTATGTCTGATTCGTTAAGAGGTAGGGTCATTCAGACTATTTATTTTTTCCAATTTTTCAGAGGCACTTATGTCTTATTCTTCTCTTATTTGGTAAGAAGTAAACCAGCATCTTATTTGCCTCTTATTATTCTCCAGACCCTTAGCAACAACGTTCCTCAACTGATTAACCTTAATCGATCCTTACCAAATCGATCAATATCTCTCTCAATTGATGTAAGTTAATAGGATTTAAATGTGTTAAATACCGTCAATGGCATATTTTCATTTAAATGAATGCTAATTATATAATTTAGATATATATTTCTTAATGATGATGAATAAATATGTGAAATTATATAACTTTATCTATAAATTGAACACTATAATTTTCTAATGGGCAAAATAGACAATTTAAACAAAGACATTCATCAGTTTACAAAAACAAACAGTCTTAATGATTTAGATTTCAGACTTTAGCGACATCTCTTATCAATCAGAAGTGAAATAAGACTTTAGACTTCAACACCTTTTAAAAAGCAAACACCACCTTATAGTGCCTGCCACAACCAATCCAAGGCAAGGATAGTCGATGAATCCTTCTCTCCGGTTGCAGGCACGGGCTCGGTTTGCCTCAGATCAAATCACACTCACTAAAATTATTCATGTTCCAAAACAAATACCTGGCTCTATTCTCTTCTAATCAATTGTCGTGAGCAGAAACAAGGATCGAGGAGGATGATTGGCAATGCTAAAGTCGAAGATGGACTCTATATATGAGAAAGCAACGAATCCGAGAATAAACAAGCATATTCAAGCTCTGCAGTTTCACCTTCCAATAAAGACACCATCCATGATGTGGCATCATAGACTAGGACACCCAAACTTTCAGTACCTTAAACATTTGTTTCCACAACTATTTCCAAATCAAGATCTTGGTTCTTTTATGTGTGAAATTTGTCAGTTATCAAACCATACTCATGTTCCCAATTCTCTAAAACCTTATGCTACCTCTAGATCGTTTTCATTGATTCACAGCGATATTTGGGGACCCAACCATATAAAAAACATTTCTTGATCAAAATGGTTTATCACATTTGTCGATGACCATACATGCCTATGTTCGGTTTATCTCCTTAAAGACAAATCAGAATCCCCGAAAACCTTCCAAACCTTTCACACCATGATTCAAGATCAGTTCCAAACAACAATCCACACGCTTTGTACCAATAATGGTAGGGAATACTTTAACTCCACTCTAGGAACCTACCTCTCTGATCATGGCATTATTCACCAAAGCTCATGTCTGGACACACCCCAACAAAATGGTGTCTCCAAACAAAAGAACCGACACTTGCTAGCCACAGCACATGCCCTAACGTTCACCATGCATATTCGTTCTCAGTGCATGTTACCTTATAAACGGATTACCTTCAAAAGTTCTTAGTCTACAAACACTAATTGATGTCCTAAAGAAATAATTTCCACTACTTCAAGCCTCCTCTCTTTCACCAAAAATCTCTGGACGTACAGCCTTCGTCCATTCTCGTGACCTAAATCAGTCCAGACTTGATCCTCGTGCCCACAAATGTGCCTTTATTGGCTATTCATCGACACAGAAGGATACAAGTGTTTCTCACCAACCTTGCAACAAATCTTTGTCTATAAAGACGTCACCTTTTTCGAATCTGAGCCCTATTTTCCAAGGCCTCATCTTCAATGGGAGACTCTAAATGAAGAGGAGTCCATAAATGGTCTCCTCGACCTTGAAGGTGCTGAAAATTGAGAAATTTAACACAATACTCTAACAGTTCCCATCCTAGAAAATTCATTCCTAGAACCACCACCAAACACCACACCCATCCCCGAATCTGATGGACCTGATTTGCTTGTTTATTCGAGAAGACATCGCTCTACCTGAATGGATAAATCAACGACTTTGGCTTGGCAAGAATTTGTTCCCAAAAATTGTTTTGAAAATGAACAACCATCAGTTGCTGTCTCGGACACCACAGGTCATGAAAATCTCCCAATTGCCCTTCGAAAGGGAATCCGATCATGTACAAAGCACCCCATTTCCAACTTCTTTTGTCCTATAAGAAGTTGCCTATTATCACATAGAGCATTCATCACTCATTTGGATCAGGTTGAAACTCCAAAAAACATAAAACGACGCTCTTCAATCGTCAAAATGGAAGAGTGTCTTGGAAGAACTAACAGCCTTGAAGAAAAATGAAGCATGGGAACTAAGTGACCTCCCACCAGGAAGAAGACTACGAGATGCAAATGGTTGTTCACCACCAAATACAATAGTGATGGTAGCATAAATAGGTACAAGGCAAGACTTATAGCTAAGGGATACACTCAAACGTTTGGCATTGACTATTAAGAGGCTTTTGCCCCTGTTGCAAAAACTCAATACTGAGTTTTCCTCTCCTTAGCGGCTAACCTTGATTGGTCTCTAATGCAACTAGACGTTAAAAATGCGTTCCTAAATGGTGAAATCAATGAAGAAGTTTATATGGATTTCCCCCTGGCTTTGAAGACCCCGAAGGAAAGTGTGCAGACTAAAGAAATAATGTTACAGACTAAAACAATCACCGAGGGCATGGTTTAGCCGATTCACTCAAGCGGTAACAAGTAGAGGATACAGTCAAGGACAGGCTATTCACACTGTGTTCTTCAAGCACTCAGAAAATGGTAAGATCTCAATTCATATCGTATACATTGATGACATAATCATGACAGGAGATGACTCGGAAGAAATCAACCAACTAAAAACCTACCTTAGCTCGGAGTTCAAAATGGAAGACGTTGGACCACTCAAATACTTCCTAGGAATGGAAGTTGCAAGAAGCCAAGAAGGGATCTCCATTTCATAAAGGAAGTATGTTCCCGATTTCCTAGCAAAGATAAGAATGATGGGATGTAAACTTGCTAGCACCCCAATGGAACCCAAGAAACGGGAGCTGAGGAAGATAGCCCAGAGGTTGACAAAGAGAGATATCAAAGACTAGTAGGAAAACTCATCTATCTCTCACATAAGACCTGATATCACTTTTGTTGCGAGTGTTATCAGCGAATTTATGCACTCTCCAAAGGAGAGACACATGACAGCAGCCTATAGAGTACTGAGGTACTTAAAGGGGACCCCGGGAAAAGGACTGCACTTTAAGAAAGGAGAAAACAGGTTTATTGAAGTATTCACGGATGCTGACTGGGCAGGCGCTGCCACAGACGGACGCTCTACCAGCGGATATTGCAGTTACGTATGGGGGAATCTTGTAACTTGGAGAAGTAAAAAACAACCTGCTGTGTATCGAAGCACTGTTGAGTCAGAGTTCAGAGCAGTGGCGCATGGTATATGCGATGGAATATGGCTGCAACGACTAATGGAGGAGCAACATGTACCATTCAAATCCCCTATGAAGTTGTACTGCAAAAATAAAGCAGCAGTAAGCATAGCTCACAATCCTGTTCACCATGACCGAACTAAGCACATGGAAGTAGATCGGCATTTCCTCAAAGAAAAACTTTAAATCCGGAAGAGTGTGCATGATTTACTTACCCGGCAAGTGGCCGACATACTGATAGAAGGCCTTACAAGGAGATTATTCGAAGATCTACTTGCATGCTTGGCATGATTGATATATACATGCCAGCTTGAAGGGGATGTTGGAATATTTGTAGAAAATCAAGCTAGAGATATCACATAATCTTTGTGCTGATTCTTAGGAATCAATTACATAATGATTGATTCTCTATTTATTAGATAGATCTGCATTATATTTTAGAGGTTGATTTATAGGAGCCGTTACAGCTTTACTTGTGTATAAATATGTACATTGTATTCCAATTGGAAATACATCTTTTCTCATGGAATTCTTATATGATTGTTGTTAGAGTCTCGTATTGGCTAGAGAAATTCTCCTCTATATATGTTAGAACCTCCCTTCTCTCCTCAAGGGCTCTTTTGAAGAGTAATCTAAGGGTTCCACATATTCTCACATGGTATCAGAGCTAAGATTTACCACTCTAGGGACTCGACACTCAAGAACATTCTATACTCGTCTAGCCCCTCTAACACTCCCATCTAGCCTCCTGAGGGAGCTTGTTAGAGTCCCACATCGACTAGACTTGGACAAACTCTCCTCTATATCTGTTAGGAACCTCCCTTCTCTCCTCAAGGGCTCTTTTGAAGAGTAATATAAGAGTTCTACATATTCTCACAATTGTAAAGCACAAATGCCTAGCACAGATTATTTAAGAAGAAAACCTTTTGTTCTCTACCCTCAATGCCAACAAAGCCAACATTCTAATTTGACAAGGATACCTAATGTAAATATAACTTCTCACCTCAACCTTTATCCCAGTAGTAGCTCAGGTTCAGCATATTAACATTAAGATAGCATTATAAGAAGAAATGCAGGACTTTAGTTAATAGTCAACTTGTCACATCTTTATTTGGAAGTCCCGGTGGAGTCTGCTCTCTCCAAACAATGTGATTGAAGAACCCTTGTGCCCTAGTCTGCTTAAGTTTCATGCTCCTAGCTTGTAATTTCATATGTGGTGCATTACCAAAAACTGATACGCAATTGTCAGTTTAAATTTTTGGACACTAAATATCTGTAAAATAAACAACATCAACATATTGACCATACGCAACATAGTTTCTTGCAAAAGTAGGACGCTCTTCAGGTTGTAAAGATTCCTTCATATATAAAAAAATGTTTTGCATACGTTGCTAATTTATTTTGAGGATAGAGGTAAGAACACAAAGTGGAAACAATAATCTGCCATATTATTTGCTGTATTCAAAAAAATAATCAGTCGAATGCAAAGGGAAGTTAACAAAAGATTTCAGAGCAAGATGCAAGGCCGAGCTCCGATCATGCAATTACCCAGATATAAAACGGCTTTTGCGAGAACGGGCTTGAGCTGGACCCTGAACTTCCTCCACAATGCACTACAAACACAAACATAAAGACGCTCAGACTCAACATTCATCTTACTGAAAAGAAACTAGCAGAAAATTGTGTAGCCATTATGCTTTCCACAGAAAATAAAAACCAAATTTGGCAAATGAAAACTAGACAAAGAAGAACGTCTCCCATTACAACAAAGAGACAGAAAGTGAACCAGATAAAGGCCACTCTTATACATTCAAGTTGCAGTTGGGCTAGATCGATTTAATCCTGAAAGCACAAATCTATTATGATGAGAAAACTTGATGACAATCATTCAAGACTCGACGTCTCAACCGAACCATAACACACAGGACATGACATGGCAGGCCAGGGATATAACATGCATTCTTGACAGCATCAAATGATAGAACATATGCAGAACTGAATCAGAAACCTTAAGAATCATGACCCATTATTAAAAGTACTTATGTATTTTTTAAATCACTATCCTATGCAATTGATAACATAGCTTTAGTTAGGGTCAACTAGACCTATGATAGTAAGCACAATCACAATGTTAAGTTTCTTTTCTGTATCATGAACAGTGACATGTTTCCATATACTCTATCTCGACAGAAATAATAGGAAGTAATACAATTAAGCAACTAAAATGAGCAATATAGATACGACTGACAGACTATGCTGGCAGCATCAGAGATCAAAAGGACTTACTACTGAAAACCCATTACGTGTCAGATCATCCAGTGTTTGACGTAAATTCTGCAGAAGGAAAAATAAACAATACTGATGATTTAAAAGGAGGTCCCATAGAATTGCCTGTCACAGCAATTGTAGTTAATCATCCATTTCTTTGCATTGGCATATGTGCATAAACCAGGTTTAACAACTTGGGGGGGGGGGGGCAATTTAATTGAACTTGTCTTCAAGGTGATTTATATGCAATACCACGACAGGGCAGCCAGCTTTTGGAATGCTATCTGAGCGCAGCCCACCACAAGGGTTCAAACCAGCATATTCCACAAGAATACAGGCATCAAACCCAATGGCTTCATAAAAGTCCCCAACCTACAGACATAAAAACTTCGTGAAATTGCGTTTAACATTGGTCACTGTTAAGTAAACAATTATGGAAGATCCATGCTTTCATTGACACACACTGAAATAGGAGAGACAGGACTATCAACATACCCTACAAAGTAAAACTTCCCGTGGGAACCTTGACTTGAATTTCAGTATTTCCCAATTAAGCGTTCCTTCTTTTAGACTTCACAAAATAAAAAATAAAAAGGAAAGATCACTAACACGCCATTGTCTTAAACTGAAGGCAAGTACTTCACTGGACAAGTTGGATCAAGAAGGCTTCATGTAGAGGTCCCAAGTAAACGAGACAAAGACTGTTGAATAGAGTGTAAACACAACGAAAAAACACTTGCCTCCCATTCTTCAAGTTCTCATCCAAGCCAAGAAGATTAGAGTAAGCAAGTCTTTTTACCAATTGGGCAGAAGATGTCTTAACACATATCTGCATTGTCTGAAAGAACAATTAGGCTGCTATTAGTAAGTGTAGAAGAGATAAAAAACACACATACATGAAAATAAGTAACTTTCATATCACGCTGCTTTTACAGATAACTTAGCAGAATATCTAAAATACCTCCTTCCACCACATAATGTGAGGATAATCTTTCTCCTCAAGAACATCTTTTGGTTCCCTGAGCTTTTTTGCTGATTTAGTGCTTGTAGCTTTTCTCTCTTTGGAGAAGTAGACCTGCTTAGGCAGCCTGATACTTTGAAGAAAATAAAAAGGCCATATGTTAGGTGATATGGCTAATAAGCGAGTGGCGGTTGCAAATCAGCATTGAGTACTAAGTAACCAAACTCAACAAATTTTAAAATAAAAAGAATAAATGAATCAACTATATCCCTTCCCTATCACTTTGGAAGGTACTTGCTTGGATAAATGATTAAGAACAGGCAAATATGAGATTAAACATATAGCTATTTTTTAGTAGCTACAAGAATGGAGAAGATTGTCAATGATTGGTTTGAGGATCATAATAAGTCTGTATACCAAATTAAGCAATAATCTTCAGGTCTGATGTCATGTTTAACTGGTTATACAAACCCAGCAGAGGATAAGCAGTGATCAAATTAGGTCCTTATAGGCCCCCAAGATCATGGCTTGCTCAGAAGGTCATGACTGTCAAAGCATGGTCTATAGAGATAAGATTCTTCATAATGCTTACAGAAGTATCAATAACTAACACTAAATCAAACCATTTTATGCTTGGTATTCTTATGGATAACCATTTTTCGTTTCCCTATAGCTAGTGTTAGAGAGCATCAAACTGTTTTATTTCTTATTGCAGCTTGAGTTCATTTGATTCAGATATTGCTTCAATTTGTTCCAGATATTGCCCCAATTCCAGTTCAAGCAGAATCAGAGTTGCCAAGCATATCCATGTTGTCTTAAATTTAAGGTTAATGACATATTCTACAGTTGTGTAGAGCTTGGGGAATCTCTTTCAATGTTAATCATTACCTTCTATAACTAGTATAAAGAATAACCTTTTGAACCCATAAGCATAAAACGACAGATACACGAACCCATAGAATTCAGGAAAACTTTAAGGGGAAATTTCTAACTTCCTAACCATTGGTTATGTATGAGTTAAGATACTTTTTCCATATCCTTGAAGTTGAGAATCTAAATTCCAACACAAGCTAGACAAATGAAAAGGTGCAATTAATGACCATAACTACTATCTTATTTTCCCAAAAGAAAAAACAATTATATTTGTTTAACCACATCAAGTTTAATTGAAGCAACATATACAGTAACAAGAAAGAACTGTGCTCAATTGAGACACACAATTAAAGAGAAATCTCTCCTTCCAAAAGGGAGAAATCGTTTTAAATACCAGCCAGCATTTGCCTGAACATCAGAGTAACTAAGCAAGCTAAACCAAAGTTTCAACCATGGATATCATCATGTGCAAAAGAAACCATACTATACTGTATCCCTTGAATTTCCAATCTCTAGGATATCCATCCTACCGTAGACAACGTTTTCAACTAGTTAAGGCAACAGGGCAACATATCATATATGATGTTTAATGACTATAATTGAAGCACCCATTAATGATATTTGAAACCAACCAAAAATCATTAAAAGCAAAGAACATAACAAACCGTTTCAACTTCAATTTTCTTTCTTTTCTCTTCCATGGGATTGTCTATTTACAAATAAAAGAGCATACAGTTTCCTACTTACATGCAAAAATGTCGCATATGCAACTAAAAATTAAATAAAGAAACAGCTACAAGGGAAAAGAGAGTAACAACCATGGCGTATATGATGCAAAGTAACAACCACGAATAGGGGAAGGGATGTGAAGACTGACAGAGCGCCAGGAAGGAGCTGAGAAAGCAAAGGACTTCGCCATGATGTTTGTGAAATTGATATTTTAAAATTTAGGGATTTCGTGGGTTAGAGATGGTGGAGTTCTTCCCGCCATAAAAATAAGAGAGGGTGAAGGGCTTTCCTTCAGGAACAAACGACCAGCTGGTGTGGAAGTGGAACAAGCGGTGGTCTTTTTCGCTGCTGCTCCAATGCCATCATTTGTCTTTCTTGGTTTCCTACAAAAATAAATAACCCTTCAATATATTTGTTTAACATTAAATATTGTTTAATGTTTACTTAATACTTACATGGAGTATTATTTTGAAATTAATTTGATAAAAAACTAGAAGGATGTTTGCAAAATATAGTGAGATGTATCTTAATTTGATATTTTGTTTTATTATTTATCAATGTTAATATAATATGGTTTTGAAAAAACGATAATGTTTTTATTTTTGAATAAAATATAAATTTAGAAAACAAATATATTGATATTAGTATCAAATTTATTATTTAAGGTTCTGGTTTTTTTGTGTAATTCAATATTTTATTTATAATTTAAATTTAATAACGAAATAATTTATTTATTGTTTAATAATATAATKTTTATAAARATAATAATTAAGTATTTTGTTATAACTAATGATTATYCTAATTATATTTTAGATTTTTTATATTTAAAATGAGATATATATCCCCTATTTGATTATGTTTATCTATAGTTAGTTACACAAATTCAAAAATAAAGCTTCAATAAGTTGTACTTACGCACAATTTACTTTTGATCTTAAATTTTAAATAATATGCATAATTAAACAGTACTTTATGCTTAAGAAATGGTTTTTAAAAGTTTTTGTCAAATATTTTATAATATAATTGATAACTCTCATTTTGTGAGAGTTATTTGTTGTTCAATACCCCTATTTTATTGTATCTTTGGTACCCATTTTGCTCATATTCTATATTTTTTGTCCAAATTATGTTAAGAGGTGATGAAAGGTTAAGAATTTAATTATTTTCTAAAAAAACTCATTATTGTTGGTAAATTATGCATCTAGTTAGATTTGAACAAAATTATAATTGGGAGTTAATGCTAAGTTCAAATCTAAGTACTTAGTTGCATGAAAGATTGGTCCTAGTTATGGGATGATGAGACTTGGATGAGTTCTATTTGTACCATGATGAAATGGATTTTCCATCACATTTATTGGTTGTACCTTCACCTTTTGCAACCTATCAAGAGGAGGTGACTTGGTCAAAATTGAAGAAGACATGTGGTGATGGGTGGTCATTACCCATTGGACAAAGAGTATTTGGGTCCCACCTTTCCCCTATATATTTGAAGACTTCTCTCAAGCATTAAAAACCATCTCCAATCCAACTCAATCCAACTTTTCCACCAGCACCTTGGAGCATCCTCTTAAAGCTTTGTAGTATTAGAACTAGTTTATTTTCAGTTTGTAATTTAATTTTTGTAGTTTAGCTTTTATTCTCGCCACTGTATTGTGTGCCCTCTGTGGGCACCAGTAAGTATTTATTTTCAAGTTCAAGTATTTCTTATGCATTCTTTTTCTTCTATTTCTGTTATGTTTTCTAATTTCAATATGAGCTAAGCACCCCTTTGGGTGTGGGTGTGAGTCCAACTTAAGGATTTAAGGGCACACTTGGGTGTTGCCATTTTTATTGATTCTTAAGCTTGGTCATTTAAGTCGGGATGTAAACTCAATGCGGATAAGCTGATCACTTTAAAGTGTTAATATTAGATCTTTGATCCAGAGATGGGCGGATCTGAAATATGGCTTAGATGATGCACAAAGGTTCGAGAGAGTCTTTGATAATCACACAGAGATGCGGGTTTTGCATGTTTTTAGCTTTTGTTCAGATATTAGTCGAGTTTATGCTACAATACGTTGTGAGTATAAATCTTCAGACTAGTGGAGCCAGATATCTTTTTATCTAGTAGCTAAATCAGCAAGTTTAAGATTGATAAATTTGGACGCTTTGTGGGCACTCTGTGGACACAGTATATAAGAATTCACTTTCGAGAGAAATGAGTTCTTATAGAAATCCCATGGGTTTCTGACCAAGTTGTTCCTGTAATATTCTTAAGCAAAGTTTACACCCATACCCATCTTTTAATATTAAAGGTTTATTTCGTATTTTTACGCTTTGCACCAATCAAAACTCAAATATTTTCTCAACCCGAAACATTGTTCAAGAAGTTCATGAAAGTCTCTGATTCTCAG
>NC_037528.1:39523777-39525380 GCF_001531365.2 Cynara cardunculus var. scolymus | reverse complement strand
ACTTTGGGGATTTTATGCCCACTGTGTGCACACTTACGATCCAAGCACATCAAGTTTTTGGCGCCGTTGCCGGGGACTGGCACGATTTTTATCCTGAGATATTGATTTTTATTTGAGCTTTAGTCAGTTGTTTCATTCGCTATTCCTGTGTTGTATGCCACGGCTACAACAYGGTGATCTTGTACCTCTTGATCTTGAGTTAGAAAGAACAATTAGGAGACGAAGAAGAGGTAGAAATAATCGGCGAAATCCCAACCGTACCATGGGGGATAATCCACCTCCTCGGGAAGCCATGGTTAATATTGCCGATGAACTTTGCCTAGTGACACGGAAATGCCTAAGGAACATGTTAAAGCCGTGACTTTAAGAAGTGATAAGGACTTAGGAGACTCTAATGCTGAAAAAGAAACACCCATGGAACCGATTTGTCAAGAAAATATTTCACATTCTTTTGATACATCAAAATTTCCAGTTCTGTTTCCTACAGCTGCAGAAACTCAGATTCCAGTTTCTGTTCCAGAAACAGCAGGTTTACCCAGTTCCAGCACCACCTAGTCTCCAACTGATACTGCTCACTGTGGGTAGAAACTGCCCACAGTCCAGCAGAAAAAGACCGACCCAACTGGTTTAGATCTAAGAGATTTACCTTTTTCCAGGTAGGATGAAAGCCAAAAATGTGGATGTTCAGTTTAAGAAGTTCTTGGACATCTTTAAAMAACTCCABATTAWCATASMTTTGGTAGAAGCTCTCGAGCAAATGCCTAGCTATGTTAAATTTTTGAAAGACATCCTCAATAAAAAGAGAAGACTTAGTGAATTTGAGATCGTGTCTTTGACAAAGGAATGTAGTGCCCTTCTTACTTGCAAAATTCCCCCAAAATTGAAAGACCCGGGAAGTTTCACCATCCCGTGCTCTATTGGTGGGAAAGAGGTAGGTCATGCCTTGTGTAACCTTGGGGCAAGTATAAATCTCATGCCCTTGTCCATTTTTAATCAGTTRGGAATTGGGGAAGTTCGACCTACCACCGTGACTTTGCAACTAGCGGATAAGTCCTTGGCATATCCAAAAGGTAAAATTGAAGACATCTTGGTTAAAGTGGACAAATTCATCTTTCCAGCCGACTTTCTAGTGTTAGATTATGAAGCCGATAGGAATGTCCCGATTATCTTAGGGAGACCCTTTCTTGCGACGGGTAGAACTTTAATTGATGTACAAAAGGGTGAGTTGACCATGAGAGTAAATGACCAGCAGGTAACTTTCAATGTGTTTAAGACTCTTAAGTTYAATGGGGAGATTGAGGACTGTTCGTCTATATACTCAGTAGGTGATGATTTAGATCTAAGTTTGATCGACTGTGCATACAATGGAGACATTGTGAGCACGGCAGAAGACATTTTTGAAGAAGACTTACCTGAGGACATAGCTGCCTTTGAACAGTTAGATTTTAAAAATATACCAACCCAAACCCCGTCCATTTTAGAAGCACCTGATTTGGAGTTAAAACCCCTGCCTTCACATCTTAAGTATGCATATCTTATGGAAGGAGAAAAATTGCCTGTAATTATCTCTTCCAACTTAAGTAGTGAACAAGAGGACAGATTG
>NC_037528.1:39516068-39520112 GCF_001531365.2 Cynara cardunculus var. scolymus | reverse complement strand
CCCACCACCGTCACTGTCGATTACGACGAGTTTCACACCGTCGTTACCCCGGTATGTACCACCCTTCCCCTATTCTCCACCATTTTCACCCCCTCCACCATTATACACACTAACCCAACCCCTGGCGCCGGTTCGTCTTCTGTGCGACCGCCGGCCGCCGTGGCACCTCCTCCAACCGCCCTAACACCACGACCCATTTTCCTAGCCCTAACCACTCCACCTTCTATCAGTCCCCTCCCACCACCGATTAACCAACCACCCACTCAACCGGCCCCTATTGCCCTTCCCTCCACACCATTCGACCCACCCACTGTCCACGATTTCGACCTAAATACCTTGGGGGAGGAATTTTGAAGCCACTACCTCTAATAATCCTGAAGATTTGTTTCCCTTTTCTGCTCCCGAAGACTTACCACCACAACCCCCTGTGACTCAAACCGTGACTGCACTTACTAGTGAGGAACTCCCAGTCACTGCCCCCAGTGGGCAGACTATGAGCACAGACACATCCTCGGGAAGTATTGTGAGTTCCAGTTCCGAGTCTGCCATTCCTCAACCCGTAACCAAACCCATTTCTGAGGATAGCGATTATGAAGATGAGATGGTACAGGACTTGGCCCATGATGATGATATGGCTTGGGAAGAGGATGAGCAGGAAGATCTTGAGGAGGAAATCCCAGAAGATGAAGTGCAGGATGATTTGGAAGAAGACATTCCAGATGATGAAGAAATTGTTGTCCCCAAGCCCAAGCCTTCGAAAAAGAGGAAGGCAGCAGCCAAGTCAAGAAAGCAGCCGACCAAACGAAAGAAGAAGGAAAAGGTGGTACCATTTCAGGAAAGGTACAATCGAATCAAAAATAATAAAATTCTTTTAGAGCGCGCTTTTGACCCCCGGTTGGTCAATAMTTTTATGGCCATACGACACCACTTAGTGGCTTTGCGGTGGGACAAGTTGATTGTTGCCCCTTTGCAGGCTAACGTCAATTGGGTCACCGAGTTCTACGCTGCTGTTGGCTCTACAAAGAGCATTTCGGTAACCATTCGGGGCAAAAAAGTAGATTGGTCGGGGCCCAAGATTAATGCGGCCCTTGGACTCACCCCACCGCCGGAATGCTCATTTTCACAGATTATGAATGGAACCCATGACGTGCCCGACGCCGATATCGCTTCTGTCCTTACACTCCCCGATTGGGGATGGTCAAGGGACAACCGGCGACAAATGATTTTTGCTACCCATTTGAACACGGAAGCCGGACTTTGGTTTCAATTTTTAAGACACAATTTAATTCCTACTGGGCATGATAGTACTGTTTCGAGGGACCGATGCATCCTTCTCTATTGTATTATGAGTGAGTTGCCGATCGACCTTGGGCCGATCATCCATGCATCCATTTTGGTCGCCTCACAGCGGACGAATTGTCGCCTGGTCTGTCCAGCCCTCATCACCAAGCTCTTGGCTAAGGCTAAGGTCCCTACCTTTGAGGATGATACTATTGTTGTCGGCTCTTTCTTGTTGGGACAGAACACACTCGACCGATGAAATAGAGCATCTCGGCCCCATTTTTATATGCAGAATGTAGAACCTACCGCGATTGCTGCGGACGAGCCTGTGGCGACGTCAACCGTTCCACCGACTACGCCACAGGTTGTTGCTGTCTCCGCGCCATCCACCGCTGCTGTCACCGCACCATCCACCGCTGATGTCACCGCGCCACCGATTGTCATTGCCGAACCACATGTTCCTGCCGTTTCTGAACCACCGGTTGCTGCTGTTTCTGAGCCACCCGCTGCTGTCACCGAGTAACCTGCCGAACATGTTTCTGCCCCACCTGCTGTCCCTATGGCCGAACCGACTGCTGAGCTCCCATGATGCGGAGATGATATGGCCAGCCCCTCCGATCCGCCACCGAGCAACCCTTTAGGCTCGAGGTACGGGTCAGCAACTTGGGTATCTGTTTTGGCACTACAGTGGGAGGAAACAAATCAGAAGTTGGAGGAGATCTTGAAGAAGGTTGGAAGCCTTGATGACCGAGTCTCCGATCTCGAAAAGAAGAGTGCACGATATTGGGCTTACACTAGAGACTGGAATCGGGTGGAATGACAACTCTATAGGCGTCAAGATACTCTCTTGACAGCCCAACTTCCCCGATTCCCCAGTGGTCTTTGCCCGCCTCAGGTCCGGTGCTTCCCACCTTTGCAAGCCCATGTGCCGACGTCTGTTGTTGCTGCACCCTTTGCTCCGGTTCCCCACATTCCTGCTGTTACTACACTGCCTATCACCACTGCCATTGTTCCTGCCGTTGCTGTTTCAGTTACTGCTCCCATTGTCCAAAGCTCCGAGGCGCCAGGTGCATCCACTGTTTACCCACAGTAAGCAGTTTGACAGAAAGGTTAAATTCTCAACTTTTGATCCAACCTCTTAAAACATTATTTTTGACATATCTTTTGGGTACTGATACATTTTCATTCCGTCTTTTGTGTATGCTTTGCGGAATGTCATTTTCCTTTATGTGAATAATTATGATATGGGTGTTGGATTTCATTTTGTTTGTCTAGTTCCATTGTTTATTTCAGGTACAATTTGCTTGAATGATTTTCGTAGTGACTAAAGTTAAAAGGATGTAGGCCCTCCTTTTTAAACCCAAACACTTTTCCCCTTGCACCCAACCCGTACCCTTTTGGTCCCTTTGGCAACAATGGGGACATTGTTATTATAAAGTTTAGGGGGATGTATTCAAAAAGAAAAAAAAAGATATACCTTCGAAAAATTGGGAGGTATGAAAAAAAATAGAAAAAAAAAAAGAAAAAAAAAAAGAATAATCGGTCTTCGAAAAATTGGGAGACGAAAATAAAAAGCCCGGTACTCCAAAGGGCAAGTTTATGCCAATAAATGGGTCACGAACTTTTCCCTTGTACTTAAAAGTGAATCGATGAGAACTTTTGTTTCAAACCCTTTTGTAGTATAGGATAAGTTTGGGGGAGGGATACATGTTATCATTGCCAAAAACACTAACCCAAAAGCCCTACTGATTAACGGCAACACTACGAAGATCAAGCAAGGAAGTTGTACATCCTCTTTACTAGACGAATTTCCAACACCTTCCGTAAGTGTTTCGTTCTTGTTCCTTTCTTTAGGTGTCTTTTTAATTATTTTCTTTTACTTGAGGACAAGTAATACCTCAAGTTTGGGGGTGTGATAACTCTCATTTTGTGAGAGTTATTTGTTGTTCAATACACCTATTTTATTGTATCTTTGGTACCCATTTTGCTCATATTCTATATTTTTGGTCCAAATTATGTTAAGAGGTGATGAAAGGTTAAAAATTTAATTATTTTCTAAAAAAACTCATTATTGTTGGTAAATTATGCATCTAGTTGTATTTGAACAAAATTATAATTGGGAGTTAATGCTAAGTTCAAATCTAAGTACTAAGTTGCATGGAAGATTGGTCCTAGTTATGGGATGATGAGACTTGGATGAGTTCTATTTGTACCATGATGAAATGGATTTTCCATCACATTTATTGGTTGTACCTTCACCTTTTGCAACCTATCAAGAGGAGGTGACTTGGTCAAGATTGAAGAAGACATGTGGTGATGGGTGGTCATTACCCATTGAACAAAGAGTATTTGGGTCCCACCTTTCCCCCTATATATTTGAAGACTTCTCTCAAGCATTAAAAACCATCTCCAATCCAACTCAATCCAACTTTTCCACCAGCACCTTGGAGCATCCTCTTAAAGCTTTGTAGTATTAGAATTAGTTTATTTTCAGTTTGTAATTTAATTTTCGTAGTTTAGCTTTTATTCTCGCCACTGTATTGTGTGCCCTCTGTGGGCACCAGTAAGTATTTATTTTCAAGTTCAAGTATTTCTTATGCATTCTTTTTCTTCTATTTCTGTTATGTTTTCTAATTTCAATATGAGCTAAGCACCCCTTTGGGTGTGGGTGTGAGTCCAGCTTATGGATTTAAGGGCACACTTGAGTGTTGCCATTTTTATTGATTCTTAAGCTTGGTCATTTAAGTCGGGACGTAAACTCAA
>NC_037528.1:39513531-39515968 GCF_001531365.2 Cynara cardunculus var. scolymus | reverse complement strand
TGACAGATCATCTTCTGTCAATACTCGCAGTTTACTTTTTCTATACTTTTACATTAAGGAAATGAGAGCTAACATGAGAAAGAACTGATTTCTAAATGAAGAGTACTTGAGAAGGAAAAGAAGAGAGTTATTGGATTGGAAAATCTGATAAAGTCTGAAAAGGTGAATTCTGACAAAAATGGATTTGAGAAGGAAAATGAAAGGTTGGTTGAAGCAAAAAAGAAATAT
Organism: Cynara cardunculus var. scolymus; assembly: GCF_001531365.2. Taxonomy (NCBI): domain Eukaryota; kingdom Viridiplantae; phylum Streptophyta; class Magnoliopsida; order Asterales; family Asteraceae; genus Cynara; species Cynara cardunculus. The sequence goes on along the minus strand of NC_037528.1, from coordinate 39,515,740 downwards.
AATGCTGAAAAGAAGATGCTTAAAAGTAAGATCAAGGTTCTTGAGCTGAATAAAGCAAAACTGTTAGAGAAAATTTCTGAATTTAAACAGATAATCATCTTGGAAAGAACCAAGTTTGATAATGAGAAGAAAGAGTATCTGAAAGAATTTGGAAAAAAAATGTCTGGAAATGTCTGAAAGAATTGCTTCCAAGCAAAAGGCTTTAGAAGAAGAAAGAAAAGCCTTTGCATCTGAGAAAAAGAATATTGCTAAGAAGAATCCAACTATTGCTAAGGAGCTGATTGAGAAAAAGAAATGTCTAGACATTGCTTTAGATAATGATAAAGGAAATTTTTTTTGAATGGATTGATAAGGGAAGTTTTAAGGAAGAAAGGAAGGAAATTGAGAAGGAAAGAAAAGACTTTGAAAATATTAGATCAAATCTAGAGGGTAAGATCTCTGAAACTTCAAAGAAATTGTCTGATTTAAAGACTGATCTTGTATCTGAAATGAATATGAGATCTGAGGTTAAAAAGAACTATGATTTAGTTATTGAAGAGCAAGATCAGTTGCTAAAGAAAATAAAATAGTTTTTTGAAATGAGTACTTCAAGCTCAACTGATTTTCACTCTAAGTATAAAACCTGCTTGAATGACTGTTCTAGTGTCAAATCCAACAATCAATCAAGTACTCCTAAATCAATTGTTTCAAAGAACAAATCTCATAATCCAAATCAATTTTACAAAGGTTACGTTATTGAATCAGATAATCATTTTTCAAAAGTGAAAAAGGTTTGAATAAATAAACTTGAATCTGAAGGTAAGACTTCTCAAAACTCTGTTGATAATAAGAAATCATTTGTATCTAAGACTGTTTAACCTTGCATTGTTAAGTCTACTAACCAGCTTAGTAGTCTTAGCAAGAGAAGGATTATGTGATAACCGAGTCCTGGTTATATACCTGAGGTAATTGTTATGTGATTACTTGATTATATAATTACGTGAATATGTGATTAATTTGCTATAATTGATCATGTGGATATATTTATGCCTGGGTTGATATATGTGCATAAATATGTGCATGCATGCTACATAAAAGGTGAAGTAATGACATGCATGAATGGGTGATGAGAAAATATGCCTATGAGTATGCATGTTTTATGTGAATGCATGAAAAGTTGATGTATGTTTACGTGCATGAAAGATTATGTGCATATTCTTAAATATGCATGCATGCATGAGCATTTTGTATGGTGGGTTTGTATGCATGAGTGTGTGTGTATAAGTTGGTAAAAAGAGAAAAAGGGGTATTTTACTATTTCTTTCTCAAACTGCTGTGATAACTGGATCCTTGTTATCACCCAAGGTAAATAATATGTGATTATCTGATTAAATGATTACGTGATAGCATGATAAATTGATATGTTTAGTCATGCTGGTATGTGAAAAATTATGTGCATAATATGATTATGTGTATGAAAATATATACATGGTATATGTGCTTGAAATGGATGTGTACATATTTTTATATATATATGCATAGTGTATATGTGCATACATGTATGGTAAGGGCGGTTTAGCCGCCTTAMCTTATTTAGAAAGTATAAATATGAGGGTGAGACCCTCATATCTCTTTTCCTAGCCGTTTTTGAAGAAGTGTGTAAAAGTTTAAACTGAGGTTGACCGGATTGCAAGTGTCTGATTTCAAGAAGTTGAATCTCATCTGATTGCATAAGGTGAATGGTTTTCTAAACTCTTTTGCAATAAAATTGTTACTGATTTTATATGAATCTTGTTTATCTTTGGAAAGAAATTACTTTTGATTCTAAGTGTTTTATCCGGGTATTAAACCGGACAAAGCTTGTCCGGATTGCTTTAAATCATAAGGCTTGTCCGGATTATTTTATAAATCGATGAAAGGTTTAGCGATTTAGCCTTAAATCGCCTATGTGTTGAACGGTTTAGTCTTAAACCGGTTAAATGTTGATCGGGACTTGTTATCCGGACAAAGTTGGAATTTATTTCTATGTGTTAACCAGATAAAGTTTATTCTGTGTTGTTTGGATAGTTGACCGGATTTGAAGTCCGGCTAAGTCAAAGTTGACCGGATTTGAAGTCCGGCTAAGTCAAAGTTGACCGGATTTGATGTAATGTTGAGTTTTCGATGAGAAATGTTATTTTATCATAAAAAGGAAGTTTTGAAAGAAATATTTTTGTATTGATAATAATTT
>NC_037528.1:39492188-39512785 GCF_001531365.2 Cynara cardunculus var. scolymus | reverse complement strand
TATGAAATATGTGTTACATGCAATGTGTGGGTTGGGGCGTTACAGAATGGTATCAGAGCCTGAGTTTAAGGGATTTAGATATTCAACAGCATGATACCTAAACTTAAACTGTTTTATTGTATGTTAAGGGTCCCGGACATAGTTAGCTCCATTGGAAAAAAATATGATGGGTTGAAAAAACAGTGTGTAAGGTAAATTTTAATTACATCTGGTCAGTGTAATTATGAATTTACAGGTACACTTCTGAACTTGAATACCTCATTATATTTGGGAATGTGAATAAGTGATTATTAACACTAAACTTTGCAGATGTCTAGCCGAACTAGAAGATCTGAAAGAGTGACTCGTCCAGAATCTGAGGAAAGGGAAGGATCACCCGTAAATCTACCGACTAGCACGTCTGGAAATAGAGGTCGAGGAAGACCAAGGGGATGAGGTAGAGGAAGAAGTCAGTCTTAGGGAAGGGGTCGGACTGAAAGCCAATCTGAACAAGAAGAATCCCACTCTGGGAATGTTCAAGAAAGATCGGTACCACACCCAGAATATATAACCAGAGATATGTTGGGAGAGGAAATGGGGAAATTACGGGAAACTCTGACATCTATCATGGGAATACCGGCTAGAGTGGAAACGGAAAGAGTGGAAGATCATCCCTCTGTTCCAGTCACCCATAATAAGGAAGGGGATATTAAGATGTTTTTAGCATGCAAACCACCAACCTTTTCTGGGGAGAGAGATCCAGTGAAAGCAATGTGTTGGACCAAGGAGATGGAATCTGTGTTCAACACCATTCGGTGCCCGGAAACAGATAAAGTGCAATTTGCTGTTTCGGTATTAAAATCAAATGCTTTATTTTGGTGGGAAGTTGAATCATCTACCAGAACGGATGTTTTATAGACTCTGTCTTGGGTAGAATTCATGGATAGATTTAAAAATCAATTCTGTCCTAAAACGGCAGCGAGACAAATGGAGGAAGATTTCCTGAAGCTAGAGCAAGGAAATGGAACAGTTCGGGAGTATACGGAAAGATTTATTGAATACTCTCGTTTTGCCGAACACTATGTTTCAACTGAATCCAGGAAGATAGAAAGGTTTATTTGGGGTTTGAAACCCTCAATCAGGGAGTTTGTTATTGCTATGAACCCCAATACTTTTCCATTAATAGTAGAGGCAGCGGAGGTAACTGAACGAAATAAGAATAGACAATCAGAAGGAAAGGGTGTTGAGAAAAGAAAATGGGAAGGACCTTCATCTTTTCGAGGGCCGAAAACTGTTAGATATGATAACAGATCTGAGCAGAAGATCAGTGAAAAAGTCTGCTCACAATGCCGACAGGTTCATCAGGGAGAATGCAAGATGGACCCAAGGAAATGTTATAAGTGCGGTGAGGCAGGTCATTTATCCAGAAATTGCCCAGCTAACAGAAGATGTTTTAATTGCAATTCTCCGGATCATATTCGACCAAATTGTCCCTTGTTGAGAACTCCACAATTAACAATGGGGAGTAACGCGCCGGGTACACGGGGAAGGCCTACTGTGAATAGAGGAGGGTAAGGAGGGGCGCGGGGACGATCCTTCCAGATGACTAAGAACGAGGCAGAAGCATCACCGGATGTAGTAACAGGTACATTCCTCCTAAATTCAATACATGCTAAGGTGTTATTTGACTCTGGTGCAAACTTTTTGTTTGTATCACCATTGTTTGCTCAAGCTGCATGTCTGAATTATGTGCTACTTGATGATAAATTAGTACTTGATACTGCTAATAGTCAGGAAACTGTTACTAGTGTGTACAATAACTGTATTATTGTTAATGAGGACTGTGAACTTCCGATCCGGTTATTTCCCATGCCAATGAAAGAATTTGATGTAGTAGTGGGTATGGACTGGTTGGCAAAGTATCAGGCTAGCATTGTTTGTAATCAGAAAATAATCAGAATTATTCTGCCAGACCAGAGAACAGTTGTTATTTATGTTGATTGTCAGAATCATCATACCAGTATTTTGTTAGTAATGAAAGCCCAGAAAAGTATTCGAAAGAAGTGCCAAGGATATTTGGCGTGTGTAATTGATTTAAAGAAAGAGAAGAGAAAAGAGGAATTGATTCCGATTGTTAGTGAATATCCAGAAGTTTTTCGGAAGACTTATCTGGATTACCACCAGATAGAGTCATTGAGTTTCGAATTGATTTAGTACCAGGGGCTGCACCAGTAGCAAAGGTGCCGTACCGTTTAGCTCCATCTGAATTGAAAGAACTGGTTGCACAGTTGAAAGATTTAACTGATAAGGAATTTATTAGGCCTAACACTTCACCTTGGGGAGCTCCGGTCCTATTCGTTAAAAAGAAGGATGGGTCTATGCTAATGTGTATAGACTATCGTGAATTGAATAAGTTAACAATCAAAAACAAGTATCCTTTACCGAGGATTGATGACTTGTTCGACCAACTGGTAGGAGCAAGTTATTTCTCCAAGATTGATTTCAGATCAGGGTATCATCAGCTTAAAGTCAGAGAAGAAGATGTTGCCATAACCGCATTCAGAACAAGGTACGGGCATCACGAATTCTTAGTTATGCCATTCGGTCTAACCAATGCACCCGCAGCCTTTATGGATTTGATAAATAGGGTATGTAAGGAATATCTTGATAAATTTGTTATCGTATTTATCGATGATATTCTTATATACTCTAAAACTGAAGAAGAACATGCAAAACATCTTCGTCTGATACTGGAATTGTTGAAAAGAGAAAAGTTGTATGCTAAATTGTCCAAGTGTGAGTTCTGGTTAAAAGAARTTCAATTTTTGGGTCACGTTATTTCAGAAGCCGGAGTACAAGTAGATCCAGTAAAAWTAGAAGCAGTTGCAAGATGGGAAGCTCCGAAAAATCCTTCTGAAATCCGAAGCTTTTTGGGTTTGGCAGGTTACTATCGTAAGTTTATTCAGGACTTATCTAAGATAGCCGTGCCATTAACCAAATTAACTCGAAAGAATGTCAAGTTTCAGTGGGAAAAAGAACAACAATAAGCTTTCCAATTATTAAAGGATCATCTTTTTAGCGCACCAGTATTGACTCTACCAGATGGATCTGAAGACTTTGTGGTATACAGCGATGCTTCAAAGTTAGGATTAGGATGCGTGCTGATGCAAAGAGGAAAAGTGATTTCTTATGCGTCAAGACAATTGAAAGATCATGAGAAACAATATCCGACTCATGATATGGAGTTAGCTGCAGTAGTATTCGCTCTAAAAATCTGGAGGCATTATCTTCTGGGAACAAAGTGCCAAATTTATACAGATCATAAGAGTCTACAACATTTGTTCAGCCAGAAAGATTTGAATATGCGACAGCGTCGGTGGATTGAACTTGTTAATGATTATGACTGTGAAATACTTTACCACCCAGGAAAAGCTAACGTGGTAGCTGACGCTTTAAGTAGAAAAGAAAGAAGCGGGACTATTAAAACAGTGGCAATGAGAATAAGTTTAGTCCCTGATATTCATAAAGAAATTCTGAGATGTCAAAAGAAAGCAATGAAAGAAGATCTTATCAAATCAGAAAGGTTGGGTAAGATGATTTCAACCTTGGAACCAAATGACAAAGGAAGTATGTGTTTTCAAGGGCAAATTTGGGTACCATATTTTGGAGATATCTGAAGTATGATATTAAAAGAAAGTCATAAATCCCGGTACTCTATCCATCCAGGCACCAATAAGATGTATTGAGATTTAAAACCTTTTTATTGGTGGCCAGGATTGAAAAGAGATATAGCWCAGTATGTGGAACAGTGTTTGACATGTTTACAGGTCAAGATTGAACATCAGAAGCCTTGTGGAAGCCTTCAATCTGTGGAAATACCTGTATGGAAATGGGATCACATCACCATGGATTTTGTTATGAAGTTACCTCGAACTCCAAAGGGGTATGACGCAATTTGGGTAGTTGTGGATCGTTTGTCTAAATCTGCTCATTTTCTACCAATAAGATAGAAATACGCTTTAGAAAAGTTAGCGCAGATTTACATCAAAGAAATTGTTACCAGACACAGTGTTCCTTTGTCTATTATCTCTAATAGAGATAGTCGATTTACTTCAAAGTTTTGGGGAGGATTACAGAAAGCTTTGGGGTCTGAAATTCGGTTAATTACAGTATATCATCCGCAAACAGATGGGAAAAGTGAGAGAACTATACAGACTCTCAAAGATATGTTGAGAAGCTGTATTATTGATTTCGAAGGATCATGAGAAGATCACTTGCCATTGATAGAGTTTGCGTATAATAAAAGTTATCATTCCAGTATCCAAGATGCACCATATGAAGTGTTGTATGGAAGTAAATGTCCAACGCCGTTATGTTGGAATGAAGTGGGTGAAAAACAACTGACAGCTCCTGAAATTGTTCAAGAAACTTCTGAAAAGATCGAACAGATCCGTGAAAGAATAAAAACAGCACAAGATCGTCAGAAAAATTATGCTGATAATCGTCGAAAGCCGATTGAGTTTGGTATAGGTGATTTTGTGATGTTAAAWGTTTCGCCATGGAAGGGTGTCGTCAGATTTGGAAGGAAAGGGAAGCTCAGTCCAAGGTATGTAGGGCCGTTCAGAATATGTAAACGAATTGGGCCAGTAGCATATCAGTTAGAGCTGCTAGAAGAGCCAAGTCTGGTTCACAACACTTTTCATGTGTCGAATCTGCGGAAATGTTTGGCCGATCCGAGTTTAGCTATACCATTACCAGAGATTCAATTAGACAGTAAGCTGAATTTTGTGGAAACACCGAAAGCTGTAATCGACAAAAAGATCAGAGTGTTAAGAAATAAAGAAATAAGTCTGGTGAAAATACAGTGGAAGTTTCACAAAGGACCGGAAGCAACATGGGAATTGGAGTCAAAGATGAAATCAGAATACCCATGTCTTTTTTATTAAAGGAATTCCGGGACGGAATTCTTTTGAGGGGTGAATAATGTGATAACTGGATCCTGGTTATCACCCAAGGTAAATAATATGTGATTATCTGATTAAATGATTACGTGATAGCATGATAAATTGATATGTTTAGTCATGCTGATATGTGAAAAATTATATGCATAATATGATTATGTGTATGAAAATATATACATGGTATATGTGCTTGAAATGGATGTGTATATATTTATATATATATATATATATGTGCATAGTGTATATGTGCATACATGTATGGTAAGGGCGGTTTAGCCGCCTTACCTTATTTAGAAAGTATAAATATGAGGGTGAGACCCTCATATCTCTTTTCCTTGCCATTTTTGAAGAAGTGTGTAAAAGTTTAAAGTGAGGTTGACCGGATTGCAAGTGTTTGATTTCAAGAAGTTGAATCTCATCTGATTGCATAAGGTGAGTGGTTTTCTAAACTCTTTTGCAATAAAATTGTTACTGGTTTTATATGAATCTTGTTTATCTTTGGAAAGAAATTAGTTTTGATTCTAAGTGTTTTATCCGGGTATTAAACCGGACAAGGCTTATCCGGATTGCTTTAACTCGGACAAGGGCTGGATAAGGCTTGTCCGGATTATTTTATAAATCGATGAAAGGTTGAGCGATTTAGCCCTAAATCGCCTATGTGTTGAACGGTTTAGTCTTAATCCGGTTAAGTGTTGATCGGGTTTTTATTGGTAAGAAAAGTTATCTTTTGAAACTGAGAAGTAGGAATACGATCAAGTGGTGACCGAATTATTTTAAATCGGTCAAGTATTGAGCGGGGTATTGTCCGAACTTGATATCCGGACAAAGATGTTGATTTTGTTTCTAAGTGTTAAATCGATCAAGTTTTATGCGGTGTGTTGTCCGGACTTGTTATCCGGACAAAGTTGGAATTTATTTCTATGTGTTAACCAGATAAAGTTTATTCTGTGTTGTCCGGATAGTTGACCGGATTTGAAGTCCGGCTAAGTCAAAGTTGACCGGATTTGATGTAATGTTGAGTTTTCAATGAGAAATGTTATTTTATCATAAAAAAGAAGTTTTGAAAGAAATATTTTTGTATTGATAATAATTTCAATGGCTGCGTTTTATTTGAAATTATTCTGTGAAAATATTTTGATGAGGAAATAAGGGTGGCATATCAAGGAGAGGTGTACCATGGGATAAGGGTGGCATATCAAGGAGAGGTGTACTATGGGATAAGGGTGGCATATCAAGGAGAGGTGTACCTTTGGATATAAGGGTGGCATTTGTATGTGTGTTGTATGATATAACTCATTCTATTATATCCTTTAAGACTACCGTGGTCCGGAGTCTTTRTTTCTTTGTGACTTAAAGATTTAGGATCAAGGTTCTTATTKGAAATCATAGTTTGGATGTTATTGAGGAGAAAATGTYAGGTTTGGYCTGAAGCTTTATATAACCTTGTTTGGTTAAGAAAAGGTTTAAAAGTGGCATTATGTGGAGCCTGCTTGGTTCAGAGTTTTGAGATTTGAATAAGCGGAATGCTTTGCTTGATAAATGGAAAAGATCTGGTTTTACGTTTCCATTTATTCATATATTTGTTATATATATATATGAGTTGATATTTTTCCCTAAAAGTTTTGGTGATTTTCACCCTGCAATGACATAAATAGGGTATCTCACTAGACCTTTCGGTCTAACCCTCGTTTTGTGATTTAAATTATGTGTTGCAGGAGGTTCGGGCAGTAAGGGGAAAGGAAAAGTTTAATATGTTTATTTATGCGCTTCTGCTTGAAGATCTGTTTTGATTGATTAGTACAAGAAATGTATTTTGAATTTTTGGACCTTGTATTTGGTCATGTTAGATTCTTGTACTAAGGGACCTGAATGGAATGATATCATGTATTTCTTTTGTATGAAATATGTGTTACATGCAATGTGTGGGTTGGGGCGTTACACTGCCTTTTGGTTGAGGCATATACAAAAAGAACGGTTTTAAAAAGGAAAGTTTTTCTGGCTGCCATTTTTGGAAAGAACCAGAGAAAAGAGCGATTCGTGTTAAGTTTCTTACTCAATTTGGAACTGACGTTGGGGATAAAGTAGAAGCAGATTCAAGTGTTATTTCTCCTTCTTTCAAATTCAAAAATCTTGCATAAAAGGTGAGTTTTAAACAATTTTGAATCATGTTGCCTTTTGTTGTACTGGTTTTCATGATTTGTAGAACCTGTTGGTGTACATGTTTGTATTTTTTCTATATGTTCTTATGAATTCATGGGCCGATAAGGGCCTGTAATCGGATAGTGTGAAGTTCGGTAAAGGCTCCTTACCGGCCAAGCCTTGATCGCTGTGATGTTTAGTATTTTAACTCATCCTCCAATGAGGACTTTATCGGACACAGTCCTTTCCAGTGAAGACCCTTATCGGACAGGGGTATCCGGTTATACATTTTTATTGCCCAAGTATTTAACGGTTTAGCATTTAAAACTCTTTAAGTGTTGACCGGATTAGAGTTGTTATCGGGCGTACCTTATTCGGTGAGGATGCTCATCGGACAAAGCTTTAACCGATTTAAATATTTCTTTCAAAGCCTTCACCGGTGAGGTAGTTAACCGGACAGTGTATTGACCGGTGAGGTTGGTTAAGAGACATAGTGTTGTCGGATGAGAGAGTATCTGGACATAGTATTGTTCAATGAGTGCTGACCAGTGAGGATGAACTTAATGTTGGTCGAGCGTTATTCAAGTCTTGTCCGGATAGTATTGTCCGGATAAGTGTTGTCCGATGAGGAGGGGTCATCGGCCGTAGTGTTGGCCGATGAGGGGCAGTTATGGCCCAAAACATGTGAAATAAAAGCAGTGGTTTTCACAAATGTTGTTTAACAGTGTTTTAAACTGTTTGATGTTGAGAAAGGGTATTTTGTATTTTTCAAATGTGGTTTATAAATTGAGGAAAGATACTGTTGTTTTTTTAAATGGTTGTGACGTAAAGTCTTTTTTGAAAGAAATACTGAGTTGAGAATTGAAATGTGGATTTAAGAACTTGAGAGTTCTTGAGATTTTAAGTTTTCGATAGAAAACTATTTTTGAAGCCATTATTTGGCTAAAACTACAGATTTATCTGTAGATTTGAGGTGGAAACAAGGGTGACATATCAAAGAGAGGTGTATCATGGGATAAGGGTGGCATATCAAGAATTGGTGTACCATGGGATAAGGGTGGCATATCAAGGAGAGGTGTACATTTGGATAAGGGTGGCAATTGTGTGTGTGGTTACTATTATAACTCTTGTTGTCATATTGGTAAGATGCGATAATTCTGAGTCAACATTTCTTTGTAACTTGAAGACTTTGGAATATGTCTCTTATTGAAATAATAACAACGATGTTATTATGAACGGGAAAATGGCTTATAGCCGGAGGCATTAGTTTCCCGAATTTTCAAATGATTTTGAGGCATCATATTTTGAGTATTTCAAAGAGTAAGTGATTTGAAATAAAATCCGGAGGGTCGTTGGTTATTATATAATTAGTTCTTATTTAAATTTAAATATGGTTGTATCTTAAAAGTTTTTGATAATAACCACGAACTCTGGTGGTTGTTATTTATTGTTACTCTTTTATATGATCGTGGAGGTTGAGAGCATAAGCTCTGATCAGTTGTAACTTGTGAGTTTGAGAGTTGTATTTCAGATATCTGTAAAAACCTCAGTGGTTAATCTTCTTATGTGGTAAGATTGTTTTATAACTTGTAGTTTTGTTTTACTGAAGTTATATTTTACGTAAAGTGATTGGATATTTTAAATGTGGATTTCAAACTGGTTTTGGTGATCTTCACCTTGTAATTGCAAAGAAAAGGGTTATCTCACTAGACCTCCTAGTCGAATCATTTTGGTGTTTTAAAATATGCATTGCAGGATCTGCTGGGTCACGAGATAATAAGGGAAAGGGGAAAATATGATTATTTTCCTAATATGCTTATCTGTTGTTTTGAAGATCAACCTATTGATTGATGTATTTTGAAGATACATGTTATTATACATGTGATAGTACAAGAACATTCCTTTTGGAATTTTTGAGTTGTAAATTTTGTATATAAGTATCTTGTACTAGTGGAACCTTTGTGGTGTAAATTGTATTTTTTTATATGAAGTACATGTTAAATGCAAATGTGGAAGTTTGGGGTGTTACAGATTCAATGTTCAACTTGTGGAACAAATGATTTCATCAACAAGAAGAGGCTAACAGATGGTATAGAAACAACTGGTATGGAAATAGCTGGAATGAAAATACCAGATATGACAACAACTCGTATGGAAAAAGTTAACAACTTGTATAAGAATAACAAGTATAATAATGATTGGTATGATTCCTATTGCATATCTGATTTACCTGTTAAAATATCTAAAAAGAAATTATCTAATAAGAATAGATGGTATAGCACATATAATATTCCCCAAACCAGTGCTAACAAAATATGACCCTTGTATGTGTGGGTACCAAAATCTGTTTAATCTGTTTTTGCAAGTTTGTCATGTGCTGTGTTGATTTCAGACATCTAATCACATGATAAATATTGCATAATTTGAGGGTGAGTGTGATATGCATAATAGCTTCTGAACACACAGTTCCTGACCTGGTCTTCAACACAGTTTCTAAACAAATCAGTTCAGAACCTGAGCTAATCTGATTCAAAGGGAGCATATGATCTATCTTTTATACTATTTTAATGTGAAATCTATATTCAAGGGGGAGTATTTAAAAATTTTATTGATTATTTTTTCTGGGGGGAGTAAAATATCTTACTTGATTTGTGATATTGAGTTTGGATTTTAACTGATATAATTTTTTACAGGAATTGTTGAAGATGAAGTGTTGACCGACGAAAAGCCTTATCCAGACAAAGGCTTGTCCGATGGGGGGACTATCCGGACAAAGTGTTGTCCGATGAAGGGTCAATTTGGACATAGTTGTGTATGGTGAGGAGCTTATCCGAACACTCCTTGATCGATTTGGTGTATTCTTTAAGTCTTGATTGATGAACTTAGTTTCCAGATATATCTTATTCTTTTTTCTTGTTCTTTATTGTTCGATGAGTATCTTTATCGTTTAAAGTGTTGACCAATGAGTCTGTTTATCGACCAAATTGTTGGCCGATAAACCTTCTCATCGCTCAAAGCTTTGATCGATAACCTTGCTCATCGTACAAGGCTTGTCTGATGAACTCTTCTTATCGGACAAAGTGTCATCCAGTGAGGGAGTATGTATCGTCATGAATACTTGAGACTTCGCGTCGTTTCATTTTTTACCCTATATAAAGGGCGTCCAAGTTCATTTTTACTTCTTTAGACACTTATTTCTGCCTCTTCATCTCCTACTCATATTCATCAGACGAAGAACTTCTATGTTCATTCATTAACAGATTCATTTCATCGACCAATTTTTCTTCATCGATTGGATTCTTGGACTGTTACTACACAAATCTTGAACTTTGTTTCTATTCATCTAATTCTTAAGGTTTGTAAACAAATTATATTTTGAACTCATAACTCTAATTTGCTTGAATCTATAATCTGTTAATAATAAGAACTTGAACGATAATGATTTGTTGAAACCCTAACTTTTGACTGATAACAATGATATTTGGTTAAAATTTTGTAGTTGAGCGATAAAATTGTATAAATTCTTGAGAGTGAGTGTTAATTTGTTTTGATCGATGAGTGGTTAAGTGTGTCTGGAGAGTTAATTTTATGTTAAACCGATGAGAACTGTGAATTTTTGTTAAATGTTGAGACTAAATATTGAGTGTTCTTGAGATTTATTGACCGGTAAGGATTTTGAGTTGTATCCAATGAGGTCTGAATAGGGCTATAACCGGAGAGATGAACATATTCTTTGACTGGTGAGAGTTTTGAACCGACAAATTTATTGTGTTATTCGATGAGAATTTTGTTTGTTATCCGGTGAGTTTAGTGTTGACCGGAGAGATATGTTAACATTTGAGTTGTCAGGTGAGATTTAAATTTTGTTGTCGGGAGAGGATTTATTTATTTTTTCCAAGTGTTAGAATTTTTTTTTCTGTTAATTGTTTTGTTTTCGTGTTTTAATTTTTTTTTTAGTATTCTTTTTTACGTACAATTTTGTTAGTATTTTTTTGTAGTTGATTTTATATTTTTTAAGTGTTAGATTTTTTTTCTATGTTTGTATTTTTTTTATTCCTTTGTGATAAATTTTTTTAGATTCGAGTCTTATTATTTTTTGGGGGTTTTTTTTCCTTATAATTTTTTTATGTGTATTGAAGTGTTAGAAAATTTTTTTTGTGATGTTAACTTTTTTAAGTGTGTTTAGTATTTTTCTTAGTGTGAGTTTTATTTTTTTTAGCAAAAAAAAACAAACTGATATTTTCAAGCTTTCTAAGAAAATTATAAATGTTTTTGGCAAAAAGTGGTCGTTTCGGTTTTTGTGTCAAATTTTGTATTATTTTGGATTGATTTTATTTTGGGTCTAATATGTTTACCTTTTTACAAGTAAAACAATATGTCGACTGCGGAGCATTAGAACTTACTTCATGACTTTGATGACGAGAACATGATCCCTTCTGTACGATCCGAACCCCCGTCATACTACTAGTACACAAACCAAACCGACCCAGATGAAGTCATCTTTCCAAAATCCCTTTATCTTGACCTAAAGCCAAACAATCACCACTTAAATTTCAAAATGCCTTCTGGATACCCGATCATATCTGAAATAAAAAAGTGCACCGAATATCCTATGCACTCACTACTATGGTTGATGTCCCTTTGGTTTACCTTCAACAATTATGGTATACCCTTTCATATATAAAAGAAGAAAACCAATATTTCTTTCAAGGGCATGTGGATAACTTCATGAGCCGACTTACACTGAAAAGGTTGTGAAAGATACCAAACTTGCCAAAACCTAACTCTGCTACCGATTCGCCTGACTTTGAAGAAATCATAACTGATGAGGAACTCTGCCATGATATCAACAGACTTGGATATTCTGGTGTTTTGAACAATTCGTCGCAATTTCAAAGAAAATTTATTCCGTCTGTGTGGCATCTGTTATTCTCCACATTAAATAGATGTCTCACATCCAAAACTGCTGGTATAGACACCTGTAGCAGTTCTTTCTTGAAGTTCTTCCATGGTATAGTGTTCAACCGACAATATGACTAAACAATGGTGATTTGGAAAGAACTGGCAGAGTTAGTGCACGCCAAGAAGTTCGCCTCGAAAGCTAGAAAATTTGTTCCATTCCAACGGTTTCTTCAACTGATAATAAGAGTTACGATGAGATCTAACAAGGCTCTTTCTTCTAGACTGGAGAGTCCATTTGGTCCAGACTATGAGATGCAGTTCTTATGACCACATATAGAAGTTGAAGATGTGGATTCAATCATGAACATACCTGATGAACTTCTAGCCTATGCCGATCAGAGTTCTCATCTTGTGATAGAATATAGAAGAGTGTGATAGATTCTATAGTTCTGCCAGAACAGACATAACTTACCCTGGGATCACCACATGCCTCAAATGAGTGTTGTGAAGGTCTAGAAATTGATGAGAGAGTTCAGGTACAAGGGGTACCTGAATAGGGCTGTGAGTTGAGTGAAAATGAAAACGAGAGTGGTATGGAATGGGGAGACTCTGATAAGGCTCAATCTTTTAATGACAGTACTTCCTCTGCTTCTTGAAGCTCGAAAGATACTGAAACTGACTCGGCTATTCATCAAGGAAATGACAATGATAATGATAATGAACAAGGAAATGATGATGATCAGAATTTAGACAGAGCTGAATTTTTTAATCTTCAAGACATTCCATTAATGGAATTTGATTTTGGTGAAGATTTTTCTGATTTTGGTGAAATTGACCATCTATTGGATGATATAAGGACGAATGAGGGGGAACAAGTTGAAAATTCTGAGAGTATGAGTGAACGGGAAATGGAAAAAAATGGTGAGAGTGTGTGAGGAACAAAAAAAAAATCAGTTCCAACCCTAACCTATACACATAGTCGGGTTCCCACATCTGCTGTTGGCATTCATTCGTTTAATGTCAGGATGGAAAAAGACATAGCCCGCCGAGCTATGAAATTGCACACCTCTCCTAGCCACTCTAACACCTCTCAACAGGTGTTAGTTTCAAATTCTCACGGGGATGAAGCACAAAGTCTATATGTTCCTCACTTGGTGGAACAAGATATTGAAATAATATAAACCTGCCCCAGTCTATGACTTCATTTTTGTACACATCGAATATTGAGCCAATACACATTTTAGGTACACTGGAGTCAAGAGCATCTGTTGCTCCATCCGCTGTTCTTTGTGAACAAGCCGAAACGACCAGAGTAGAGTCAATTGACTATCTACGAGGATATGTCAGAAGTCCTACCAATGTTAACGACATTCCAGCATTGAACGTAGGCACAACAGTTTATTCAACTATTGTTACAACTGGTAATCTATGCCATCCAGATGTTAGTTTACCTAACTTTGTGTCAAGGGAATTTATGAACGGCACCGTAAAGACTTTTCAGCATACTTTGATGGCATAAATTAATAGATTGAAAAGTGTGAAGTCCAAGATTCATACAGAAATGATAAAATCTTCAAGAACAAGATGAATGTAATAGTAGAAAGAATAGATCATCAAATGTTACTGATTTGATTGAGAGAGAGAGAATTACAACACTAATTCTGATTACAATCTGCTAATCACTTGGTAATGACAATTACAAGGAAAATACTATTTATACTAAGGAAATAGTAAAGCTACACTATTACAAAGCAAATAAACTAAGGAGAAACTTGAATACAACAATAAGGCTCTTACTTAAACCCAACGTTCTCCCCCTTTGGATTCAAATTTGGATTCTTGTAAATTTTGTCTTTCGAAGTCCAAGAATTTTCTCTAATCTTCTCAGAGCGTTCCTGTATTGGATTTTCTCCTCGAGCAGATTTATCGCATTGATCAACAAATATCTTTCTTTGGAACTCATCCTCTCAGATTCAGTARCTCTGTCATTGTTTACTCTTTTTAAGTCAAGCACCCTTCTCACCAACCTTATCGTACCATCAGAATATTTGTTCAACTCACTAAATCTCATGAATTTCTTCACTTGAAGTTGAGCAAAATATATGACCCCGAACTCTGGCTTTTCAAGAATCATATAGACAGGATAAGCGTCAATATCTTCTAATTCTTGATTTGGTCTTTTCAGATTGATGATCCGTTGATTGTCTTCAAGGCCCATTTGAACATCAATGACCATAGCCAGCTTCTCATGACAACGCATAAATCTCTTAATAGCATCAAGAATAATCAGTTCTCCTTCCTTCCTGTTTGTCATGTTTCTGATTTTGAAGTACATGTATTCAAGATCTTCCAAGTATAAGCTTGAAAAATCAGCTTCACTGAATCTCCAAATCTTTCCATCTTGTCTAGTCACTGTAAACACAGGATACCAGATTCTTAGAAGCTTTTGAGCATCAATTTGCTTGATCGTGACAACCCGATGCTTGGTACGCACTTCACTTATAGGTAGGCGCTTGGCTTTCAAAAGATGTTTGTATTCAGTGCGGTAATCTTTGGTCTGACGATGAATACCAAGAATTTTATCACCGCTCAGAACTTTTCGATGTCGGATGAAAATTCCGAAGTAGATATCTTCTAAATATGGCTCTCGAATTCTTTCTCTATCATAACCAGGAAAGTTCGCTCTAATATGAAATGGCACATAACTTCTGGTGAAGATTTCAGTAGGATCACCATGTTCTCTTGGAGCAGGAATCTCTGATACATCAGGTAGATCTGCAGTGGAAGATTCTGGAAGAGTCTGACGGTCTTCTTGAACAGGAAAAACTGGATCTTCATCATTTATATCAGCTTCAAAATCAAAGTAGATCCCAGTCGATCGTCAATGTTGTCAATGTCTTGTCCAAAATCTTGCTCTTCACCCAGAGTAGTAGAGACCACATCGTTGAAACCTACATCGGCAGACAAGTCCAATAACGTCCTTGTTCCTATTGTGGAGTCCGCCGGCTTTTCAACCATTAGCTCGATCGTAGGACTTGTCTCCATTTCTTCATCTTCTATTACAATAGCCCCAATTATTCTTTCCCGAACAGATTCTGGGACAAAATTTTCAGCAATAACGTCTTGAGTTGATGGTTCCTCTCCAACCCTTGCAGCTTGCTCAGATGTCTCAGCCAATCTCCGTCTCTTCCTCTCCCCCTCATGACTATCTAGATCATCCGGATCGTCATGCCTTCGTTTATGAGATATGGCCTAAGACCTGCAAGTTTCTTCCAAAGTAGATACCCGTTCAACAAGAGCATCCATTGAACTTTTTAGATCTTGGGTTTTGGATGTAATTAACTTGCTAACTTTAGAAAAGCTAGAAGTAACCACATATTGAAAAGCCAAAAACTCTGAGGCTCGAACAAAAGGGTTAACGTCTAATTGTTGTCGTAAAAGGCCAACCAAATCTGCATCTTCAGCGTCTGGATTTTGAGATGCCATCAATTTTGCATATAGTAACGATTTAAGTTCATCCACCGATTGTTCTTGTACTGATGGTTCAGTTACATGTGGTAGTGATGGCGCAGATGGTGGCTCTTCTTCTACAGTTTCCTTTCCCTTCAGAAGTCTTTTTAGACTGACCATTTGAGCATCCATATTATCTTGAACAGCCTTTAGGGCGCCGTCCAAATATTCCCTTGACACGAAGTCGGGTAAACTCACACCTGGATCACTTAGATTACCAGTTGTAACAACAGTTGAATAAATTGATGTGCCTACATTCAATGTTGGCATGATATTAGCATTGGTAGGACTTCCGACCTGTCCTTGTGAAATGTCCAAAGACACCACTCCGGTCGTTCCTGCAAGTTCACTGAGAACTGCACTTGGAGCAACAGATGCTCTAGACTCATGTGTACCTATGTGTATGGGTGCTAGACTCGAGGTGCACAGAATCGATGCCGTAGGTTGGGGCAGCGGCCTACTTATTTCAATAACTACATTCTCCAAATGAGAAGTAGTTAGCAGATGTGCTCTATCCTCGTGTTTAATTGAAACAACTGGTTATTGAGAACCAGTTGAGTGGATGGGTGGGGTGTGCATTTGCATAGTTGGGCTAGCTATGTCTTGTTCAATACCAACATTCAACGAATGAATGTCAGTAGCAGATATGATTGCCCGGCTATGTGTTTCAGCTAGGAAAGGAGCTTGATACTCTATTTATGTTCCACACTCACCCTCTCCATATTCTTCTATGTCCCTTTCACTCAATCTCTCAACATTTTCAACTGCAACTCCCTCATCTCCTTCTATGTTAGAAAGATCTTGAACAATACGATCATAATCATCAACATTTGTTAGGATCAAGCGCTTACCCACTACACCAAAAGCAATTGCCTTGGTGAAGGCGCAACCTTATTTCCCTTATAGCGTAGCAGCCAGCACCACGTTTCGATTTAGGAAAATGCTGGAACCGTGACCAACAACATTGAATGACAAAAAAATGTAAGCTCGGACAGGGCTGTTGAGTTGAATATTCTGGAAAAATGTCATCTATGTCATCAACCAGTGTTCCAATTGGAATATTCTGAGAAGGAACAGTTGAAACAACAGTTTCAGCACGATCTTCCGCTCCATCATCATTATTATCATCATCAACATCATGATCACCAGAAACTGCCTCATTATCGGTTTCAGTAGCTTCCGAACTTGACGAAGTTGTGGAAGTACTAGCAGATTAAGTACTTTACCGATCAGACGCTCCCCCCACCTATTCACCCCTCTCTATTTCTTTTTCTCTCATCACACTTCCCTGTTCAGGTAACCCCTGTTCCTGAACTCGGTCTTCTATTTCTAACTCCTCTCTCACAACTAAGGCATGGGGTGATCCTTGGGCAAGTTCAACCGGTTCTGGTTGAGCTATTGAATCTATCACTCTCCTATAATCTATAACGCACTGAGCGGTCTGATCAGCTAATGCAATTAGTTTTGGTGGTACTGGCATTATAGAATACTAATCTTCTACTTCTGTAAGCAGTCGAATTCTGGTCATGACGAATGTCGGCCCTTTTTCAGAATTTGATCTGGCCGGAATATCTTCGTTAGCATTCATCATAGCCTTAATAAACAGTTGCAGAAACCTCTGAAAGGGCACAAATTTCTGAGCTTTAGACGGGAATCTTTTTGCATTGACCAGCTCCACCAATTCATTCCAGATGACTAAAGCATAGTCATAGTTTCTCTAAAAGACAATGTCATGAAAGAATTTGACAAACGAGCTACTGCAAGTATCTATGCCCGCTGTCTTTGACGTMARRCATCTRTTCAAAAYTGAGAACAACAAATGCCAGATTGATGGTAGGAATCGTCTTTTGAATTGAGTTGGATTATTCAATTTTGCCGAGTATCCTAAACGTTTGATGTCCAAACACAGTTGTTCATCTGATACAAAGTCTTCAAAACCAGTAGAACCTGGTCCGGGCAGATGAAGAATTCTTCTTAGACGCTTCAATGTCAGACGACTGACATATTCGTCAACTTCTCCTTCGAAATAAATGGTGTCCCCGTCTTTTTCCAAAGTAAGCGTACTCCAGAATTGTTGTAAATACACCATTGGAACAGGTGTATTTGCTGATAATGAGTATGCTATGGGATGTCCTTTCAGAATTTATAGGATGATCGGATATTCGACTGGCATAGCAAACGAAAAGACATGGTTATTGGGCTTTATGTCTAGGTATTTTATCTGAGGGAATAGTGTTTCGGAAGGAATGGGTTGGCTAGGCGGGTGAATTGGGATATTATCTGATTTGACGGAAGGAACGTGAGATTCCTCGTCAGATTGATGTCTCTGATCCGCCATTAACCTGTAAAAATGTCTAAAAAATTAGTACCCATTTTATTCAAGAAATTTGAATAAAAAAATAACAACACAAAAAAAATAGACTCTAAAAAAATAAGCTAAAAAATCACTAATACTAAAAAATAACAAAACAAAAAAAAAAACAAAACAAAAAAAAATATAAAAAAAAATTATCAAAAAAATACTTAACCAAAAACACTTGGGCCCTGTTTGTTTTTACCTAAAAAAGCACTTAATACCCTCTTATGTCTGAATCGGTCAGACCTTAGGGTATTAAGTGTGTTTGTTTATTTTTTTTCAATTAAGAGCTTAAAAGCTCTGATTATGTCTGAATTATTTAGAGGTAACATTTTCACTTAAAACCTCTTAATTGCTTTTAGAGCTTCCAATGCTTGCAAAGAAAGCCTAGATTTCAATGATTCAGATTTCAGATTTCAGACGTAAAAACAAACAGTCTGACTGATTCAGATTTCTGACTTCAGCACCACCTCTTAAAATTCAGAAGTGAATTCAGACTTCAGACTTAAGCACCTCTTAAAAAACAAACGCCACCTTAGGGAAAAAAATGGTGACCGGATTAGAAATCCGAACAACAAAGAAAGAAATTCAAACATTTAGAAAAACAACAAACAAATTGGTGATCGGATTTGGAAACCGGACAACAAAGAAAACAATCAAAAAAATACCAAGTCTAAACACTAATCCGGACAACATCAACCTGATTAAGGTTGATCGGAGTAAACTCTGATCACCTTGTCCGATGAGATATCCGGTCAAAAACCAAACACAAATCTAAAATTTTACTAACACACAAAACATCTCTAAGAAAAACAAAGATTTAACAAAGATAAGACTGATTTATTAGTATTCATCCTTTTATGGTTCATTTTACAGTTCGATTCAATATGATTAACAAAACAGTCCAATCAGTCCAACACAAGTCCAATCGATCAAGGAAATATGAATGAGGATGTAAACCTTAACAAGAAAAGAGACGAAACAGTAGAATCAATAGCAATGTTGAGCGATTAACCAGAGAAATGCCCGAGACGACGATGAATAGTAAATGAGAGTAAAAAGTGAAAAGTAAAAATGAGACGAATATTTATAGTCAAAGTCAAAAATCGTTCAAATTCTAAACTGCTCAAAGCTTATCCGGATTAGAATAAATCGGTCAAGAAGTGTCCGATTTATGGAATGTGAAATGTCTAAGTGTTAATCCGGACAATAAATCGCTCAAGGCATAGACGATTTAGAAGAACACCGGTCAAGACTTGTCCGGTTTAAGGATAAATCGCTCAAGGTTCAATCGATTTAGAAATTAATCGCTCAACAAAGAAAGCTAAATCGCTCAAGGTAAGGATTAAACCACTCAAGAGTTGAACGATTTAAAGACTTGAAAAATTAAACTCAACAAACGATTTAGGAATCCGGTCAAATGAATTCAACGATTTAACAATCCGCTCAATTCCTTGCAAAGTATATCTAATCTTATCCGGATAAGAGTTTATCATATAGCCTTTTGTCCGGATGTCTAAATCGGACAATAAATCGGACAAGTGTTGTCCGGATTAGACTACATCGGCCAAACACTTATAGTTCAAAACTCTATATCTTTTAAAAATTAGATAATACTAAAAATATATGTAGTCTCTGAGCTGTGTCTGTATCCATAGCACTTGAGAACAGCAGCTTGCAGCAGCTACATATTCTGCTTCTGCAGTGGAAATGGAAACACAGTTATGTTTCTTTGATGCCCAACTGACTAGCTTGTCTCCCAAAAACTGTAGATGTCATGTTGTACTTTTCCTATCCAACATAGAGCCTGCATAGTCTGCATCTGAATAAGCTGTCAGTTCAAAACCAGTACCCTTGGGATACCAGAGTCCAAGATTAGCAGTCCCTTTAAGATGTCGGAAAATGTGCTTAACAGCACTTAGTTGGGACTCATTTGGATTAGACTGATATCTGGCACAAAGATGTGTTGAAAACATTATATCAGGTGTACAAGACGTCAAATACATCAAAGAACCTATCATGCCTCGATATGTTTTCTAATCAACAGCTTTTCCAGAAGGATCAGCATGGATCTTCGTTCCATGAGYCATAGGTGTTTTGATAGATGAACAGTTTTCCATRTTAAATTTCTTTAGGATATCTAAAATATATTTAGTTTGACAAATAAAGATACCCGAAGATAATTGTTTAATTTGAAGACCTAAAAAGAAGTTCATCTCACCCATCATACTCATTTTAAAACGTGAAACCATCAAGGCAGAAAAGTTTTTACAGTATTTGGAGTTTGTAGATCCAAATATTATGCCGTCTACATAAATTTGTATAAAAATAATATCATACTTTTCCTTTTTAATGAAAAGGGTTGTGTCAATATTACCTTTCGAGAAGCCTGACTTTACCAGAAACTCTGATAAGATATCATACCAGGCTCTCGGAGCTTGTTTAAGGCCGTAAAGTGCTCGATCAAGGATGTAGACATGATTCGGCTTTGACTGATCAACAAAACCCTCCGGTTGTGAGACATAGACTTCCTCTTTGAGAAGTCCATATAAAATATAAAAATGTTGTCTTCACGTCCATCTGATACACCATGAAGCTCTTATGTGCCGCGTACGCCAAAAACATTCTTATAGCTTCAATCCTTGCAACCGGGGAAAATGTTTCGTCATAGTCAACTCCTTCTTGTTGATTATATCCTTTAGCAACGAGTCGAGCCTTATTTCTGACCACAACACCATCTTCATCTTTTT
>NC_037528.1:39467733-39492027 GCF_001531365.2 Cynara cardunculus var. scolymus | reverse complement strand
AGACACTCATTAGCTGTCGCGGACCGTGTACGAATAGATGCTGATGGATCACCAATTACTTGATGTATTGGATGATCTCGGGTCCACTTCATGTTATGAGGTAAGGGAGTATAAGAACTTTGATTTGAATTTTGATCAGTATAAGAACTTGGGGAATTTATAGGAGCAGGTTCAGGTAAAGGTTCAATAATAGGAACTAGTATAGGTTGAACATCTGATTGAGGTGTATAATTATCAATTTGTGCAGCTAACACCTCTTGCACTTTAGAAGTTTCACCCTCTTCGTACTGAACGGGATTGTTCGGATTCTCCATTTCTATTTCTTCATCAACTACTTTAGTTTCCTCTTCTGTTTCAGTTACAGGCACATCAGGAGATGGACCCGATAACTGTTGTTCAGTTGAATTTTCCCTGGACAAAACATTAGACTGATCAGGTTTATTATCAAAATATTCTTCATAAAAGTGTTCAAATAAGAAATCTAAATCAGCTTTATCAGAGTTAGAAGACTCAGGTTGATCAGCTTTCCGTGAAGTGTTAATTATAAGTCCGGGTCCTGAACTGAATTGTTCAGAAGCCACATCAATGACTTCATCAAAAGATATGTTCATGTTTTCATTGATGATTTTGGTCCATTTATTGTAGACCCTGTATGCAGCGGATGTATTCGAGTGTCCAACAAAAACTGCTTCATCAGCTTTAGCAGCGAACTTCCCTCTGTCCTCTTTGTCATTTAGAATGAAACATCTATAACCAAAAACTCGAAAGAAATTGATATTAGGTATTCTTTTATTTATTATTTCATACGAAGTTTTACCAAACCTTTTGTTTACCAAACCTTTTGTTTACAAGGGTAAGCAACCGGCTGAAGAAGAAAGTCGTGCACCAACACCACCGCTTGCACCCCGAACTCAAGCAGAACCGAACTATTCGGTGGATGATTTGAAGTCCATGCTATATGCCAAGATGATATCCAAACCAAACATGGACTTAACAGATGTAGATTTACTCGACATTCTTAGATAATCATTGGAGGATTCACATACAGTTAGAGCCTCAGAGTTTTCCAACTTCCAAAGTGTTGTAGTTTCCAGCTTGTCAAAACTTGGTTCTACAATAGTACCTCTATCCAATCCATTGCTAACTTGCAAAATTTTATTGATTTGTTGTTTGAACATGTTTCATGTTCAGAGAATACTTGTCGAGTTCAAGCCACTTCTCTTAAAAGAAGACATGACGATCAAGACGATCCTAATCACCACAAGGGGGAAAAGAAGAAGAAACAGAAAGTGGTTGAGTCTTCGAGGGGTAAGGAAGTGATGCTATCTGTAAGTGAATATTCTGAAGAGCTTAATGATCAAAGTCCTATTCAAGCTGGTGAAAGTGAAAGGACTACAGGCTTGGAAATGGTAGTTTCCATAGACCCACAGATCGAGCCAATGGTTGAAAAGCCGACGGTTTCCATAGTATAAACAAGGATGCTACTGGGACTATCAGCAAACGTTGGTTTCAATGAAATGTTTTCTAAAGATATTGGTGGAGTTCAGGACTACGGTGTTGAAACCTAAGTTGGAGCTGCTGAATCTGATGAATTTTTATTTGACTTTGAAGCTGATATGGATGAAAATGAATCCAGCTTTCCACTTCAGTCCGAGCTTAAAGAAGAACCTAAATGAACCACCAAGCATTCTTGATACATCTTCCATTCTGCAGACTTCAATTGTTCAAGCTTCTAGGAAATATATACCATCTGCTATAAAGATAAATACTCCAGGGTTGGACAGAGCAAGAGTCAATGGCTATCCTCTATTTATGACATCAATGACTATCCATTGGTTATGATTCTAGAATATCCAGAGTTTGGTGTGATCTATGAAAACTCCGAGAAAGCTAAAAGGTTTTTAATGTTCAGTGAACTAAACAAGTACTGTGATGGGACTATAATGATAATGAGGAAGGAACTTGAAAGCAGAAAAGCTCAAGATGATAAAGCTATAAGATCTGACAGATTAAGTCTGAGAGAAAGGTTCCTGCTGATCAGTGCTCTGGAGTTACTTGATGAGAGGATTCAATATTGGAATGCTATCAGAAGATGTGATACAAATTTGGGCCTTCGAAGTCAAAATTTACTATGTCTCGGGCTTGAATCCAAAGGGGGAGAATGTTGGGTTCAAGTTATTGCACTTAATGTTGTATTCATGCTTGTGTTTCTCCATTGTAATTTTCTTTGTAATTACGTAGTATAAATAGTTTTCTTTCGAATCTTTGTGTTCTTCTTGATTCATTGTAATTGACACTTAGAAGATCAATACTATAATCATTGGAAATTCTCTCTGTGTTCATCTTTCTGTTCTTACTGCTTCTACCATTGTTCTTGATTTCATATTAGATTGATTAATGTTTCTACGAATAACATATTCTGTTTGAAATGAGAATTGTGAAACATCTTGATTTTCTATGAATTTAGTTTAATTGAATTGTAAGTCTTTCGCTTTATTATCGATGTTACGTATTACTATTTCAAATTTATATTATAATCTATTCACTAAGCCCCGTGCTCAGCCATGTTCTTGTTTTCTGACACGACAGGTTCCAAGTGATACGATAGGGATGGGACTTGAGATCGAGCGTTTGAATTTTGGAGTTTGTAAACTCGTTTGTAGATGTATAATATTCTAAGCTTATAAATAGTTTCTAGAATATAATATTTTGGGTTGTAAAGGATACTTTAAAAGTTATAATCTATGTTTGGAGTTTATTAGTAGCTCTATAATGTTTTTCTTTGAACTAAGGCCCGTTAGTGACACCGCCCATTGCGGACCACGTGGACGGGAGATGTTACAAATGTTGTATCAAAGCATAGGTTTTGACTTGTATGTTAAGATTGACATGTGAGGAATGGGTAGATATAAGAACAAGTATATTAGACTCTAATTCTAACTACCATTTTTCTGATCCATAACTGTTTTGAATTTTGATCATCATGTTGTTCTATTTTAGAATGTTGAGACATGGTTGTCCATCCAAATCCAGAACTCTACCCGACGGTAACCCAATACCCAATCCAATGGGGGTGGAAGTGAGCCCAATATTGCTGATGTGGTCCATCAAACCATGTCAAGTATGATGCCTACATATCTCCAGCAGGCCATCTAGGATATGCAACAATCAACACATAATCTTCCTTCGAACCCAAATCCTGGTCCTCCAACAAATACTGGAAATCCTGGATCTAGTTTTGTTAACCCAATTGGAGAAATATATATATGGCTTGAAAGGTTTAAAAACAAAAACCTCAGTCCTTTTCAATTGCCATAGATTCTGTGGATGCTGAACACTGAATGTGACACATCAAAAAGATTTTCAATGTCTTAGATATCCCAGATCAATACAAGGTCCGCTTGGGTGCTTATATGTTCGAGAAGAAAGCCAATAACTGGTGGGAAACTTGTGTCCAAACAGACCCATATGTTAAAGACTTGTCTAGAGATAGTTTCAAGAAGTTTTTCTTCAAGCAATATTTTATGGTGACAGATTACGAAGCCGACTACATGGCACATTTTCTTAAATTTTCTCGTTTGGTAGGAAACAACGTAGGCACTCAAGTTCAACAAGATGACAAACTTAGATGGACTCTTAACTCAAGGTATAAGGATCATCTCTTGAATCATCCTTTCAATATCGTTACTGAAGTGGCCGACGTAGCAAAGAATATTGATCGGTTACAACAACAATAGTTAACTTCATGCGTTGACAATAAGAGACGTGCACCTGAATCTTTCAGAAGAAACCCTCGTTTTGTATAGTCAAAGTCAAGCATTGACACACATGAAATCTCAAGTCAATTCACGCCATGACTTCTAGAGTTGTCTAGAAGTGAGAGTCAAAATGTTTCTAGCCTTGTTTATATTTGTGATCGATGCAATATTTGACATCGACGGGTCCGTGCCTAAAGATGACATGTTCTTGTTTCAATTGTCGAGAACAAGTTCACATGACCAAAGATTTCCCTAAAGCTCAGACTTGAACTAAGAAAGGGAAAGGAAAACAACCAAGTACTAATGGACAATTCTTTGTATTACCTGGCAATAAATCTCAAGCGGGTATGATTTTTTTGGGTCATATTAAATTAATTGATTTATTTTTTTATGCTTTGTTTGATACCGGTGCGACACCTTTTGTTCTTGCTGAATAGAATCCCCGTTAAAACCTTATGAGCAAACCACCGAATTTCCAGTGGTAATATGTACCCCAATGGGTGGTTCAATCTGTGTGCTAACTCGTTTATCCAACTGTTCGTTTCTTATTGAGGATTGCATATGTGAGGTCAAACTGCTTCCAATCCATATGTCCTACTTTGATTTAATATTAGGTATGGATTGGTTGTCACGTCACTGACAACTATAGACGATAACGCCAAACAAATACATGTTTGGGGATATAGACAACCCAGAGGAAATCTTCTAGGAGGTACTCCAAAAGAAGATGTTAGTGTTGTAGTCTCTATTACTATGAAACAATATATGTGGCAAATAAATGAAAGTTTTCTTGCTGCTCTACAAGATCCCGAACTGGTATTTCCTACTTCTGCATCCATACCTGTTGTTTCTGAATATCTTGATGTGTTTCCCAATGATTTACCAGGTATACCACAAGTAAGGAAGTCGAATTTACTATCGATCTAGTCCTGGGAGGTTCTCTTATTTCCAAGGCTCCCTATTGAATGACTCCAACAGAAATGAAGGAACTTAAAACTCAACTTGATGATCTATTGAAGAAAGGTTTCATTCGGCCCAGTGTTTCACCCTGGGGAGCTTCGGTTCTCTTCGTTAAAAAGAAAGATGGTATGGTACGTCTTTGTGTCGATTATCGGGAACTTAATAAAGTAACGATCCGTGACAAGTATCTGCTGCCGAGAATCGACAATCTATTCGATCAATTACAAGGGTATGGTAATTTTTCAAAATTGATCTTCGGTCCGGGTACCATCAACTTCGTATCCGAGATTGTGATATTCAAAAAACCACATTCAGAATTCACTATGGGCACTACGAAGTTTTAGTAATGCCTTTCAGGTTAACTAATGCTCCAACAGTCTTTATGGATCTTATGAATCAGGTTTTCAAAGATTATCTCGACGAATTTGTTATCGTGTTTATTGATGACATCTTGATCTACTCGAAGTCAAGAAAGAAACATGATCAACATCTTTAAGTTGTTTTAGAGATTCTTCGGATAAAAAAGTTATACACAAAAGTCTCCAAATGTGAATTCTAGCTCAATCAAGTGTCTTTCCTCGAGCACGTAATCTCCACCGAAGGTGTCAAAGTCAATCTAGCAAAAATTGAAACCATAACTAATTGGTCACGTCCTCCGAACGTATATGAAGTTCATGGTTTTCTGGGTCTGCCGCCTAGTTATTACAAACGATTCATTGAAGTTTTCTCTAAAATATCTATGCCGTTGACTCGATTACTCTGGAAAGCAGTCAATTTCAATTGGGGCCCCGGACAAGAATGTAGTCTTGAGGAACTGAAGCATCAATTGGTTACAGCATCTATTCTTGTATTGTCGTCTGACACTGGTAGGTTTCAAGTCTATGATGCTTCAAAGAAAGGTCTCGATTGCGTTCTTATGCAAAACGTAAAAGTGATCGCATATGCTTCTCGTCAATTAAAGCCTTATGAGGTCAATTATCCGACTCACGACCTCGAATTGGCTACGGTCATCTTCGCACTCAAGATTTGGCGTCATTATTTGTATGGTGAGACCTGTGAAGTTTTCACAGACCATAAAAGCCTCAAATACATCTTTACTCAAAAAGTGTTAAATATACACCAACGGTGATGGCTCGAATTTCTAAAAAATTACAATGTTCAGATACAATATCATCCAAACAAAGCCAATGTAGTTGCAGACGCCTTAAGCCATAAAACTATAGAACAAGTTTCTTTTTTAATTGTTCTTATAGAGTTGTCTTTGGAGATCAAATGGTTCAGACTAGAAATCTATCAGAGTTCGCAAACAAAAATTCTATCTAATCTAATGGTAGAACCAACTCTGATCTCTCGTATCAAAGAAGCACAACAAGATGATAATGAATTATGGGCAAAGTTCCAGAAAGCACAAGAGAATTCTAGTTCAGAGTTCAGAATCATTGATAATCACGTGTTGTGGTTTTGGGGTCGTCTTTATGTTCCAGATAATTCGGAGCTTAGAGATCTAATTCTGATCGAAGCTCATAACTCTATGTTTTCAGTTCATCCTAGCACAACAAAAATGTATCTTGATTTGAGGAACTATTTATGGTGTATTGGAATGAAGGATGATATTGCCGACTTTGTAGCTCATTGTCTCACATGTCAACAAGTTAAAATTGAACATCAACATCTGGGTGGTGTTCTCCAATCGCTGAACATTCAGGTTTGGAAATAAGAGCACACAACTATGGATTTCATAATCGGATTACCCCGTACAACCTTGGAACATGATGCCATTTGGGTAGTGGTTGACCGACTAACAAAATCATTTCATTTTCTTCTTGTCAGACAAACTTGGTCAATTGATAAGCTGACAAAAATTTTCCAACTTGAGATTGTGCGCCTTCATGACTCACCTATATCGATTACCTCCTATCGAGACCCACGTTTTACATCTCGATTTTGGGAAGGTTTACATAAAGCTTGGGGCACAAGTTTGAATTTAAGTACAACCTTTCATTCGCAAACTGATGTGTAATATGAACGTAAAATTCAAACATTGGAGGATATGCTCCGAGCATGTGTGTTGGAATGGCATGGAAGTTGGGATAACTACTTGTACCTAATCGAGTTCTCCTATAATAATAGTTGGCAGTCAGCATGGCCACGTATGAAGCACTTTATGGTCAAAGATGTCAACATCGACTTGTTGGAATGCATTTGGAGAACGTGTTCTTAAAGGCCTAGAATTGGTACAAGTCACTATCGAGAAGGTCGAAATTGCGCTTCAGATGATGAAAGAGGCTCAGGCTCGTCAAAAGAGCTACGACGACAAGCGACGACGACCTATCGAGTTCAAATCGGGTGATAAAGTCTTCTTGATGGTTTACCTGACTCGTGGTATTAAACGTTTCAATCTCAAAGGGAAGCTCAGCCCGAGATATATTGGTCCTTTTGAAATTCTGGAAAGGGTTGGAGCTGTGGCCTACAGATTAGCTATACCGCCACAATTGTCCCATGTACATAATGTGTTTCATGTCTCTTCATTTCGAGGTTACAATTATCATCCCCTGCACGTCATTGAATATCCCTTGGAGCACATAGAGCATGATTATCTTATCGCGAGGAGCCTCAGGAAAATCTTGATCGTCATGAGAGAGGTACACGAAAGAGAGTGATCCCTTTTGTAAAAGTTTTTAGGAAGAATCACTCGGAACGTGAGACGACGTGGGAAATCGAAGAGCATCTGCGGCGGGACTACCCAGAATTCCTAAACTGATGTAAGTTTCCTATCTCTAAATTTGACTTCAAGAACGAAGTCTCCTTTTCGAAGGGGGGGGGGGAATTGTAAGTCCCTGTTAATGTGTTCATCGCCTCATTATTCTCTCTCTCTAAAAAACTCTCGTCTTCTCTCTAAATTTCACGTCAAATTACTAAAGGAATTGAAGTAACAGTTATATATTTCGAATCCACTCTCCGAATTCTTTCTAAAGGTAGAAATTTCTTTCACTTTTACTAAGGTGTTTATGTTTGCATTTTTTAGGCCGATTTATAAATTGTGTTTATGTCTAAGTTTACGGATTGATATTGTTAAAAATATGATACTTTTCATGTTTATAATGTTAGGATTGGTTAAAATTGATGTACAAATTAAAAGTGTAAAGTATGGAATCAATATGATTAGATTTAATGTATATAATTAACCGCACACCAATTGTTCGATTAAATGTCGAAGAGAGTAAAATTGCATGATTAAGCTTAGGTTAGCGACCATTCGATTTATTTTATTGTTTAGTATATTGAAGTATGTTTAGAGCCTATAAATATAGAGAATCAGTTGGATCATAAAAGTTAGTTGGGAAATTGTGAAATCGGATTTTACCGACTGTGCAGAAATGTACTTTGATAGTGTATAAATCGCAAACTATAATTCGAAATAAGCTCATATTTTTCAGTTAGAAATCCCTTACTGTATATTAAAACTTTCATGAGGGGTCAAAAATCTAGTTATGACTCTAAGTGGATCGAAACAGTGTGTTTTCGAGGTTGTTTGCACTGTGGATAATCCAAATGAGGTGATTCCAGAACTGGTAGATCCATCATATACCATACTACAACTTGTATTTAGATAGTATCTTCTGTATTGACCTCTAAGTGGGGTAAAAATGCTCCCGAAAAAGAGGGATAGAAGCTGTGAAAAGCCGGGAACGGAATTATATAAAACTAATTTTTGTATATGAGTTCTAAATGCATATCTTGATGTCACATTTAAAGTTAAGTTATTTTTAAACATGTAGAACCTAAATAACTTATTAGTAGAATTAGGGTATGGTTTTACATCGTTTATAAACATGTAGAACCTAAGATATGGATGTCCCACTTGATTAGTCTATTGAATTGTACGTTTGAGTCTTTCAAGTTTATTAAACTTATTCTCATATTTTGAAGTAGTTTTGAACTTTTTGAAGTACTTTGAATCTTGACTTTTATGAAATACCCGGGTAATGGCACATGTTTAGTTTTATTGGTTTTCAACATCACCCAATTGATGGGCACATTAGTTGGGATGCCTTCTATGGCGGTTTTGTAGTCATGGCGTCTTGCAGGTGAACTCGGTTCATAGGGTTAGCACCAATAGTGGCTTACATGAACCCACCGTGTGCACTTGGTCGATTTTATTGGCTCCAGGGCGGATGGACCAATCCTAGGATTACCCACCATGCGACCGTGGTTATATTCACGGGGGACTCGGGGTGTGTGCCCACATGCCGACCTAATAGTTCATGTAGTTTGGCCACCCCATGAACATTACAAGAATTGACATATTTTATTTATATTATGTTTGAAATGAGAATTGTGAAATGTCTTGATTTTCTATGAATTCAGTTTAGGTGAACTGTAAGTCTTCTGTCTTATAATCGATGTTACGTATTATTATTTCAAGTTTATATTATAATCTATTCACTGAGCCCCGTGCTCAGTCGTGTTCTTGTTTTCTGACACGACATGTTTCAAGTGATACCGATAGGGACGACACTTGAGATCGAGCGTTTGACTTTTGGACTTTGTAAACTCGTTTATAGATGTATAATATTCTAAGCTTATACATAGTTGCTAAAATATAATATTTTGGGTTGTAAAAAATCATGCTTTAAAAGTTATAATCTATGTTTATAGTTTATTAGTAGCTCTATAATGTTTGTCTTTGAACTATGTCCGGTTAGTGACACTGCCCATTCCAGACCACGTGGACGAGAGATGTTACACTTAGTTTCAAAACACGCAAACGTACGATTATGAGATTGTTTTTGCACGAAGCTATTGCCATTATTATTTGGTTTTTCATTACGGTTTTCACTTTAATAGACGACTACAAAAGGGATAAGCCACGTGTTCGATACTCTTTGCCAAATATGGATTGAGCTTCAATATTGCATAGATATGTTTATGAGAGTGACAATATATGCATATCATGACTTCGGATGAGCAGAAGGTGTTTCAAAAAGTTATGTGATATGTTGAAAACATTAGGAGGATTACAAGAAAGTAGGCATATGGGTATTGATGAATAAGTTGTCATTTTCCTTCATGTTATGGCTCATAATGTTAAAAATTCGAGTCATCACATGTCTTTTTCATCGTTCAGGAGAAACAATCAGTAAACTATTTACTCGAGTTTGCAACGCGGTGATCAGATTGCATTCACATTTGCTTAAAAAACTCGAACCCGTTCTAGAGGATATTACTGATGGACGATGGAAGTGGTTCAAGGTGTATGGAATTTCTAATTTTTTGGTATTCACGTGTTAGTAACTTAAGTTGTGTAATGACCATTTTTATTTTCTTGGTTTTAGAATTGTGTAGGTTTTTTAGATGGAACATACATAAGGTGCTTAGTGCCACTCGAGGAGAGAATGAAAATGCCACAAACTTGTTAAGGGTCTGTTCACAAGATATGCAATTAACTTATGTGTTACCCGGATGGGAAGGGTCGGCGGCTGATGGTAGAGTGCTTCGAGTCACTCGTCTTAGGCCATATGAATTAAAGGTAACAAGGCCATATTATTACTTGGTAGATGTTGAATACACAAATGGTGAGGGTTTACTCGCCCCATATAGAGGTTAAAGATATCACTTAAATGATTGACGGGATGAATACCAACCCATGACACCAAAAGAACTTTTTAACAAGAGAAATTCCTCTGCAAAGAAATGTCATAGAACGATGTTTTGGCATTTTGAAGGCAAGATGGGGAATTTTAAAAGATAACTCGTACTATCACGCTGAAGTGAAAAACAAGATCATAATGGCATGTTGTTTACTTCATAATCATATCAGACGAGAAATGTCAAATGATTCGTTTGAGAATGATGGGTTGGACGAAACAACCGAAGACGATGGAGACCAAGATGCGTTGATGTTTACATGTTTGGCATAACATATATTTGAGGCTTGGAATGCTACACATTGAACTTTATGATTTGTAATGCTAGAAGTTCATTTTATGGTATGTAATGAATTTGATACCTATATTACATACAGTTATGATTTGTAATGCTAAAACTTGATTTTTATGATTTGCATATTGATGTTTACATGTTATTTCTTTATTATTTAATTCATTTAACAATAAGTATGGTGCATCGAAGTCATAATAGAAACTATCGAAATTGGACAACTATTGAAGATGCGAAACTTGTGGAGGCTTTGGTTAACATGGTTAATACCGGAAAATTTAAAGCTGATAACGACTTTGAATGTGGTTATTTACAATATCTCGAACGAGTGTTTAAAAAATCATTTCCTGATTATGGTATATTGCATAAACTGCACATTGAGTCATGAATTAAAACAATGAAAAAGGACTGGCAAGTTTTCCATGACATGGTGAATAGGAAGAATACGAGTGGGTTTGGCTATGATAGTATGAAACAATGTGTAATAGTTGAATCACCAGTTTGTGAGTCTCACCTGAAGGTACCCATTTTATTTTTCATGCTATATTTGTAGTTATTATTTGATATCTTACTAATTAATTTTTATGGCATGAAATAGGCATATAAAGATGCGGCAAAATGGAAAACAATACATTCCCACATTTTGAAGATTTGCCTATTGTTTTTGGAAAGGATAGAGCTCAAGGAAATAGAGTTAGGGATGTTGTTGAGATGGAGGAGCAAGTGAATCTAGAAGAACAAGAACAACAATCAGAAGACACGGAAAGTAGCCATAATATACATAATGCTACAGATATGCAAAGTGAAAAAGGTTCAAGTTAAGGTAGTAAGAAGAGGAAAATGCGAGTTGAGACTCATGTTGACGGAATGCATTGTGCAACTCTCTTACTTGGGAGAAATTTGAAAATGCATCGAAGAATATGGTGGACATGGAGATGGATATACAAAACAAGACTTCCATGGTGAATTCTCAACTTGCAAAAATTCAATCACTTTCTAGAGTGGAAAGGTTCATAACAGTCAAGAAAATAACAAGTGAGCCTGATAACGTGTTAATTTTTTAAATTTGGAAGAAAAAGAGCAAGAGGAGTGAGTGAGGTTTGTACTAGAAGGTTGATTTTGGTTATGATTTGAAAACTCTAATTTAGGTTTTGGAAGTACGGTATGTAGTTAACAATTTGAAATGTTATCCGATCATAGTAATTTGTAGTGAACAGTTTCAGATGTTTGTAATGTAATTTGGTTTATGGTTATTTAGTTTGCACAATTTTACGTTGATTTTATGTAATAAATGATATTTAACTTAAATAATTTAACATATTCAATGGTAATTTTAATTTTTTTTAAATGACAGAAAAATCAGAAAAGGTCATTTTTTGATATTTAATTCCAATTTCCAAAGTTGAATTTTGTGAATCAAACAAAAAGATTTCAATTCCTTGAAGAATTGCTTTCCAATTCCATCCAACAAAACGCAACCAAAAGGGGTGGTTGAATTCCATCAAATTCCATTCCACTTCCCTCAAAATCAAATTCTTTTGAGGAATTCTATTCTGCAAACCAAACTCCCCCCTTAAGGTTAGGCTTTACCTTAAGGTTAGGCTTTACCACACAAATTACATGCTTTAGATAATCAACCTGATTACTAGAAAAAGTTCTTTTTGAGAACTAAGAAGATAGTGAGTGGTTTCAAAGGCTAACTATTTTTTCAAAATTTTCTCTTTTTACCTCTGAAGTTTGATTAGTTAGACGTTTGGGTATTATGAGCATTTTTTAATAAGAGCTTAAAAGCTCTAAATGTCCTCTAAAATTTTAAGTGGTAAACGTATCCGTTAATACCTCTTAATCCTAATCCCCCTTGTATCATATTGTTCATATTTTGGCAGCTGGAAGAGATTTGTTAGCAAAAACTATTTATCTTTTATACTTTTGTAAAAAAACCTATTTATCTTTTATACTTTTGCATTAGTTTGACCGATTCAGATTTCAGATTTTTAAACATCAAAACAAACAGTTATACTTATCCAGATTTCAGACTTCTACACCACCTCTTATAAATCAGAAGTGAAATCAAACTTCAGACTTCAGCATATCTTAAAAAACAAACGCCACCTGAGCAAGACAACATATAGGTGTTTTAAGTGCTCGACCCAACTATTGTTGTAGACAAGTACGTCATCAAAGAAAACTAATACAAATTTTTCGAGGTAGGGCTCAAAAACCGAACTTATAAATTCTGAAAAGTGGCGGGAACATGTGAAAATCCGAATGGAATTACCATGAACTTGTACAATCTCCTAATGAGTTCTAAACGTTGTTTTCCATCATCATTCATCCAAACATGGTGATAACCACTTCTTAGATCCAATTTCAAGAAAAAACAAGCCCCATATAGTTTATCAATAAATTCTTCTACAACGGGAATAGAAAACTGACTTTTGATCATTAATTGGTTCAACCTTCGATTGTCTATATGGGATCTCTAGCTGCCATCTTTCTTTGTAACTAGTACCACCGGTGATGCAAACTTGTTACAACTAGGTCTGATCTCACCGCTGTCCAACATTTCTTGTGTTAATCCCTTGATTGTATTCTTTGTAGAGCTCCAAATCTATACAACTTCGAATTGACTAGGTTGCTTCCTTGCAAATGTGTAATTGAATGCTTGAGTACCCTTTATGGTGGCAAACTGTTTGAATTGACTGGGTTTCTTTCAAACCCATCGAATAAATCCCCCAACTCTTTTCTCTAAAGGTCACTTAAGATGCCGACACTATAATCATTAAGTACTATTGACCAAAATTAAGAAAACCCGATTGCAGAATCACCTAGATAAGACTGATCAATCACTAGTTCAACTTACATCTGAATACCTTCCTCTAATTCCTTGATTGTTCAACTGACTCCTTTAAGTTCTAATATTTGCCTTTGCCACCAAAATGCCACTACTCTGTTGAAATTGCAATTAACGTTTCCCAAAGTGGACAACTAGTCTATGCCCAAGACCATTCCATATCCTCCGACCGACATCACAAAAAAATCATTGCTGAACTCTACTCCTTGAATAATATAGTTCAGTTTCTTAATCGCATATTGCACTGGAAATTTGAAGCAACCGGTCATGGTTATTTTCATAGTAATAACGGGGGAATGCCAAATTGAGTCTCTTGGCCAAATTCAAGTCGATGAAGTTGTGAGTGTCACATGTCCATCAACATGTTTACTAGTTGTTTTTTCACCCAAGCAATGAGTTGTAAAACGTGCATACCCGATTAACCATGCAGCACACATCCTCGGTTACCCCTCGATTGTCTGGGTTGCTACCGTTTCTTTGATGTTCTTGGTTTCATAAAATTCCTACAATGCTTCACGATGATAAGAATATAAAACCTCTCGTTCCTACATCTATGCCTCGCTACATACCATTCATTGCAATATAAAAAAATTGGTTGTTCTTCCTCTTCTCATCATATTCTTTCTTGATGAGCTACTTAATTGGGTAAGTTTAATGTTTAGGTTTAGTGAAGGGTTGGTATAGGTTGTGAAATTAGGTTTCTTGTTAATGGTGTTGGTATTGTTTCGGATCTGGTTACAGGTGTTATCAGCGGGGTTGGTTTGGGATGATGATTTTAGAGCAGGGAATAAGGTAGGATCAAGTGACTATAATTGGGGTTAGGAAATGTTGGTGGTTTTAGGATTAGTTTCCAATTCCCCATTGATATTCGGTGGTTTTGATGGGTAAGTAGTAGACTCCCTCTTGAATTTTATCTACTTTTTTATTAACCTATATATCCAACCCGCTATGCAAGCCGATTAACCCATAGCAACCACCCACTTAGAGTACTTAGTGGGTACGATGTGAAGTTTGATATCACCATTCATAACATGATCTCTATATGTTTGGTCTTAGAGTGAAGTACAAGGTTGTTTGCAATGGTAATGGCACTGGTGCTATCGCAATAGGTAGGGATCTTAGAGAGCTGAAGATCATAATCACTGAGATAATTTTCATCCAAAGAATTTGGATACAACAAATTACAACGGCTACATATTCATCTTCAGCAGTTGATGTGAGCATTGAGTTTTGTTGTTTGTCCAGCACACCAACTTTCCACCAAGAAGCTGACAGCCGCTTGTTGTGCTCTTCCTATCTATCTTACAACCTACAAAATCACTATCTGCATAACCGATTAGATCGAAACCTGAGTCTTTGGGATACCAAAGACCCAGATTAGGAGTACCCTTTAGATATCTGAATATGTGTTTTACGGCAATCACATGGGAAATTTTGGGTTCAAATTGATATCTTGCACATAGACATGTAGAATACATGATATCAAGTCGGCTAGCTATAACATACATCAAGGAACCGATCATTCTTCTGTAAGTGGTAACATTTACAAGTTTCCTATTTGGGTCCTTGTTCAACGTGAGAGGAGGAGCCATGGGAGTTTTCATAGATGAAGTGTTGGTTACGTCGAATTTCTTCAACATATCCCTGACATACTTAATCTAACTAATAAAAATGCCTTTATCAAATTGCGTAATCTGAAGACGTAGAAAATATGCCAGTTCTCCCATCATGGTCGTCTGATATTTTTTCTTCATGCGTTCAGAGAAATGAAAACACAAAGACAAATTAGTGGAACCAAATATGAGATCATCGAAATAAATTTGGACTAGAATGATGACCCTTGACTTTCCTAAGAAATAGGGTTTGGTCAATCTTTCCACGGACAAATTTCTCAAAGATGAGAAATGAAGAGAGGGTTCATACCAGGAACGAGGGGTCTGTATTAACCCATAAAGAGCTTTATTCAATCGATAAACATGAGTTGGATACTTTGGGTCAAGAAACCCTGGAGATTTTTCAACATAAACTTTCTCCTGAAGTTTTTCATTTAGGAAAGCGCTCTTTACATCCATTTGGTATACTTTAAAGTCCTTATGGGAAGCATAGGCTAGAAAGAGTCGAATTGCTTCGAGTTTAGCCACTAGTGCGAAGGTCTCATCATAGTTGATGCCTTCTTCTTGCCTGTATCCCTAAGCAATAAGTCGAGCCTTATTTCGGGTTATAATTCCTTGTTCATCCAACTTGTTGTGATAAACCCATTTGTGCCTATCACATGTTTGCTAGATGGACGTGGGACAAAGTACTAGACTTTATTTCTATCAAACTCAATGAGTTCTTCTTGCATAGTAGGGACCCAACTTGGGTCATTGATAGCCTCATTGATTTTCTTGGGCTCAAATAAAGAAACAAAGTTGACAAAGAGACATATATTACCTAGACCTCGACGAGTCTAAATACTTGTGCTTGGATCACCAAGAATTTGATTGATGGGATGACTTTTCATCCATCACTGAGCTGGTAGATGACATAATTTGTCATCTTCTGAGTTTGGAGGCTCATGTACAGAAGAGAGGCTTCAGCAAGAGAGTCTCCAGCAAAAACTTGAATTGCCAAAGGAGCCTCAGTGAGAGATTCACTTACTGAGAGAGGTTCAGTGACTGAAGGGGATTTAGTGACTGAAGGATCAGTATTTGAAGTAGAAGGGGTTATGTGACCAATGGGAACGAGAACAATCCCTGAAGAGGATTTAACTTCGTTATTAGTCACATCTTGAATGATAAATGGATCATCGTCAGCTTTAGGGAGATCAATGTTGGGTTGATTGCTGAACAAAGCTTCAGTTCTCCATAATGAGATATCATCTAGTTGTCTAACTCTTCTTCCTCATCAAATATGGGTTAAGAGTTAGCTTATTAAGATTCATCAAACGTGAGCATGAAAAGTTTCTTATATTGTTTATTCGTCTTTTGTTGAATGCTCTGAAGGCTTTAGATACTGAAGAAATATCCAATAAAAAATCCTTCATCATCTTTGGGATCAAACTTTCCAAGATAATCTCTGTTGTTTAAGATGTAGAACATACAACCAAAGATGTGTAAAAAATTGAGAGAAAGTTTTCTACTATGGAAAAGTTCATAAGTTGTCTTCTAGAATCCCTTAACAATCAGCGACCAATTTTGAGTAAAACATGCAATATTGACAGCTTCTGCCCAAAATTGAATAGGGAGACGAGACTCGCTGATCATAAATCGAGCGACTTTGATTATCGTTCGATTACTTCTTTCAGCGACCTCATGTTGTTGTGGAGTTCTCATAGCAGAGAAATTGTGTGAGATTTCCTTGTTTTCAAGGAACTTATCAATGGTACTATTTTTGAATTCAGTGCCATGATCACTCCTTATAGAGCGCACCTTGATGTTGTTCAGTACTTCTATGCGCTTTATGAACGATATAGTTTCTTTAGGTGCATTACTCTTGGATCTAAGAAAGAAAACCCAATTTCACTGAAAACAAATCCATATAGCCCAAGCAATTGACCCATTGATGAATCCATGTTCATATAGAAAATAAACTCAAAGATTAATCACTAGTACAAACATGGTGACATATGAAAAGCAACAATGGTGGTGGAAGAATTAGTTTTTCACGAGCTCGATCTCTCCACAACGAAAAATATCTAATTTATCCCAGGCAGCAGCACCAAAAACTTTTAGTCAGATTTACAAAACCCCAAAAAGCTATGGTAATTGAGTATGCATGCAAGAATACATGTCCACCTATTATCATCTTTAAATAGGTAGTAAAATGGTAAATACCAATTATCGTGTTCCACACGAATAGGTTTCTTAAGTTGAGAGATCTCAAGGTGAAAAAACTAAATTCAAGTGGCGAAGTCGAAGAAATTGGTTTGAAGAAATTGGTTTTAGTGAGTAACATTTATAATAAATAACAACAAAAAAGTAAAAGCATGTGTAAGGTATGGTTGGATTTTTAGCTCTAAATGCAATAGAACCTTGCTATGACATAACATGAGGTTGTTGCAACAATAGTTCTCAACATGACACTATTGAATCAAACCGCCTTTTTTCAAAATGTAGTCAGACGCTTACTATCAATTCTCTTATCAAATCAATAATTATTACAAATCCAAGCATGGTACTAGACTTATCTTTCTTTTCATATAGGTATGATTGTGTCAGTTGCTGCAGTAAGTTGTAGCATTCTACAATTCTTTATTGATCTTTGTTTACGTTGTATCTTTTTAAGCTCAATTCATCATTATGAAATAACTTGTGTTAATTTGTCAAAAACCATTTAGATGAAACATCAGGAAGTAAAGTGAATACTGGAGTCGATAGCTAGTGTGAAAGAATTATCCACTTGTACCCATGGCTTATTCTCCCAACCTTTCACTTAGACACAATCTAGGGTGATTAGCCCATCATCACTTTGCAATCAAAATCTAAAGACATTAACGTAAATGACTTAATAGTAAATAACTTGAAGAGTAAAGATTTCAAAGTAAATGATTTGAGAGAAAGAAAGTTGTATGATTGCAGAACTTGTTGCAGCAAGACTATAAATCGAAAGCTTCACTACTAAATTAATAAGAAAAAAAGATACAAATACCGGAAGGATAAAATCTCTAAGAGCTTGATGTCTAGAATGCAAGAGGAACATTCCTTTTTATACTGGCTAGCAAAAAGTCAAAACAATACAAAAGACAATAATTAAAGTGTAATAACCAATCAGATGCTACCTATGTTTCACAATATTTCGATTGGTTTGCCCCAATTCATATGGTTTGTGTTGGGTCACCTATTGATTTGGTGATGACCCACTGATTTGTTCATCTACATTAGCAACACTTAGTAGTTATTAGTTCTTTGTATAGTGGTGTCTTGGTACATACTTAAGCCAATGGCAAAATCGAAGACTAGCCGATGTGAAGACAAAAGGTCACCGATGCGGTGTTGTGCATCAACTGCCTAATATATACACCAAGACTCCAAAGTAGCTAAAATGAATATTGAAAATATTTTTGATGCTACAAGACGATTGAAGGAAGATCTTCATAGACCGAGACTCAAGATTGAAGATCATGGACTGAATATTGAAAATTTTCATGGACTCAACATTGAAATCTTAATGGACCGAAGAATTGTGATTAGCTGCTTGAAGCTACATATCCATCCAAAGGAGATCTTYMTACAGACTGACCATATCTCTGCAAAGTTTGTCTCTACATGAACAGTGTTGTATGCACGCTGTGTACGATGAAAATGAGATATCAACATTGGTCAAGTCAACCCCTGCATTCTTATCCTCAAGTGACAACTGTCCCCATGCATTAAATGCTAAAGGTAGTTCAAAATTCCTTTCTTTCTACTAGTTCTTACATAAGCAATTTGCAGGAAGTAAACGAAGTCTTTCCTTCCTAAATCCACTCCAGACTGGCTTTTACAATATTACTTAGTGCATTCTCAAAGCAATCGGCTATTCTCTTCTTCTCCCTTGCTCTCCTGTGTGCGAACAAATTCTTAGTGTTCTTCATTTCCTTTCAAGAACTCTTTGTGTTGTTCTTGAAAGTTCTTCTCCTTGTAAGATTGTTTAGGTTAGGTTTTCCTTTCCTATTTTCCGCAACAATCTTTTGTATTTCTGTGTGTATTGATTCTTGATATAAATCATGAAAAAAGTCTGTGTAATTGTATTCAACCCCCCTTCTATAATTACTTTCTGTTTATTTCCATTCCCTTCGGGACTAACAAGTGGTATCAAAGCAGTTAGCTTAATCTCATAAGCTAGATTTGCAATAGCCTCTTCTTTTTCCAACTCTACTCCTTCTTCTTACCAAGACAATGGCACTATTTCCAAGCTTCCCAAGTTTAACAAGAACAATTTCTCTATATGGAAAAGTCACATGACACTCTACCTTGAGGGTGTTGATAGTCAATATCTTTCTATCCTCAAGGATGGACCCATTCTTCCTAAAGTATGGCTTCGTCATGGGAAGAGCAAAGACGATGGTAACTCTTCAAATGATTCTGATGATGATGAAGAGAAATCTGATTCTACTGGAAGGTTCATCATCAAAGATCCTTCTCAGTATAATGAAGATGATAAAAGAAAAGTTTCCTTGGATACAAAAGTAAGGGCTATCATTGCCCTCTCTCTTCCTGATGATGTCTTCCACTCCCTGGTAAACCTTTCTACTGCCAAGGACATGTGGAACACTCTATGTGTTCTATATGAAGGAACCATCAAAGTAAAGAAAAGCAAGAAGATTGGCCTCGTTAGGCAATATGAGCTCTTTGTGCACGGAAAAGGTGAATCTCTCACTGAGTACTTCAATAGGTTTAACAGCCTTCTCAATGATCTGAAGTTTCATGGCAGAGTCTATGAAAACGAAGAAGTCTTATGCAAGTTCATGGACTGTTTAGCTGACTTTTGGGAAAACATATGCACTTATATCAAGACAAGTAAAGATCTTGAAAATATGCCTCTTACTGCTCTTTATGGAACTCTCCATAATTATGAGCAAACCAAGCTTCTCAAAAAGGCATTATTAAAGGATCCCAGAACTTCTTCTTCTGTTGCCCTTCTCTGCAGTGATACGAGGAAGCCAGTAGTGAACCTCGTATTACTTATCTGACTGAGTCTGAAGAAGATGCTTTCAGAAAAGAAGAACTTGCTGAAAGCCATGCAGATGATGCTGATGATGCTGATGATGAGGGTGATGAACTCTCAGTTAATGACTTGGCTGACAACATGGCCATGATGGCTACCAACTTCAAAAGGTATGCCAAAAAGGGCTCTTCTACCTTCTCTCCCAGACCTAAGGTCACCAACTGAAGAACCTTAGATCAATCTAAGTCAGCTCCTCTTGATCTGTCAAATGAGGAGTGCTTCAACTGTGGCAAGAAAGATCACTT
This sequence comes from Cynara cardunculus var. scolymus, assembly GCF_001531365.2. NCBI lineage: Eukaryota > Viridiplantae > Streptophyta > Magnoliopsida > Asterales > Asteraceae > Cynara > Cynara cardunculus. Next base: position 39,471,583 of record NC_037528.1, on the reverse strand, counting down.
TGCTGCAGAGTGCAAAAGCAAAAGGATCTCTAAGCGTCATCCTTCTCATCCCTCTAGCCGATCCTCTCACGATAAGTACAAGGCAAAGTACAAGAGAGAAAAGGCAAAGAACCAGAGCCTTCAGAGAAAAGGTAAGGGTCTCATCGCTAAGACTCATGACCGGATTGATGAGCCAACCTCTTCCTCCAGTGATGAGAACATGGCACATCTGTGTCTAATGGCCAAAATCCAGGAGATAGAAGACTCTGCCAATGGATCCTTCTCCTCTACTGCTGTTGCTGCTGATCTACCTTCTACCTCTAAGGATGCCAAAGATCTGGTCAAACCAAAGAAGGGCTTAGGACACCGACAGATATGGTACTTGGACAATGATGTTCAAGACACAAGACTGGAAACAAGTCCCTGTTGATCAACTATGTGTCTAAACCAGGTCCTTCTGTAACCTTTGGAGATAATGCCAGAGGTACTACCGAAGGATATGGTGTTCTTTCTAACGGCTCGGTTACCTTCAACCGAGTAGCTTATGTGGATGGACTGAAGCACAATATGTTAAGCATCAGTCAACTGTGTGCTCTCAACTTCATTGTGAAGTTTGAAGAAAACCAGTGTACTATTCTTGACTCTTTTGGCAAGAAGGTATTAACTGGTATCCGAAAGGATAATGTCTATGTGATCAACATGGACTCTTCTAGCTCTTCCGACGCCAACATCTATTTCTACTCCGAGGCAACTGCTGATCAAAATTGGCTATGGCATAAAAGGTTGTCTCATCTCAACTTCAAAGCCATCAATAATCTTTCTAGTAAAGATTTGGTTATTGGACTTCCGAAGATGTAATATGTCAAAGTGAAGCTGTGTGCTGCTTGTGAAAAAGACAAGCAAACCAAAGCAAGTTTCAAGTCCAAGATGTGCTCTTTTATTTCTGCTCCTTTGCACATGCTCCACATGGATCTCTGTGGTCCTGTGAGTGTACAAAGTTTGGGTGGAAAACGTTATACTCTTGTAATTATGGATGAGTACTCAAGATATACTTGGGTCTTCTTTCTTCAACACAAGAGTGATGCAACTGAAGAAATTATCAGCTTTGTGAAGAGGACTGAAGTCTTGAATGGTCAACTTGTCAGATCAATTCGAAGTGACAACGGTACTGAATTCAAAAAATAGTTTTCTTGAAAGCTTCATTGATGGCAAGGGTATTTCTCAAAATTTCTCAGCAGTTCGGACTCCACAGCATAATGAAGTTGTTGAAAGAAGAAATCGTACACTATGTGAAGCTGCACGTTCAATGCTAAGTGAAGCAAGTCTTTCGACATATTTTTGGGCTGAAGCTGTCAATACAGCTTGCTTTACTCAAAATAGGTCTATAATTGTGAAAAGACACAACAAGACTGCTTATGAAGTATTTCATGGTAGAAAACCAAACATCAGCTTCCTTCATGTGTTTGGTAGTGCATGCTATATTCTGAATGACAGATCAGTTAGGAAAGTTTGATCATAAATTTGACGAAGGAATCTTTGTCGGTTACTCTCTTTTCTCTAAAGCCTACCGGGTGTACAACATGCGTTGTCAGTGCATTGATGAATCTGTCAATGTCAGATTTGATGAATCTGGATCAGTGTTTGCAACATCATCATTCCAAAGTGATGATCTTGAGCTAAACAAGTGGCTGGAATCTCACTCCTCTGAGAATTCAACTCCAGTCGGTGGACCTCCACACTTTAATGGAGATGATGTTCCATCTGTTGAGGAAAATGAGAATGAAGATCTTTCATTCAACAAGAATATTCCATCGGTCTGTCCTGAACAAGAACCAGTCGATCCGGTACCTCTTTTCTGTGTGGAACCCTCAACTGGTGTTGATGTTCCTATTTTCTACTAGGGACATTGGTGACCCAACCTCAGTAGTTGTCTATTCCAATCCTCTGACGAATGCTGACGGTGCCTCTACCACTCTTCCTCTTCCTCATGCCACTAAGTGGACCAGAGATCACCCAATAGAGCAAATCATTGGTGATCAGCAAGCAGGTGTCCAAACACATCGTGGTGCTGGTAAAATGTGTTTGTATGTCAATTTTCTATCTCTCATCGAGCCTAAAAGAATTGAAGAAGCCCTTGATGATCCTAGCTGGATCAGTGCCATGCAAGAATGACTGCTACAGTTCGAGCATAACAAAGATTGGAAACTGGTCTCCCGACCAACCAACAAAACAATTATTGGCACAAAGTGGATCTTCATAAATAAAATGGATGAGAACGGAACGATGACTCTGAACAAAGCCCGACTCGTTGCCTAAGGATACAGGCAAGAGGAAGGCATTGACTATGATGAGACATTTGCTCCAGTAGCAAGGTTGGAAGCTATCCGAATCTTCCTTGCCTATGCTGCATTCAAGAACTTCAAAGTTTTCYAGATGGATGTCAAAAGTGCCTTCTTGAATGGGAAACTTACTGAAAAAGTCTATGTGAAGCAACCTCCAGGCTTTGAGGATCCTAAACATCCAGAGTATGTCTATAAATTAGATAAAGCTTTGTATGATCTCAAACAGGCTCCTCGTGCATGGTATGACACTCTCTCTACTTTTCTTTTGGATAACGACTTCTCTCGTGGTAAAATTGACAATACCCTCTTTCTCAGAAAACATAAAGGTAATGTTATTCTTGTACAAATTTATGTGGATGATATCATATTCGGTGCCACAAAAGAATCTATGTGTAKAAAGTTTTCAAAACTCATGCAAAGTAAATATGAAATGAGTATGATAGGTGAACTCACATTTTTCTTGGATTTGCAAGTCAAGCAATCTGACAAAGAAATCTTTATAAATCAAAGCAAATATGTTAAAGATCTTTTAAAGAAATTTGATTTAATGAGTGTTCTTCCAAGAAAACTCCAATGGCACCCCCTTGAAACTGAATGCAGACCCCGATGGCAAATCGATAAATGTGACCAGTTATAGGGGAATGATCGGCTCCTTACTTTATCTTACTGCTAACCGACCAGATATTATGTTCTCCACATGTCTTTGTGCAAGATACCAAGCGAATCCAAAGGAATCTCACTTGGCAGCCGTTAAGCACATTTTCAGGTACCTGAAAGGTACTCCCAATCTGGGTCTTTGGTATCCCAATGACTCAGGTTTTGATCTAACAGGTTTTTTAGATTCTGATTATACAGGCTGTAAAGTTCACAGAAAGAGTACTACTAGTAGTTGTCAGTTGTTGGGTGGAAAGTTAGTCAGTTGGACTAGCAAGAAGCAACACTCTGTGTCCACCTCAACAGCTGAAGCTGAGTATATTGCTGCACGTAGCTGTTGTGCACAAGTATTATGGATGAAAAATCAGTTAACTGATTACGTTCAGTTGTTCAAAGAAATTCCAATTTTCTGTGACAATTCAAGTGCCATTGCTATTGCCAACAATCCAATTCTTCACTCTCGTACAAAGCATATTGATATTCGGTATCACTTTATCAGAGATCATGTGATGAAAGGTGATGTTGAACTTCATTTTATCCCCCACAGACTATCAACTCGCTGACTTGTTTACCAAGCCTCTTGATGAATCTCGGTTTAATTTTTTGATCAGTGAGTTGGGTATGTTAAATGTTGACAAATAATTTTTTTTTGGAGTCTTCACTAATTCTTTTGGGTTGTGTGTCTTCTCTAAAAATGTTGTTGTGTCATTTGCTTAAAAATAGTTTGTGTCTGGTATCTGTTTGAATATGTTTCTTTCTTTCTAAAATATTGATTTTTTTAAAAGGGAAAAGTTCAAAAAAACCCAATGGACTTTACTATTTGGAACGATTAAACCCTTGGACAATTTTTTGGAACAAATAAACCCTTGGACTTT
>NC_037528.1:39461322-39467164 GCF_001531365.2 Cynara cardunculus var. scolymus | reverse complement strand
TTTAATCGTTCCAAACAGTAAAGTCCATTGGGTTTTTTTGAAGATTTTAGAAAGTCCAAGGGTTTATTTGTTCCAAAAAATTGTCCAAGGATTTAATCGTTCCAAACAGTAAAGTCCATTGGGTTTTTTTGAACTTTTCCCTTTTTAAAATGATGGGTTTTACACTTGTACATTTTTTCTTGATGATCAATTTCTATTTTTCTCTCTAAAAAATCTCCATGTGATTTCTTTTTATGTCGCTTTAAATATATATATATTATTAGTATTTTTTTAAAATTTATTTTATGTTTGAAAAACAAAAAAAAGGAAAAAGACAAACAGTTTTTATTTTATAATTGTATGTAGTGCTTTTTATTTTTTTTGTAAATATTTTCTTTGGTTTGTTTGTGTTATGTGGGCCTCATCTTTGGACCGAACCAAAACCTCTCTCATTCGGCCTTCACTCCAAAACCTCTCTATTCCACACCACCTCACAACCGATTCCATCTCTCTCGGCCTCTCTCTAAAACCGTTTCTTCCTCACTTTCTCTCACCAAAATCCATCGACTTCTCCCCAAAACCCACTACAAACACACACTCTCAAGCCGCAACCCCCCCCCTTAAGCCGATTACACACACTCTCACGCCTCAAGCCGATCCCCTCTCTAATCCGATTACAACATAAGTCGACCCCTTCCACTTGGCCTCCTCTCAATCGGCCTCAATCTCCCCCCCTTATCTCTCTCTCTCTCGATCGGTCTCTCACTCTCGCTCCCACGCCCAACAATCGGCCTCCACCCCCTTCCCTTACTCAAGCCGATTGCACACCACCATCCTGCACACACCGATCCTCCCCAAACCGATCCCATTCGGCATCCTTACCCTCCTCTCTCGATCGACCCCATTCTTCAAAACCAAACCTAATTCGCCTACCTCTCTCCTTTCAGTTTCTTCTTAAACTGATCTCTCCCTTTAGACACTCAAACCGATTCCAATAGTTACTCCTCTATTTCCCCTCTCCTCTCAAACCCTCTAAACGATTCACTCTTCCTCCCATCGGCTCCCTTTCTTAGAAACCGATCCCAATTCGGCCTAACCCTCTCCCATTCTGTTGATCTCAGATCTCTCAATAACTCTAATAATTTAGTTAAGAATAACCAAATTGTAGTGTTTTAATGGAGAAAGTGATGAAAACTCAAGAATGAATTATAAACAATAAAGAACAGTCTTAAGCGTCAAAGATTTCACTTTATTAATAAGAAAAACATAAAAGAGACATTTAGTACAATAGGCCTAATCACCTATTTATACTAGTAAGCTAATTAGAAGATAACTATCTAATGAGACTTTTTAGCTAATCTTCTATTAACAGATAATGTTTATCTAAACTATTGATAAGCTTTAGTATTAAGATAAACTTGAAGTGTAGATGCCGACTTGTCATCTCCAGCTGTCTTCCATGGTATGAAGAATCATTCTTATCTGTAAATCTTCATCGTATGCCTCTGGATGAATTGATGAATAATTCTCTAAGTGTTGTTGACCAGAGGGGGATGAAGATGCTCTTTCCATCGCATCCCTGGTTGTCCATCGGCCCTCTGGTTGTTCTCCAGACTTAGCCAATTCTACCTTGATATCTTCATCGGTCTTCTGGTTCTTCATCATTTATTGTTTTTCATTATTTTTTCACTTTATGAATTATGGGGTTTAACAATCTCCCCCTAAGTAATGAAATAACAAACATAAACTATTCTAGAAACAATTGTGAAGAACAAAGACTAGTCTAATAGAAAAACATCAAATTCCAAATTTTCATTGGATGATGAAATTCTTACAATACTGGAATCAAAAGACATATTTTTAAGGCAAAAGTTTACAACTCATTATGATCTACCTTGAAATATATCTCTGAAGCGCAGAAGTAGTCTTCGATAGCCGATGACTGTCGATATCTCATGGATGAGTTGACTTCCTTCTTCTCTTGGCACGTGATTTCTACCAAGTCTTTCTCTGATGACTTTCTAAAACCATTCAAGTGTATCCGATGAATACTTGAATGCCTCAGTTAGTCTGAAGAATTTCTTTGCCCCGAACTCATTCTTGTAAACAAGTCCAAGCTCGGGTTGAGTTAAGACTGAGGCAGATCTCTTATCCTGCAGGCCTGGGAAGTCTTCATTTGGTGGAGCGTAGAAGAGTCTTTCGATGCCTAAGCGAAGAGCAATTTCAAAATCACTCTTGGCTCGATGGTTTACCAAGGTTTCCATTGTCTTCACCACCACTCTATTCGCCATCCCAAATCTGATGCTGTGATCCTGTTGCTGAGCCGTGTATGCATAAAGCTCGATCAAGTCATAGGGGTTGAGGTTAATGAGGTCATTTTTGTTGAACACACTGATTTGACCATGTGCTCTTTCCAATGTGAACTTGATGTATCGTATGGATCTATTGGCGAAGGTCCTGACTTTTAGATCCATGACCCTCCTTATCCCATCGTTTGAGAAGACAGCCTAGGGTGCTTGGGTGGTCTGTCAAATAAACCTATGGTGTAGGAGGTTCATGGACTCAGGCGATAATATCGAAGGATTGATGGTCAAACTGTCATCGGTCGTGATACATATATTGATGAATGTTTTCCATCATAATGGGTTCCCTGGGTAGCAACTTTGGACGTCTCCACATCGACTCCATGTTCTGAATAATCTCGTCGACCAGGATCTATGGAGGTTGCCTTGAGGAAGAGGGAATATCCGCTTACACCACGGGTGGTTGGGTTGAGGGTTGTGTTTGGCTTGGTGAAGGTATATTTTTTTGTTGGGTTGATTCGGCTTGGGTTGGTTCTGGTTCATTGGGTTCGGTTTGGGTGGTTTCTGGTTCATGGGGTTCTGTTTGGGTTTGAGGTTGTTAGGGTGATAAAGGTTGGATTATTATTGGTTCTGGTTGTATGGATAAGGTGGTGAAAAGTTTTGTGGTGTAAGGAGTTGGTGAAGGAGTTAAGGGTAGGTTTGGTGTAGGTGATGGAGTAAAAGGTGGGGCGATTGGGTTTTCATCGGTTGAGGAACTCAACACGATGGGTTCTAGGGTTGTAGCAAAGGGAACATGTACATTTTGTACATCTTCAAAGGACAGAGCCTCTGGTTCCCTTGTTTGGGTTCCTTCGGTTGAGGGTGGTGGTTGTGTTTGTGATGCTAGTGGTGGTGTAGCGGATTCCATTTGATGTGCAGCCGGAGCCTCTGTCTCCACCTCATGAGGTCCAAGACCTTGATCATCGGGGTCTTGGTCTTCATGTCGTGGCCTCTTGTGTTGGCAGCTGCTAGAGCAAGAGGCTCTGCTCCTCTTCTTCTTTTTGTCCTTCCTGAAGGACGCAAGATACGCCTTCAGGGCTGCTTGTCTTCGGCTCTCCTCCATCGTTTGAGGGAGAGAAGTGGTGCGCCTTTGTTCATCGGCCAGGTTCTGGGAAAGAACCCTGGTCGGATGGATGGCGCGAAAAACGAATTTGGCACTAATCTCATTGAAAGATGAGAAGAGTGCCTTGGACAGATCCCTCAGGTCGGCTCTGGTTGCGATGGTTGAGTAGGCTGGGGGATTTGGGCTAATATTATGGCAGGGAGTTGGGTGAGGGTGGTTTGGATGGTGGCCATTTGGTGGGTATTGGTGGCCATTTGGTGGGTATGGGTGGCAAGGGTTTCATCGATAGATGAAGTGGATGGAGGTGGGGCTTGTTGAGGGATTTGGGAGATGATGGAGGTTAGTAGGGTGTTAAGGTTTTGGAGGATGGTATGTAGTTGGGTGATGATGTAGGTAAGGTTCTCATCGGCCTCAGTTGCCTGGGCCGTGAGGGTGGCGATGGAGTGCATGAGTATTTGGTTTCTTTACGTGGCAAGGGAGGATGCGGTGTTATGGTGTTGGTGATGGTTTGTTGGAGCATTTGGAGATGTGTGGTATTGTCTCGAGTTTGGGTTTCAATTTGGGAGAAGTGGCGTTGTAGGATTGCAAGGGATTGTTGAAGGTTAGTGGTATCGGTTGAGGGTGGGTTGTCAACAATCCCTTGAATGATGAGTTTAAGGTCTTGCAAGGACCGCATAACTGAATCGACAAAGGCTTGGAACTCGGCCTTTGTGACCTGGTCTGCAATTGGGGTAACCCCTGCAGCAACGGATGCTGCAGGTTGGGTCTCTGCTCCGGAGGCGCCTTCTTGGCCTTGTGAAAATATAGGCCTAGAAGGACTTCCATCATGTCCTTGATATCCCTCAAGAGAGGAGCTATCTCATGATGTTGCGACATCAGCTTCCTCTTCCTCGGCTTCAGAGGCCGGGTAAGTGAAGCGAATGTGTGTCCCCTTCGGTAGATCAAATATCGAAGGGGGAAGTGCATAAAAGGAAGATCGCTCTAAACGATCTTGGGATTGTTCAATGTCAGAAGCAACACATGCTTCTGTGTGTGTGATTGGTTGTGTCGAGCCCTGAGGCGAAGGGGCTCTTATATCTTCATCACCTCTCTGTTGGGAGAGGGGTGATGGAAAATGGTGTTCCTCGGCTAATTTATCTCCAGAGGCCCGAAAAATGGCCTCTGGATGGCTGGCTGGGGTTGGGATTGTACTGGGTCGTCCTTGTTCAATACCCCTGTGGCTTTGATTGCCATGGGTAGATGTTGTGGTTGCCCTTTGGGTAGTGGGTGGAGGAATTGTATGAGTAGGGTCGGGGGAGGCACGATGAGTAGCATCATCATCATCATCTTCATCATCCGATGAAGATGTCTCATGTGCTCCCTCGCTTGGTTCGGGAGACGACTCTAATCGCTCTGGGTTAGCTGCCCTAGGTTCCTGGGACAACATAGAGCGTTTATAGGTCTGGCGTATCTCAAATGTCGATGGAATGACATTGAGCATAGCCCTTGAGAGTGGACGGTTGATGGTGTAACTCTCCTTCGAGAGGGTTGGTCAATGGCCATGCATCTTGTAAACTGGAGTGAAGAGCTCTTCAGCAGGTAGTCCATACGTCCTCATTGTGTCCCCAATGAAAAGGGCGAGGAAACGAGGGAAGAGAACCGCAGATAAAGGCTTGCCAGAGGCTTGGAGTTTGCATTTCTTGACCACCGCCGAGTAAATCTTATTGTAGATGAGAAAGGCGTAGTCAAGGTTGAGGTTGAAAAACAACCCGTATATTATTGTCATAATGTTGATATTCCCTTGGTCCAATGACCCTAACTTGCATGTGAGGGCCCTGTTGAGGATGGAGAAAAACATGTTCCACATCGGCAGGAGGAATTGATGTTTGAAGTCTGAAACGTTGTGTAGGTCACGATTGTAACCTAGCATTTTAACGAAGCGTAGGATGTCGTTGGTGGTGGGTGGTTCGTCATATTCTGCAATTCCAAGTTCCCGTTGAGTGGGAATGCACAGAACCCGAGAAACTTTTGCCCGCGATATTTTGAGCGAGCATATCATATCGTTAGGGGCATCCATGTCCCCCATGATTCCATGGCTGTCGGGGTGAAACTCACATGTTTGCCAGTATTGTTGTACGTACTTTAATGGTACGCCGGTGTTAGTAAGAGTTAGGGCGGGAAGGAAAATACAGTTCTTGAAGAACTCTATCATGACAACAAATCGGTCGTCGAATAGTGTGTTTCGTAGTTCAATAGTGTGGTTGTTTGGCTTCATGGGAAGGAACACGATAGCACGGTTGTCGGCGCCCGTGGATTGGACTCTACTGTCATTGTTGTTCGATTCTTGGGAGGCGGATGAGGCCATTGTTGAGGAAGTTGCAGGTTTTTGTTCATCAAATTCTAGTTGCAGGTTTTGGTAAGCGTAAAGAGCTAATGAGTGTAGAAGAAAGGTATTTATAGGTGGAGAGATGGTGGGGTG
>NC_037528.1:39458761-39460644 GCF_001531365.2 Cynara cardunculus var. scolymus | reverse complement strand
AGAGGAGTTCTGGTTAAATTCATATTTAGCATTTAGGAGGCCAGAGGCTCTGGATAGTAGAACCAGAGGCTCTGGATGGAAAATGCATATGGTTTGAAGATGAAATTGATGCTCCCCCTTGAATGATGCATGAAGAATGGTTTTGAGGTTTGCAAAATCTCACCCTCAAACAAATAATAATGAAGAATTAGGGGACCAGAGGATCTGGTCTATACAACCATAGGCTCTGGTTGTGAAGAATGATGAAATTAAGATGTGCAATATGGATAAGTATGCAAGTGAAGAGGTATATAGATGGGTCTTTGAGACCAGAGGGGCTCTGGTTCCAAAGACAATGAATCCAGAGGCTCTGGTCTTTAGAACCAGTAAGATATCGCTTTTGTGCTTTTTGAAAAAGAGGGTTGTATTGATTGTACCTTTTTCGAATCCATTATTGATGAAAAAGGTAGATAGAGTTTCATACCAGGCCCTGGGTGCTTGCTTCAGCCCATAGAGGGCTTTATCCAGAAAGTAGACGTATTCCGGATGTGAACCCAGGAGGCTGCTGCACGTAGACTTCTTTTTGAAGTTTGTCGTTGAGGAAGGAAGACTTGACATCCATCTGATAGACCTTAAAGCCTTTGTGAGCTGCATAGGCTAGGAACATTCTGATGGCTTCAAGTCTTCCAACGGGAGCGAATGTCTCATCATAATCAATCCCTTCTTCCTTGCGGTAGCCTTTGGCAACAAGCCTGGCTTTGTTCATTATTACGATGCCATCTTCGTCCTTTTTGTTTCAAAAGACCCATTTGGTTCCTATGGCCGTCTTCCCTTTAGGTAGAGGCATAAGGGACCATACTTTGTTTCGTTCAAACTGGAGTAGTTCTTCTTGCATCGCGTCTATCCAGTTTGGGTCTTGTAGGGCTTCTGAAATCTTCTTTGGTTCTATCATGCTTAGGAAGTTGGCGAAGAGACATTCATTTGCAGTGGCAGATCTTGTCTTGACACCAGAGATTGGATCACCAATGATTTGGTGGTGTGGGTGATCTTTTGTCCACTTGGTGCTTGATTGGGGTTCTGGAGCAACAGGATGCAGTTCTTCATCGACTGATGGAACTGCTTGCTCCCCCTCAATGAGATCATCTCCAGAGTTAGACTCTGGATCTTGATCATGATCTGAAGACACAGAAAAAGATGGTGAAGTAACATGAGTTTCAGTAAGTGATGTACCTTTAGCATTGGAGACTTCATGGTCTTCATCTGTTCTGGAGATAGATTTTGCATTTGACGCATGTCTAGAGATTACTTCTTCATCGAAGATGTCTTCAAATAATTGAGCTAACTCTGATTCATTGGGCTTTCCAAGTGATGAATCAGATGCTCTTCTTTGAAGTCCGAGTTCTGAACTGTTATGTCCAGAAGTATTGGTGTGGTATCATCAAATGACACATTGATGCTTTCAATGACGATGCTTGTCCTTTTGATGTAGACTCTGTAGGCTTTGGCGGTTTGAGAATAGCCCAGAAAAATTCCTTCATCAACTTTCTTGTCAAACTTGCCAAGATATTCTCTATCATTGAGTACAAAGCATTTGCACCCAAATACATGAAAATATTTGACATTTKGTCTTCTTTGGTTGATGAGCTCATAAGGTGTCTTCTGATGTCTCTTGTTAATGATTGATCGATTCTGGGTGAAGCATGCAGTGGAAATAGCTTAAGCCTAGAATGTGATGGGTAACTCCGATGAAGCAAGCATGGTCCTTGTTGCTTCCACTAAGGTTCGGTTCCTTCGCTCTACCACTCCATTTTGTTGTGGAGTTCTTGCTGATGAGAAGTTTTGTGTAATGCCTTCACTAAAGAGGTAGTCATCGATTTTGGCATTTTTGAATTCAGTTCCATTGT
>NC_037528.1:39456485-39458007 GCF_001531365.2 Cynara cardunculus var. scolymus | reverse complement strand
GCTGCAAGAGTTCCATACACGTCATGAAGAGACCAGCCATCTAAGTCTTGGTTCGCTTGTAGAGACATGGATAACTGAGTCCATTCATCGCCTAGACTTTTTAGGAATAAAACGTTGTTTTCTTCCTTGGTTCTAATGATATCGTTTCTACAACATTGATTTATCAATGTGTTGAAAAGATCATAAGTCTTTTGTATGGGTTCATCAGGGAGGGCTTTGAAGTTGGTGTAATCGTTGAGACATTGAGCTCTACGATTTTTTTTCGTCTTCGCTCCTCCTTCCAGTTGACTTGCCAATTCGTCCCAAAGTTCTTTCACAGTGGAGCATGTATCGAGGGATTGAAAGATTTCATTGGGTAGGGCCATGATTATCAATCTTTTGGCCTTTCTGTCAGTTTCGACTCTTTCTTTATCATCTTCGTCCCAATTTCTTTCATCCTTTGGCATGTAATATGTTGGAATTTCAGCTGTGGTATTTGTTCCTAGAACTCTTGGAACTTGAGTTTGAGGAATGTAGGGACCCTCCTGTATGGATCGCAGGAGATTCCTATCCATTCCTTCCAGAAAATTTACCATTATAATCTTCCATTGAGGATACTCCTCTCCTTGAAGAGTTGGAGGCTTTGTGAGGGAACCAACATTGTAAGCGGAATTCCATTTGGCCATTGAAAATTTTTAAGATGAAGAGAGATTTTTTGATGAGAAAGAAGATTAAAAAATTGAGAAATTTTAAATGATCGTTTTGATTGGATAATCAATCAAAAGGCTCTGATACCAATTGTTGATCTTAGATCTCTCAATAACACTAATAATCTAGTTATGAATAACCAAATTATAGCGATTTAATGTAGAAAGCTATGAAGTCTCAAGAATAAAATAAGAAAGATTAAGAACGATTTTGAGCTTCRAAGGTTTTACTTTTTAGATTCATAAACGTAAAACAAAGAGTAAAAGCCTTATTTTTACAATAGACCTAATCATCTATTTATACTAAATGACTATTAAGAAGATAACAATCTAATGCTACTTTCTAGCAAATCGTCTAGCTAATAGATAGGGTTTATCTTTCTCATGGATAAACATTAATAATAAAATAAATTTGAATTCCAGCTGCTGATTTGTCATCTCCAGCTGTCATTYATGATATGAAGAATTCATCCTTATCTTTGAATCTTCATGGCCTGCTTGAATGAACTAATAGAAAATCTTCTAAGTAATGTTTGTCCAGAGTATCAATGAGAATGCTTCTTTSCATCGCATCATCCATTGATCCTCTGGTTGAACTCTTCCATCGGTCCAATGATTGAACTTTGTCCATCGATCCTCTGGTTTGTCTGTCCATCGATCCAATGGTCGAATTCCAGACTTAGTCGTTTTTTCCTTGATGTCTTCATTGGTCTTCTGGTTCTTCATTACTTGTTGTTTTTCATTACTTTTTTACATTTTGCATTGTGGGGTTTAACAATCTCCCCCTAAGTAATGAAATAACAAAGTCTAATCTAGACACATGTGAAGAACAGACA
>NC_037528.1:39445775-39455084 GCF_001531365.2 Cynara cardunculus var. scolymus | reverse complement strand
GATATATCGTTTCGACGACATTGATTGATCAATGTGTTGAAACGATCGTATGTCTTATGTATCGGTTCATCAGGAAGGGCCTTGAAATTTGTGTATTCGTTGAGACATTGTGCTCTACGATTTTTCTTCGGTTTTGCTCCTCCTTCTAGTTGGCTTGCCAGTTCATCCCATAGTTCCTTGGTTGTGGAACATGCATCGAGGGATTGGAAGATTTCATTGGGTATGGCCATGATTATCAATCGTTTGGACTTCTTGTCTGTCTCTACCCTTTCTATGTCGTCTTCATCCCAATTCTTCTCATCCTTGGGCATCTAGTAGGCAGGAATTTCAGCTGTGGTGTTTGTTCCTGGAACTCTTGGGACAAGAGTTTGTGGAATGTAAGGACCCTCCGTTACAGATCGCAGGAGGTTCCTGTCCATTCCTTCCAAGAAATTCACCATTCTGATCTTCCATTGTGGATATTCTTCTCGTTGAAGAGTTGGAGGCTTGGTGAGGGAGCCAACACTATATGCAGAATTCCAGTTGGCCATTGAGAGTTTTTGAAGAGAAAATTTTTACGATTTGAAGAGGAAAAAAAATGAGAGATTTTTAGATGATCGTTTTGATTGGAAAATCAATCAATTCGCTCTGATACCAATTGTTGATCCTAGATCTCTTAATAACACTAATAATCTAGTTAAGAATAACCAAATTATAGTGTTTTAATGGAGAAAGTGATGAACACTCAAGAATGAATTATAAACAATAAAGAACATTCTTGAGCGTCAAAGATTTCACTTAATTAATAAGAAAAACGTAAAAGAGACATTTAGTACAATAGGCCTAATCACCTATTTATACTAGTAAGCTAATTAGAAGATAACTATCTAATGAGACTTTTTAGCTAATCTTCTATTAACATATAATGTTTATCTAAACTATTGATAAGCTTTAATATTAAGATAAACTTGAAGTGTGGTTGTCGACTTGTCATCTCCAGCTGTCTTCCATGGTATGATGAATCATCCTTATCTTTAAATCTTCATTGTATGCCTCTGGATGAATTGCTGAATAATTCTCTAAGTGTTGTTGACCAGAGGGGCGATGAAGATGCTCTTTCCATCGCATCCCTGGTTGTCCATCGGCCCTCTGGTTGTTCTCCAGACTTAGCCAATTCTTTTTTGATGTCTTCATCGGTCTTCTGGTTCTTCATCACTTATTGTTTTTCATTACTTTTTCACTTTATGAATTATGGGGTTTAACACATTCGGTCTCTTCTCTCTTACCCCCTACACAATCGGCTCCTCCCCTCACTCTCTTTCCTTCTCCTTCGGCTTTTCTCCTTAAAACACTACCAACCCCAACCGGTTTCTTTCTAAACTGATCCTCTTCCCCCTTCAAATTCCCAAGCCGATCAACAATCGACTCCTCTCCTCTTGGCCCCTCCCACTACGCACCAATTACCCTATCCCTCCCCCTTTCGCCGATTTTCAACAAACCATTTCTCTCTCTACTCTTGATTCTCACCGATTTCCACAAGCCACAAACCGATCAACCCCCCCCCCACCATAGTCGCTGCTGCCCTTTCCTCTTTCCTCCCTTCGGTTTGTTGTCCCTTTTTCCCCAACAATATATTTTGTTCAAACCTCTCCTCTACCTACATCACATTCCATCCACCTCTTACTCGCCTAAGAACCCACACCCCTCACACCTATTTCTTTCCTTGTCAAATCTTACCTTTTTCCTTTCCCTAGATTTCACCTTTTCACCCACCATATATTTCCCCTCCTCCATTCTCACTTTTCAAACCATCTTCATCTTCTTCTCTTTCTAAAGTTCTTCACCCTCTCATATTCTCCAAACTTACTGTGTTTTCAAAAATATTCAACCATGGCTTCTAAAATTGGAACTCCATCCAAATCTCCAAAGGTTAAGAAATCTGTTTCTTTCACTGCTGATGATATTACATTTACTCCATGCAATTTTGTGGCATTGTTGGATCACAACGAAAAGTATCCGGATTTCTATGTCATCATCGAATTTCTTCGTAAATGCCCTCTTTACAAAGCTCTTACTTATTCTCCAAAGATGAGTAAATCTCTACTACGTGCATTTTGGGCTACATATGTATATGATGATTCCACCAAAGTTGTGCATGCAACTGTATTATCTGCTCATGATGTATCATTTACTGCTGATGATTTAAGAAGAGTATTGGATCTTCCTGCTTACTCCTCTTATGATGAACTAGTATCTCTTGATTATCTTCATATTGTTGCTTCCACCATGGGCTATGTGCAAGACCCTGCTTTGATAAAACAAAGCACTCTTTATAGGAAGAATATGGGTAGTGTTTGGAACTTTTCCTTCTCACATCTTATTCAATGTTTGAGTTCCAAAAGTGGTGGAATGGTTCAGTCACCCACTTCGGTAACCCAGCTAGCTCATGCACTTATTTTCCAAAGAAAAATTGACTTTGCTGGATATTTGTTTAGGGAGTTGGTAAAGAAGATGGGTAGTGCCAAATGCTCTACTGTGCCTTTTATCAGATTTATATCCATGTTGATTGCTGACAAACTTGGGTCACATATGCCGGCCGATACTGATAATTTTTACGACCTCAAAGTGTCTCAAGTTGGCATTCAGACTTTGAAGAAGGCATCATTATCTACAGATCTTCCTCTTCCAGCAGATATGGTTTCTTTTGCCACCTCTTCTCACCCTGTATGGGGAGAGTGCTCTGTGACCAAAGTAGTTGGGGACCTTCCTCATGTTGCTTCGGTCACCCAACACTCCTCTATGTCAGTGGCCCCTCTCCCTTCTACTTCTTAGCTACTGCCTCAAAAGAGGCCACCTCCTCTGTCCAGAGACGGCTGGCAGATAGTTTTATTCCCCCATTCTCCACATCTGCTTCTGAGGCTATGACTTCGAAAGTGCCTTCGGAGTCTCACCCCGCCTCTCACCCCTCTCACTCAAAGCGGAGTCACTCTAGATTATCCACTCTTGGCTCTTCCTCTACGAAGACCAAGAAGTCAAAAAGGGCTGAAAACACATCTCCAACCAAGGACTCTCAACAGTCCAAGGTTGTTGAAGTTGGTCCTACTGAGCCCAGGACATCTGGTCTACATCCCCCTAGCTCCTCAGTGCCCTCTCAAAAGGACACTGCTGTACATACGGGGATCCCACATGACTCCATCTTGGCATCTCTACATGACCTTGGTGATGTCTCGGATACCTCTCCTTTCCGAGGTCTCTCCTCAACACATATTCACGGCCTATCATCCGAGATCGATGATCTTGATGATATTGCACGGATGGATGATTTATCAGCACCGTCTGATATTGACATCCCTTTTATCCATTATCTTCTTATGGATGTAGGTGGTGACTCTTACCACCCTACTACCTCTACTACAGTGGTAATAGGCGACCCGACTCACGCAGGCATCGATGATACAGACACCGAGCCTCTCGCCGGTGTTGGTGATACAGACACTGAGCCTCTCACCAGTGTTGCTGATACAGATATTGAGCCTCACGCCGATATCATTGATACAGATGTTGAGCCTCACGCCAACATCAGTGATACTCCCATCGGTGACTCTCAGGGAGCCGATGGTACTGAGAGTGTTGGTGTTTCTTCTCCACGTGGGTCAGCAAGCCCAATCAAAGCTTGCTCCCCTACTCCAGCTGTTGTTTCTCCCTCAAGGCCTCCTTCTGCACTGGGCATTCAGTTCTCAACTCCCTCCCCTCCTGAGGTGATCTATACCCTACCCACTGAGGTGGTGGACATGTTCAAAGGTTTCACATCTCAGTGTCAGCTGCTCATCTCTCAACACGCCTCCCTCAGCACTAATTTATCTGGGAGATTGGAATGCTTTGCCTCCAGCTTTACATCTGAATTGCGTCAACACAGTGCCGCCTTGACAGATCATGGCATTGCTTTTATTGCTATTAAAGCTACGGTTGATTCTCTTGATGCTCGTATGACTGCTCTCTCTGATTCTCAATCTAGCATCTTTGAAGCTGTAGCTGATCTTCGTGCTCGATCGGAAAGTCAAGCTGCCACAAATCAGGCAATTCTTCAATCTCTGACTAATCTTCACTCCAAGATGGATGCACAGACACAGATATCCAAGTTGTTCTTGGATAGAGATACAGAGTTATCTGTTGACTTGGGTCCCAGTCAGTTCACGGAAGAGGACAGGTTTATGTTAGCCAACGTCAGTCGACGTGTTGAGTCTGATTATGCTCTTTTTGGCGGTCTTCATCACGGTATATCACGTCTGCTACGTGCCACAGGTGCTCCCCTTACTCCCACTTCTCATGTTACTGCTTTTGTGCCTTCCTCCATTGCCAATGTGGAGGTTCCTCTTGTTCCTGCTAGTGAACCTTCCCCTGTTCCCACTGAGGGGGAGAAGACAGTTGACCCTACTATCAGTGAAAACGGAGACGACGACTCAGCTTCTACCTCTTCTTCCTCAGCTGAGTCAGACTGTGATGCTCCTATTGAGGGGGAGCTATTTGATCATGATGATAGAGCCACAGTACCTATTGAGGGTTAGCAACTATGCTCTATTCCTTCATTATATGTTGATGTTGGTACTATACCTTCTCAAGATGATATTCCCACTATTTCTGGGGACTTAGTCCCAACTCACAGAGAAGGAAAGGCACCTATGACCTCAGATGAAGAAGTTTTTGCAGCTAAAGCAGCTAAAATTGCTAGATTTCAATCTGAAGTCTCTACAGCTGATAAACTTGTGCCTAAAGCTTCATGTCCTCAAGAAACTAATCTTCATCTCCTAGGTATTTCTGCTAAGGATGCGGCCAACTCAATTGCTCTTCAAAAGCAATTTGAGGAAGCCAGCAGATCTCACTCCTTGGTCCCACTACCTAAGTCTGAAGAAACCAAAGAGAAAAGAATTAAATGGTTTAATGAATCAATTTTCCGACGTTTCCTTGCTACTCGAATTGTCAGTGCCAGAATCAAAGGTCCTCAAAAATTKACCTATGATTCCAATCTGATCTATTTGATTATTGGTCGAGAAAACAGAGTAGTGAGGACAGAAAAGCTATCTTGGATCAATGCCTACGGTCTTACTGAGTGGATGGAGATCATCAAGCTTCTTAATAAAAGCAGAAGTATGTACAAGGAATTTGTCTTGAGTTATTTGTATCACTTTCTGAAAAAGATACAAATGATCAAGATGCATTACAAGTTGCCTTCCCCTCCACAACTCTCATTTCTAAAGCAAATGTTAAGCAAAGCTGGCTTTTCTAAATCTGCTTCTGCCTCGAAGTCCATCAAGAATCAAGACTCGCTTATTCAGAAATTATTAAAGGAAGGTAAGGCTCCTGATGTCTCACATCTTGATCTTACCCTTCCTTCAGATGTTTGTCATCCGGAAGGAACTATCTTGTCCGCTCCTGAGCATGGAATATTCTTCTGGGACGCGAGTAGTTGCCTTCGATTTTTCCAAGCTTCTAAGATACCTATAGCTGATTCTCAGCTATTGCGCGTGATACTAAGCATAATCAAAATTGGTGAAGCCAGAAGAGTCTTTTATACTTTGATCTCGGATGAACTGAAGAGAAGAGATGTTCTTGCAGTGGCTGATTTAAATGTTATGGAAGTAGATGATGATTGCTAGCTTTCCTATGTGATTTCTTCTTCTTGAACTATCTTCTTCACTGTAAGTATTTAATTCATTTTCAAGTTTAGATGCAATTGATTTTTCCGTATTTACTTCAAAGTTGTTTTTTTATTTTTTTATTTTATCTCTGATTCGTTATGTGTTTTGTATATATGTTTATAGTTAAAAAAAACCCAAAAAGAATATGTACATGGGTCACAGAATTTATAAGTTCTTCTCAAAGAATTTTAGAGTTTGTGTTTCTTGTATTTATTTCTTTCTAAGTGTTTGTGTCATCATCAAATAGGGGGAAATTGTTGGCTCACCTATTGATTTGGTGATGACCCACTGATCTGTTCCTCTACATTAGCAACACTTAGTAGTTATTGGTTCTTTGTATAGTGGTGTCTTGGTACATACTTAAGCCATTGGCAAAATCGAAGACTAGCTGATGTGAAGACAGAAGGTCACCGATGCGGTGTTGTGGATCAACTATCTAATATATACACCAAGACTCCAAAGTAGCTGAAATGAATATTGAAAATATTTTTGATGCTACAAGCCGATTGAAGGAAGATCTTCATAGACCGAAGATTGAAAATCTTCATGGACTCAACATTGAAAATCTTAATGGACCGAAGAATTGTGAGTAGCTGCTTGAAGCTACATATCCACCCAAAGGAGATCTTCCTACAGACTAACCATATCTTTGCAAAGTTTGTCTCTGCATAAACAATGTTGTATGCACGCTGTGTACGATGAAAATGAGATATCAACATTGGTCAAGTCAACCCCTGCCTTCTTATCCTCAAGTGACAAGTGTCCCCATGCATTAAATGCTGAAGGTAATATAAAAAGGCAATGTGCATCTCTCATGCACACAACTGGCTTTTGCAAGATTACTTAGTGCATTCTCAAAGCAATCGGCTATTCTCTTCTTCTCCCTTACTCTTCTGTGTGCGAAGAAATTCTTAGTGTTCTTCATTTCCTTTCAAGAACTCTTTGTGTTGTTCTTGAAAGTTCTTCTCCTTGTAAGATTGTTTAGGTTAGGTTTTCCTTTCCTATCTTCCGCAACAATCTTTTGTATTTCTGTGTGTATTAATTCTTGATATAAATCAATAAGAATTAAAAAGTTGAAAAAAGTATGTGTAATTGTATTAAACCCCCCTTCTACAATTACTTTATGTTTATTGTCATTCCCTTCGGGACTAACAGTTTGTCATAATTCAGATAATTTATTAATTTTTGCAACTAATCAGATGTTGATAATATCTGATGTCATCTTCGGATTGGATAACATTTTGATCGTGTAGACTTTATATTGGCAACTAATTTTTGAAAAAAATAAATGTTTAAATTTATAACCAAATCAATTAAAATTTTTCAATTTTGAGTTAAAAAATGTATGACTTAGTAAATAAAAAACTTGTTTTAGACTGATATTTCATAGCGGTTATTTTCTTCATCACTATAAATACTAATGATGAATTGATAGAAATATACAATTTTTGAGTTTTTAAGTCTTCTTAAGCAATTAAGATCATAAATACAACAAACAAGAGATACCAATTGAGAGGTTCAACTCAATTGAGATTAAGCTACTATATTCTGGGGGGAGGCGTCGCTATTGAACTACTGTACAATTACCATACCGCATACATTCTCCTTAAAGAAAGCGACCTTGCCAACAATTCAACAATCTGATTTAATCAATATGATTTTTTTGATTTATAAAATTGTTATCAAGATTTGTTTTTCTTATTTTAGTAAATATTCCCCAACAACGTTAAGGAAAAAATTTATGGACCCTGAAATGGAAAGGAAAACCTTTGGTTACCCATTAATCGTAACAAACCTTTCAAGTTTGAAGGTTTGCATTTTAAGCGATGAAAACAAAGGTAATCTTTTACTTGAAACAACTCAAAAAATTTGTGTTTCTTCTGAAAAACCAATTACTGAAACTCATGTTACTGCTGAACAAGAATTTGATATTAGTAAATAGGAGAAAAAAGATTTTATGTCTAGTAACCATATCCTAAGTTATATAGCCGACGAACTTTATGACTACTACTCAACTTCGAACACAGCTAAAGAAGTTTGGGCTGGTGAGTAGACCTGTGAGACCCCCCATCAAAGATCGATATCTCATCACCAATGCATCGCATGATTCATCATGACAGAAGCTTTTACTCATGGGTCCTCCCTATCTCCTGATCGAGCTTGTGTAGGTAGATCTTGTCTGTGGATGCTCTTACTAGAAAATGACACTGAAGTAGTTGGTAGTAAGAAATATACTGCCAGCCGCTATTTGAGGATTCAAATGAAGGATGACAGATTTTTAGTCTCACAATTTCATGAGTTGAAGAAAATTGCCCATGAGGTGTTAGTAGAAAGAATAGTGATATGTGAACAATTTCATGTCTCGATAATTACTAACAAGATCCCGCCTACCTAAAAAGAGTACAAGAACATGTTATGCTATAAGATCATGGAGTTTTCTATAGAGAACCTAATCAGAAGGAAGGCGTAAATTGTTGATGTCTTCTGTAACTTCAAGGAAGAAACTAAGACCACAAGTCTTCGCATCAAAGAAGATCATCGAAAGCATGATCAGAAGGAAGAAATTTGTGATGTCTCTTACAACAATAACAGGTCAACTGAAATTTTGAAGCCCACCCACAAACTAATAAAAAAATAGTCAGAACAAGACGATAAACAACTAGGTTATTGGTCAAAACATAAACTAGAACTGGGATAACAATAAGTACCAAGCTCCGATCAATACCCCAAATGCAATTTTTGAAATATAAAATTGTCGAAAGCCCATGCATATGACTCTGAATTGTAGAAGTCTAATTAGACCTCGCCCTAAAGGTAAAGCACCTTCTTCAAGGGACAACCTAGTTGAAGAAACTTTTGTAGAAATTATATATGAAGTATGGTCTCATAGTCTGGGGGTTGGTTCATTGATATTGGCGCTAATAGCCATTGTTTTGATAGATCTCTATTCAGTAAGTATACTGAATTAGATTGGCACAAAAATGTTATTGGGATTTTCTCATACCACTAAAGTATTTGGTACTGGTGAGGTTGAACTTAATCTCACTTCGGGTAAAACTTTCACCTTAAAGAATGTGCTTCACACCCCATAAATAAGAGGAAATTTGGTTTCTGGCTATCTAATCAATAAAGCCAGATTTGCTCAAGTCATCGGATCTAATCAATTCATTCTCACTAAAATGGTATGTTTGAAGGTATGTTATGTTATTTCGTGTGTTCATTTAATAACTTGCATGCTAGGCTTTGTCACATAAATAAGAAACTAGTGAAAAATATGAAGATGTTAGGATTTATTCCATAATTGTATTTGAATTATCTTCACAAATGTGAATATTGGATAAAGAAAAGATAACTAAAATCTGCATAAGTCAGTAATGAGAGCATCTAATAATTTAGTATTGGTACATTTAGATTTATGTGAATTTGATGGCATACTTGCTAGAAATGGCCAAAGATAAAGTAATTATAGATTTTGTAGATGCTGAATTTTGGGGAGTGTTGATGGCACCCCCTAATAGGGGATGTGGAATGCTTTGGAATTTGAAATTACTTTGATTTGCATCAAATGTCAAAGTCAACAATAATATTTTATTATTATTATTATTATTATTATTATTATTATTATTATTATTAT
>NC_037528.1:39425460-39444445 GCF_001531365.2 Cynara cardunculus var. scolymus | reverse complement strand
ACATATTAAAATATAACATATATACTATAAAAATATATATTTATTAGTAATTTGTATTAGTTAAAATATAATATAAATAAATAAATAACAAAAAAAATAGAACCATAACTTATATTAATTAAAATTTCCTCAAAATAACAATAAGACAAAAATAATAATAACAAAAAGACAAAAAACACTAAAAACCAAAAAAAACAATAATCATTAAAATAGCATTAAGGGTGTCAATAGCAATAGGTAGGGGTGCCATTAACCTCCCCTGGATTTTATGAAGATAAATTACTTTTTTAAAAAGAGCATCAGTAGGGTAATCCCTCTAGTAGTGGGCGTAACTCATAATTTAGTGCTCGGAACCGGTCTTAGCAACACCAAATATATTAACATTAAAATACAACCAAGGAGGAACAAGAGAGATTGAACCTCTAAGAACTTTGGTGAAGATTTTGTTGTTAATAATTTGGAAGACGACCCATTTTCACTTTTTGATTCTTTAAGAACCCAGATGCAGATTTTTGGCTGGCCTTAAACAAGCACTTAAATAATAACATGACAAATTTGACAATCTTGTAATTTCTCATGGTTTTAGAATAAATGAAAGTGATAAATGCATATATTATAAGTTCATTGAAAATATATGCACTATTATCTACCTATATGTTGATGATTTATTGATATTTGGTTCAAACATGCAAGTTGTGATTGATGTTAAGATCATGCTTATAGTGATTTTGATATGAAAGATTTAGAGGTTGATATTATACTTGGAATGAAAATTACATGAACTAATACTAGCATATCTTTAAACCAATCTCATTATATTGAAAAGAATTTGAAGAAATACAAGTACTATAATGCAAACCTACATGTACTCCATATGATCCTTTTGTGAAGTTATTTAATAATACTTGTGATAGTATAAAGAAAACTGAGTTTGTTAGTATAATTGGTAGTCTTAGATATGCCACTTATTGTACTAGACTCGATATTACATATGATGTTGGAGTACTTTTTGTATGTTAAACCAATTGTACAAGTATGGATCATTGGTATGCTATTGAAAGGCTCATGTGTTACCTAAAAACGACCAAGAACCTAGTTTTATATTACATGAGAGATCTCGTTGTTCTTGAAGAATACTACCATGCTGATTAGAATACCTTATCAGATGATTTGTAGGCCACCAACAATTATGTTTTTAACATAACTAGTAGCGCAGTATCTTAAAAATATAAGAAATAGACAACTTGGCTCAATTTACAATGGAGTCAGAACTGATAGCACTAGCAACTGCTAGTCAAAAGGCGAGCTGATTGAGAAACTTCTATTCAGATATTTCATTGTGGAATGATCCATACCAATCGTATTAGTCCATTTGATAGTATTGTGGCTATTGCAAAAGTTGGAAACCGTTACTATAATGGTAAGCGACGTCAAATACATCATAAACGTAATACGGTTAAAGAATATATTACTAATGGAACTGTAAGATTGGATTACATATGGTCTAAGAGAGACCTTGTCGATCCTTTGACGAAAGCATTAGTAAGGGAAAAGGTGTGGAACACCTCAAAAGGGATAACGCTAAAGCCTTTAGAGAATTGAGGCATATCTGATGGAAACCCAACCTATTGACTGGAGATCTCAAAATATAGGTTTAAAGAAAAAAACTAATTACACGATGATATGGGATGAAGAATCATGGAATTTATAAAGTTAATCTCTAAATCCAACCCTATAGAGCACGAATATCCTGTAATTTAAGATTGAGTTAACAACACTTAATAAGCATGTAGCTCTGTTTTGAGTGGAATATGTACAAGAATATTCTTGACAACTTACCTATGTGTACGAGAAAGTGAGGTCTCTTTTTTTAAGAAACATGGATAAGTTTTTCTAAAGCATTATGTTGGTCCCATTAGGGTCTACAAGATATGTATAACAGTTTGTAGAAGGAGGGGGGATGAATACAAACACAGTAAACTTTTCAAATTTAAAATATATATTTATAAAGAAAGATCAATACAAATTTTACAAGATTGTTTGCGGAAAGATAAGGTAAGAATAGCCTATCTAAACAATCTAAGTTACATACTAGTTCTTAGAAAATAAAGAAAAGTTTAACCACTGGTGTGAAGGTTTCGTCATAGCCGATTCCTTCTTCTTGTCTATAACCCTGAGCAACAAATCTAGCCTTATCACGGGTTACCACACCTTCTTCAACTAACTTATTGCGATAGACCCATTTGGTGTCTATCATTGTTTTGTCAAATGGACGAGGGACAAGGTACCAGACTTAGTTCCTATCAAACTCAATGAGCTCTTCTTGCATGGCAATGACCCAACTAGGGTCTGAGATAGCATCATTGATCTTCATGGGTTTAACTAAAGAGAGAAAGTTGACAAAGAGACAGATATTACCTAGACCATGACGAGTCGTAATACTTGCACCTGGATCACCAAGAAATTTGATGAACTGGATGGTCTTTAGTCCATCCCTGAGCTGGTAGAGGATTATCATTTGAGTACAGAAGTTTAGGAACAGTGGATGAGGCTTCAACTACAGTGTCTTCAGCGAGCCTTAGATTCAGTAACTGAAATAGGTTCAGATGTTGAAGGCATTTCATTCACTGACTGATCAGTGTTTGAAGTAGAAGGAGGAACATAGCTAATGGACACAGCAGCGATCTCTAAAGAAGACACGTTGGTGTGACTAGCTGCAAGTGGAATGATTAATGGTTTATCTTCAACTTCTGGGGCTTCAGTGTTGAGAGGAATGCTGAAGGAAACTTTAGGTTGTCGATAATGAAATAACATCCAGTTTTCTAATTCATCTTCATCATTTAAGATGGGTTTTGAATTAGCTGATTGAGATTCATCAAAAGTAACTTTCTTCTATCGTCTGTCGATGTTTGTTGAATACTCTGAAGGCTTTGGATACTGAAGAATATCCTAGAAAGATTCCTTTATCAGCTTTGGGATCAAACTTTCCTAGTTGATCACGGTTGTTGAGAATAAAAAACGTGCAACCAAAGATATGTAGAAAGCTGATAGAAGGCTTTCTGCCATGGAAAAGTTCATAGGTTGTCTTCTTGAACCTCTTAACGATTAGCGATCAATTTTGAGTGGAACAAGCGGTGTTTACAGCTTCAACCCAGAAATGAGGAGGGAGATAGGACTCGATGAGCATTGATCGAGCAGCCTCAATGATTGTTCGATTTCTTCTTTCAGCGACCCCATTTTGCTGAGGAGTTCTCATTCAAGAAAAGTTATGAGAAATTCTCTTGTCCTCAAGGAAGTTATCCATAGTACTATTTTTGAATTCAGTACCATGGTCACTCCTAATAGATCGTATTTTAATGTTGTTAAGCACTTCTATTTTCTTAATGAACGAAATGATGTCTTCAAGTGCTTCATTTTTTGACCTGAGAAAGAAGACCCATGTGTACCTAGAATACTCATCAACAATTACGAGTGTATACTTCTTTCCAGCAATAGATTGCACATTAATAGGACCAAAGAGATCCATGTGTAGTAGCTGAAAAGGCGATGTCACTGAAGAGATTTGCATTGATTTAAATCTAGCTCTTGTTTGTTTTCCATTCTCACACGTTGAGCAAAGAGATTCTTTTGCAAAGGAGTGTTGAGGAAGACCAGTGACTAGATCATTTCTAGGCAACTCACTGAGTGTCTTGAAGTTAAGGTGAGAAAGTCGTTTGTGCCACAGCCAGTTGATGTCTAACGAGGCTTTAGAGAGAAAATAGCTATTTTCAGTGATAGAAGAATCCATATTGATGATATAGACATTATCTAGATGAGAACCAGTCAAGGAAACCTTATCATCTTTGTCATAGACATAGCATGAATTCTTAGAGAATTTCACTGTGTAGTCTTTGTCACACAGCTGACTGATGCTGAGAAGATTGTGCTTCAGTCCTTCAACGTATGCAACACGTCTGAATGTGGTTGCACCATTGGTTAATATACCAAAACCTCTGGTATATCCTTTTCCATTATCTCGAAAGGTTACGGAAGGTTCTCTTTCTTCCTTGTAGTTAATGAGCAGGGATTTGACTTCCTACACAAGAGAATAGTTTAAAAATGCTTTTGGTACCCATCTATTTGGATCCAACTGTTAAAGGCTTCATCTACTGAGGCTGAAGAACCAGCGTCAGCAGATGGCTTCACTGAACCTGGAGAGGTTTTAGTGGAAAAGGGAACAACCTCTGACGCTAGTGAGATAGAGTCAGTGGATGTCTTCACTGAGCCTGATGAAGGCTTTAGTGGAGGGAACTACAACATTTGATACTAAAGGCTTAGCATCAATAGTTATCTTCACTGAGTTTGAAGAAGTTGCTCCAATGGTTTTCGTCACCTTCGTTGCTTTAGAAGCCTTAGTGGTTGATTTCTCTTTGGTTGATTTCTCAGCCTCAGTTACTTTCTTGTCCTTAGCTGGTGGACCAGCGTTGGCGGTGGAAGGACACTTACTGGCAATGTGTGTAGTTTCACCATAGTGCTTACACTTTCTATAACTGAATGTAGCTTTAGGGCCAGGAAGTACCAGATTTGAAAAGGGACCAGCTTCAAGGATGCCCTTCTCATTAGTTCTAGGAGGAACTTTTGATGATTAGGAGTCCTTAGGTGAAGCATTCACCTTGAGCTGGGACTTCGATTTCTGAGAAGATTCAGATTTCTTAGCCTTAAAGAAGAAGAAGGTTTACAAGCTGAAGGAATAGATTTAGATCTATTTAACTTGTTAGTCTTCTTGGGAAGAGGTGCTTTGACAATGGATTTACCCTTGTCTTCGCAACCTGAACTCGAAGAAGTTCCATCAAGATGACTCTTAGTGAAAGAAGACTGAGAGGAAGAAGTGTCAAGAATGAAAGAGACAAAAGTACCAAACTTGAGCATGGACCTGTCAGTGACACTGTCTTCCTGATCATAGGAGAATCCTAGACCAATCTTTATCTTAGCAGGGATCCGAGAGTTAATAATCTCTGAGGCCTTGACAGAGGCTTTGCACCATTCTTCAACGGTAGTCTTCTCAGCCTTAAGTTCAGCAATTGCTTGCTCACGCGCAGCTATAGCCTGTTCGCGTTCGACAGTGATGGTTTGGTTCACAATGACCTGATTCTTAAGATTTTCTTCAACCTTAGTCAGTTCTTTGATCTTTGAATGACAAATCTTCAACTATTTTTGAAGATCAAGATTATGCATTTCTGCTTTAGACTTGCCATTCAGGGCATTGTAAAGGTCCACCGTCAGCGTGTCTAACGCTGATAGGCTAGAAGAGGAAGAAGAAGAGGGTCCATTCAGGAGACATACCTGTGCAGGTGAGGATGATGAGGGATCATTAGAAGTTGATGTCTCTAAAGATTCTTCTTTGACATCTTTGGCCATTAAGCAGAGATAGGTCGTATCTTCCTCATTAGATGATGATTCATCAGATGAATCAGCCCAGTCGTGCTCTTCAGCGACAAGACCCTTGGCCTTTTGCTGGAAGTTTTTCATCTTCTTATACTTTTCCTTCAGCTTTAGGTATTTATCATCCTTAGATCTGAAGGAGGATGGGATTTTGGAAGATGGCGTCACAGCCTTCTTAGACCTGCATTCACCAGCAAAGTGACCCTTGCGGTGACAGTTGTAGCAGATCGCTGAAGCCTTGTCTATCTTATCAGACTTTGGCTTTTCCTTTATGGTCAGCGAAGGAGATCTGTGGAAGTTACTTTTATTGGCGAATCTCCTAAAAGATTTGGTTAATAGCGCCAGTGATTCATCAAATCTGCGAGATCAGAAGAAGAAGAAGAAAAAGAAGAAGAAAGGATTTCAGCTGAAGCATCTTCAGAGATTAGAGCTAACGGAGAGCTCTTCATTTCCTTGGAATCTTTAATTAGATTTCTTTTCAGCTGATGAGATTGCTCATGATTAAGCAGTATCCCATAAAGAGTGCTGAGAGAGAAAGAGAGAGGACATGTCATTCGACATCTTGAGACACATGGAATAAGTATCCCAAGACTCATAAAAACATTCTAGAAATCAAAGTTTTAGAGTTAGAATATTCACTGCCTACAGTCCTTAAATCTATAAGAAGACGGTTAAAGCGTTGATGTACTTCAGACAAAGTTTCAGTCGTTCCACAAAGAAAGCTTTCATATTGTCTTACTAGATTAATATTCCCAGATTCTTGAACCTGAGAGCTTCCTTCATATTGAACACATAAAGTGTCCCACATGGCTTTAGAGGTACTGAGTTTCATCACATAATGATAAACCTCATCTGGAAAAGACATAGCTATTATAAACCTATCACGAGTGTCTATAGCTATCTTATTCTTATCTTCATCGCTCCATTGATGAGGGAGCTTTGGAATCTGTCGTTTAGGAATTGCGGTAGTCGTAGCTGTTTCAGGAACAGCGGGAGAAATAGCATATGGAACATATGGTCCATTTTCTATATAGTGTGGAATTTCATGATCCACACCTTCCAGAAAGAGGGACATTCGATTTTTCCAAAGACTAAAGTTGTCTCGGATAAAACGGGATGGTTTGGCAAGAGAGCCATTATCTTGAAAGTGTGTGTTTGTGTTTTGTAAAGCCATTTGAAAGCAGTAAGATTATCTAGAGAAAAAGATAATATAATGCAGAAAAATAACTAAACAACAAGAATAGAGAATACACTGCTCTGATACCACTTGTTGATCTTGTTAGGGTCTACAAGATGTGTATAACAGTTTGTAGAAGGGGGGGGATGAATACAAACACAGTAAATTTTTCAAATTTAAAATATATATTGATAAACAAAGATCAATACATATTTTACAAGATTGTTTGCGGAAAGATAAGGTAAGAATAACCTATCTAAACAATCTAAGTTTCACACTAGTTCTTAGCAAATAGAGAAAAGATTTGTTGTAAAAGACTTAGAAGGATGTTAGTTCTTTTTGGGTAAGAACTATTTAGAATACAAAAAGGGATTTTAACTTGCTTTTGAAGATAAGCGTATTGTGTTCTTAGATGTGTGTTCTTTTACTTATGAACGTAACTTAGGGTTCAAGAGTAAGTATTAGAGTATCTCTACATGAAGATAGAACACATCTATTTATATCATTGCATTAAATGCACGTTTAATGCAATGTAGTAGGGTTTGAACACGTGTCAAGCCTTTAGAGAAAGACTTGTCCTTTGCTACAGTGAATTGTACAAAAGCCTATTCATGAGTAGACAACCTTTCATAAAGTTGGTGGGTAGTAGAGTCAACTAATCGGCTCTGTACCGTACTATACTTTAGAAAGGGTATGGGTTTGTCCTTTGTGTGTATAAGGACAAGACAAAAGCAATCGTGCTCAACAAGCTTCTTTTGATCACGGAATGCTGGAATAACCTGAAGGTCTCTTCAGCATGCGCTGAGGCTTGGGCAGTCTTCACACATGTGTAGCCCAAGTTGTAATCACTGAATACCGCTTCAGATCACGTACTCGTCAGTCTCTAATCTTCAGTTTCAGTCTTCGACTTTCGCTGAAGGTTTTTTGGTGTGAGTTTTGTCTTCTTGAAGTATCGATGTCGCTGATGGATTTACATTACATGTTCTCAACGATCACTGAACAGACTCAGTGATGATCGCTGGAACTAAAAGACAGAAACATAAAATAYTTCGTATAAGGTAAAAGGGATTATCATCAAATCACTGAAAGAGAGGATCAACACATTCACTAAACTGGGATAGAAGCACAACGTAATGTTTTAGCTTTTGAAAAATAGAATTGTACTAGTAAAGTGGTGTGTGATTTGTAATCTTTCCATAACCATGGAGTGAGAGCTCAAGTCTAAATTCACCTCACATCCTTATACTTAAAAGCATATCTACTTACGGAGGGTTTAAATATTGAGATACCTTATCTTGCAAACCTCGTTACGTCTTTTTACTCAAATGTTCTATTTCAAAATAAATGTTAGAATATATTATATATTTTAAATTAAATAGTCTTATTTTAAATTAAAAATAATTTGTGTTGGGTGTTCCGGATCTTTCCAATGATGTGTTATCAAATAATTGCATTAACAAAAATATGTTAAAAAGAAAAACCGTCGAATCAAAGGGTCTTTGGCCTAGCGGTATGTGAGTCTTTGACCTCCTAGAAGGTCAGAAGTTCAAACCTCACCAAAGATGCGAATGGTGTGTGAGTTTATTTGTTCTATTTTCCGTATATAAATATTATATACTTCAAAAAAACGTCGAATGGTGCAATGAGTTTTAAAAAGATTTCTCTAAACCCAATTAGATGGCTTGCCACAATTCGAATGGTTTGTCAGAATTTGAATGATTTACCAAATTTTACAACTAACCGGATGTTGATAAGATCCGATGTTATCTTTAGACCAGATAATGTTTTTTTATCAAATCAGTCGTGATCATATAGACTTTATTTTAACAAATTAATTTCTGAAAAAATAAACATTTAATTTATGATCATACCAATTAAAACGTTTTTAATTTTGAGTTTAAAAACACCTGACTTAGTAAATAAAAACCTATTTTTAGGCTGATATTTTAAACAAGCTATATTCATCATTATAAATACTACCGATGATTTTATAGAAAAATACAATTTTTTGAGTTTTAAGTCTTCTTGAGCAACGATCATAAATACAATAACATAGATATAGCAATTGAGTTGTGCAACTCGATTGAGATTAGACTACTTTATTCTGTGGTAAGCATCGCTGTTAAACTGCAACATAATTAAGAGAGGGCCATAATTCTCCTTAAAGAAAGAAACCTTGTCTGTGACTCAACAATCCGATTTGATATATCTGATTTATTTGAACTATAAAATTGTTGTCAATATTTTTTTTCTTATTTTGCAAAGCTTCCCCAATAGTTTTTCAAATCTTTCATTACTTGTTGACTATCTAATGGGTTGGTAGACATCATCCAATCCCATGAGAAATTGCATGAGTTTAATCAGTTGGTTGTGTTCCAAAAAACCATGAGAGGCCTTTGAGGTGCAGGATGGGAGTTTCACAAGGGCATCAAATTGTTTCCAGAGAGTTCAATTTATAGTAATATTCAGAAACAAAAGTATCATTTTGGCTTAACGAATTGATTTTCTGTTGTAAATTTAATGTGACTGATCCATCAACTTTGTCATAAGTTTCTTTTAATTCCTCCCAAACTTGGGAGGATTCTTTGGAATAGACTTTTCCTAAGAAAAGGTCCTCAGTCATAGAACTAAGGATCCAAGACTAGACAACTGAATTACATCGATCTCATTGCCTTTCTAAGTGGGATCATTTATAGGACGAGGACAGGACTCATCAATAAATCCAGTTTTATTTTTAGTATCCAAAGCTATTATCATAGCACAAGACCAGACCTTATAGTTATCGGTACCACTTAATTTGAAAGATAACAAGGAAGCTCCACTAGTGTCACTAAGATGTAAGTACAGTGGATCTCCAAAGTCTAACTTTGTGACTTTGGATTCCATTGGACTTACAGGTTCAACTGGTGGAGAAACCATGAAAGCAAACAAATAAAGAAACAAGCAAAGAGTGAATTGAATAGCCTTAAGCAGGATTCCTAAAACACTAAAACTGTGCTAGGTCAAGTTAACTATTCAGTTACTCGAAAGAGAAAGAGAGAAGAAGAGAGAGAGAGAGAGAGAGAGAGAGAGAGAGAGAGAGAAAGAAAGAAAAAGATACACCAGGCCACAGATAAGAAAGACAGAGATAGGCAAACCTTTTTAACTTTTGTTAAAAAAGAAAACAAACAGAAAACACCTGCATAGAGACCGAAACAAAGAAGCCTTACCAGCACACCTTTTTAACTTTTGTTAAAAAAGGACAAATGAGATCCATAAGAAGCAGATCCCGGAAAGACCTGAACAGAAAAGAAAAATTGGAAGATCTGGAACAAGACACGGATCTATAACTAAAGAACATATATTGCTAAACCACAGACAGTATAGATCAGTACACATAAAAACGAAAGAAAAAAAGAAAAGGACCAATCTGGGATAGATTCAAAGGAAAGTACACACAAAGTACAAACCAGATCTGGATTGGGACTAGATCTGAGATAACCAATATTCAAAGCAGTAAACGAGAACAAGAGTCATGTAATGGGGACCAAAGCAAGATCTTAAAGATGTTAGCAAGATACACTCCCAATGGATCATTCACTTAAGAAAGAAACAGATCTACAAACAAACCAATAGATCAAGTAGATATAGCCAGATATTAAACCAAAAATAAAGAAAACAAAAAAATAGGTAGAACCAGATTTGAAGTAATGAATATTCAATACAATAAGAAAGAATAAAAGTCACGTAACGGGGACCAAAGTAAGATCTTAGAGATCCTAACCAGGTACACGCCCAAACGATCATTCACCTTTAGAAACCAAGATAGATCTACAACTAAACACAACAAATAAGGTAGTACATATAGAGAACCATGAATAAGAAGGATACCAACAACCAGGAATGGGGCCGAAGTAGGATCTTAGAGATCTTAACAAGGCGCTGAACCAAACCTGTAGAAGAATGTCTTAAACAGAAACAAGAAAAAGAAAAAGGATCGAATATCACTTTGAGGGAACCGACAATCAAGAATTTTGATCTCGTAGCCAAGGAGCCCTACTTGATTCTATATTCGATTTGTTTTCAAATAACCAAAAACAAGAAGATTTTATCAAGAAAACAATCAACCATATAGCTCTGGTACCAAGTTAAAAAGATTAAACATGAATAACAACAGATTTATTGAGTAAACAAATCAAACAGTGGTGTACAAATCTATTCAAACTATTTCATAGTAAAGATCTAAAGCTAACTATAAGATCTACAACAACATAATCTTAAACATTGCTTAAGAATATAGAAAAAATAGATGAACAGATTTAGAGAGATGAAAAGATCGAGAGCTAAAAAATGAGAGCTAATGAGAGCAAAAAATCAGATTTAAAATTGTAGAATGAATAGATGAATGATGGAATCAGCTTTATATATTTTCTGAATTGTGGCAAGAATAGTCCTTGTAGAATGGCTTCACTTGCTCCGCTACCCTTTATAACCCACAAAAGATGAGGCGCAGTCCTCCTACTTTACCAATCAGCTTATTTTGAGAATTCAACACTTTATACCCCTGTTTGATAAGAACCTGATAAAATAGATACACGTTTCTAAGTAAGTCAAGATTGTAATTATGAGATATATTTTTAACATATATGCCTACCATTCATCGTCAATATTTCATCTATCTATCAATGTAGATTAGACAAAGTTCAATCACAATTCAAGAATGAAGATACTCAATTCTTAGGGTGCCATATCAATATTTTTATATATAAAGAAGATTTATGATGGATATTGATACAAAAAAAAAATATCCATTACTCCAAACATTTAAAGATAAACATGGCTAATATAACCAAATGAACCTTTTAATTTTCAAATGGAACTCATATTTCTCTTATATACTTATTTTCCTCATTAACATATCAATTTCTAATCATTGTGGATACCCAAAATCCAACCAAAATGCATGAATTTTAAAATATTTGGTTTTAATAATGTCACCTCATTATTTTCTAGCTTTCTTTTGTATTGATATATTGATTTTTTTATAGAGGGTTCGTCAAAATGAACAAACCCCATGAGTTAGAGGATTATTCATCATGAACCAGTTATATGAGTTTATAGGATTAGCCAAGAGAACCCAACCCTGTGAGTTAATATAAAGACACCTCAACCTCCTCTTATATACCTACCATCAATTGTCGATTTTTCATCTCTCCATCAATGTGGGATACACAAACTCAACCTCGATGCAAGAAATATATAGTACTCAATTCTTAGGGTGACACATCATTTCTTGTGAATTTTACTTATATATAAAGAGAGCCCTATATATAAAGATTTTTTATAAAGAACGCAAACAAAGGGTTGGCCAAAGTGAACCAACCCCATGAGTTTGGAAGGTTAGCCAACATGAGCTAACGATATAACTTTATAGGATTAGCCAAGAGAATCCAACCACATGAGTTAAAACAAAGACACGTCAACCTCATCTCATATACCTACTATCAATTGTCAATCTTTCATCTCTCCATCAATATGAGATACACAAAACTCAACCTCTATGCAAGAAATATAGAACACTTAATTCTTAGCTTGCCACATCATTTCTTGTGGATCTTACTTTTATATTTAAAGAAGATTGATACATATACATATACATATACATATATATACATATTAATGATTGTAAACACAATTTATTTTTAAGATTTGTTTCGCAAAAGAGAGTCATCCAAATAAGATAACTTTATGAATTAAGCCTCTTGAGTTGACGCAATGAATTTCATCCTTTTTTTTTTCTTATACACATCTCTTTATTCTAATCTTCAATCTTTTATCAAAGTGGGATATCTCAAACTCAACCACAATTCACTAACACTTCCATATTTAATTGTCATGATGCACCTAACTAACTCTTGATTCTTCTTTTAATATACATATATATATATATAGAGAGAGAGAGAGAGATAGATAGATAGATTTATTTTGCCAAAATAGGGTCATCTAGATAACCTTATGACTTAAGGCTCATGAGTTGACGCAAATATAAGATTTGTTTTAAAGAATAAGATCATCCAAATAAGATAACTTTATGAGTCAGGCCTCATGAGTTAAAACAATGACTCTCATCATTCTTTCTTATACACAACTCCTTATTTCAATCTTTCAATCTCTTACCAATATGAGATACCTCAAACTCAACCACAATTCATCAACACTTCAATACTCAATTCTCATGATATCACCTCATTCTTCCTTGGTTGTTCCTTTTATATATATATATATATATATAGAGAGAGAGAGAGAGAGAGAGAGAGAGAGATCAAATGAAAACCGCCCTCATTTGTGTAAACCATGTAAACCAATCTCATCCATTCATTTTCTTGATCAATGGTCAAGATTAGTTTAGTTTATTTTAGGAAATAAAAAATAAAATATATTAAAAAATTTATTTTATAATAGCGAGAAGAGCAAAATGGTAAACCCAACCACATCTTAAACCTCATGAACCTGTTTCATGAAACATTTTCACTATTCATCATACACCCATTTCATTCATCTTAAACCTCATCACGCACCCATATCCTCATGCACCCTATTCATCATGCACCCATTTCTCCATGCACCCATTTCAAAATCATTTTCACTTACTCTATGCACCAATTTCACCATGTATAAAACCGGTTTCATCATTCACCCATTTCATAATCATTTTCACTTACTCCATGCACCAATTTCACCATGTATGAAACCGCTTTCATGATCTACTACTGATTTCATGGATTTATTACTCTAATAACTTACCATTTTCATAAATCTTGACAATAATAAATCGAAACACAATATAACAAAATCCAATTTTTAATACTATAATTTAATTAAATATTTAAATGTTACCATTTATAAATTTTTTTTATTATGTTGACTTAATTAAGATTTATTAATAACTTCCATATTTAATAGCACACAATGCAAATGACCAATATACTCTTAATGATTAAATTTAATTAAAAAATAGAATTTTCCTATTGGTTGAAATTAGTTTACACGGTTTCTAAGAATTGCATGGTTTTCATTTGAATGTGCCTTTATATATATATATATATATATATATATATATATATATGGCCCATTCAAGAAGAATTGATTAGTTTGAGGTAACTGTGAGATCCAATCTCAACCACAAATCAACGGATAAATAAGGAAATTAGTAATTATGGTAGTCTGAGTTAAAATTATAATTAGAGGGCATTTTAGGTATTTTTAAAAAAACTCATCTCTCCTCTCTCCGACCTCCAATCTCCGGCCTCCGGTGAACATTATTCCGGCAGGTACCAAGTAATCACAAAGATACACAATGTGCTACTCATTGTGATATACTGTGATACCGTTGTGATACCAACTATGATACCAACTCAAACCTTAAAAACAAAATCAAATCCATTATGATACACCTTGATAAAACAAGGAAAATAATGAAAATGCATATTGTGATACAGTTCATAAAATAACACTACCTGATACATTGTGATACACTTTATAAAATAACAAAAATACATTGTGATACACCTTGAAAAACATCAAAAGTACACATTGTAATACATTTCGTAAAACACTACCTCAAGAGTAAAGTGGTTGTTTCCATAAAGACCTTGTCATAATATGTAAACTATAATATAACCATGGTTGTGTTTACTAGATAATGTTTGGGCATGTTGTCTAGATCTTCATTGTAGGTTGCTTTCAGCATGAATCGAATCATGTAAATGACCCAAAGAGTAGACACTAAAGTAGCAAAATCCAGAACAGTGTGAATGTCATGTTCCATCATAAAGCTACAAAACAATCTTACAGCTAGAAACATGGCTGTAAGCTCTTGTATCTGCAATGAAAGACCTGCCAAAGGCAAAATGCATCCATTTTAACTTCCATAGAACAATACAATGAAAAAGAACACAAATGTGGATCATAACAAAACATTGTATCCATTTCCTACTATATACTCTCAATAGAAACTGTCACAAATCCATATTGTTCTCATCTCGTTTCTTCGCGATCTGGGTTCTTTTGCATTATCGAGGTCTTGAGGCGAGATTCGTGTTCTGGTGCATCATCAAGATCTTGATTTGTCAAGATCTAGGTTTGTTGTGCATTGTCAAGATCTGGGTGGCATTATAGTGCACCGACAAGATCGAGTGGTAGTACACCGACGAGATCGATCTGACGAAATCTCCAATCTGGTCGAAGCTAGAAGTTTCCCCATTGAAATCTTTGATCTAATATAGAGACGTGAAGCCTTCACTCTCCTTTCCCTCCAATGACGTAAAATAAAGGACCAAATCTTTAATTCACGAGGACAAAATCTCTAATCTGACGACAATAGGGGAAGACGAGATCGAAAACCTTAAAGCAAACAGAGTTGCAGGCCAGATCGAGGTTAAAAGTCCAGATCATAATTGAGGTCATCTTCTTTGAGCAGGTCCAGGTTAGGCCTAGTGGTGAATATGGTGACTAGCGTCGGTTTAGAGTGGATGGAGTAGGAGATAATCACAGGGATGATGGGTGAGTATACATGTGCAGGCGGTGGTGTGGTTCTTGGAAGAAGATGAAAGGATTTAGGTTTCGGTTTAGGTGTTTTTATAATAAATATTTACCAAACCCTTTGTTTTATTTTAGTAAATAACATTAATTATTCAAAATGATTGGCTCATATTTGACCTCACAGTTACCACAAACTATCTAGTTCTCATTTGATTAGGCTCCTATATATATAGAGGAGCGATCAAATGAAAACCGTCTTCATTTGTGTAAACCATATAAACCAATTTCATTCATCCATTTTCTTGATCAATGGTCAAGATTAGTTTAGTTTATATTAAAAAGTTAAAAATAAAAAATAAAAAATTTATTTTTAATTGGAAAAAGGGCAAAATTGTAAAACCTTCTATATCAATAAATCGGGTATAATCATCAGTTTCCTTAATCAACCCCATTTTGAATAAGAAAACAATATTTTTAACTATTATATTTAATGAATGAAATGATTTCACCGTATTTTTTACGATACACAAATTAACGTCTTCTTAGATGAGCCATCTGAATTTTCATTTTCTTAGAAGATGGATCCGTTTCAACCTTATTATGAAATGGTTTCACTGTTTGCCTATTAGATAAGACATTTGTCATTTTCATGTTTTCGGTAGATGGATTCGTTTCAATCTAATTATGAAATGGTTTCACTATTTGCTTATTACACAACATGTTCTTAACAATTATGAAATGGTTTCACTGTCTTTATGCAATTATGAAATGGTTTCACTGTTTGCTTATTACACAACATGTTCTTGTGAGTCCAAAATCACTAATCAATCTTCATTTATTTCACAACAACAATGGCAGATCTGGATTTTGCATGTAAGAACTTCAAGAACACTTGAGAGGAAAAGTCAATCCTTACAATTTCAGTCAAACCTCTCAATACGTATGAAATTTACAATACGCTCACCTCTCTCAAATTACAAAGGCTAGCTACCTATTTATATGGTCAACCTAACTAAATAAAGTCAAAGTCAAACTTCTATACGAAAAGTCAAACACGCTGACATTTACAATTATAGACTATTTATAATCTTTCAAGACGAATACAATTAATACTGATTTCTCAGTCCTAACATTCTCCCCCTTTGTATTCAGACTTGAAAGAAAAATCTGCGCTTTGGTTTCACTATTTGCTTATTACACAACATGTTCTTAACAAAATGAAACAATTTCATCAAAATTGTTGATAAGAAAACTAGATTATGCACGAATATTATATTAAGCAACCAGTTCATCCCCAAAAGTTTTATAAAACAAGCTACTCAATGAACGTTTTTACGAACTAATCTGCATACGTTTCATAAAACAAGCTCCTCAATGAATGTTTTGTAAATAAATCTAACATGAATCTGTTTCACAGCTGATAATGAAATTGCTTCACTTTTCACTAATTACACAGGCTTTTTCTTATCTTTTCTGAAATGGTTTCACTTCCTTCACGCAACCATATCATCATGCACCCATTTCCTGATGCACCCATTTCATCATGCATCCATTTCATTATCATTTTCACTTACTTAATGCACCAATTTCACCATGTATGAAACCGGTTTCATCATGCACCAATTTCATAATCATTTTAACTTCATGCACCAATTTCATCATTTATGAAACCAGTTTCATGAATATTTTTTTTATTCTATTACTTATTTCATGAATTTATTAATCTAATAACTTACGATTTTCATGAATCTTGGTAATAATAAACTGAGACACAATATAACAAAATCCAATTTTTAATATTATAATTTAATTAAATATTTAAATGTTACCATTTATAAATTTTCCTTTATTATGTTACCTTAATTAAGATTTATTAATAACTTCCATATTTAATATAAAACAATACAAATGACCAATATATCCTTAATAATTAAATTTAATTAGAAAAAAAATGGAATTTTCCTATTGGTCGAAATTAGTTTACACGGTTTCTAAGAATTGCACGGTTTTCATTTGAACGTGTCTTTCTCTCTCTCTCTCTCTCTCTCTCTATATATATATATATATATATATATTGATAGATTGTATTATTTATGAACATTTAAGCATGTTTGACTCGAAAGAGTATATGCTCGAACAACTCAACTCGGCTCAGTTCGACTCAAAATATTTAATCAATTTTTCAAACAAACCGAGTTAAACATTGATTTTATGAAGCTCAACTCATCATGTTAAACAAGTTCTATTTTATATTCAAAACCGACTTAAACTCAAGGATTATTAAATTCGAGCCAAAAATAAATAAATTCAAATTCGAATAGGTTATTAAAAGTTGTACTCCTTTTACATCCCTACCTCCAAATATGCCCTCCTTTTAAGGGTATGTCATATGGCTACCTACTTGTCCCTATCAAAGTACACTACCTCAATCCTACGTATTCTAAAATCACTATCATATGTCGTATACATTAATACATTCCCATATATTTTAGACAAATAATTGGTCAAATGGGTTTGGATATTCGTTGACTTGCTATGATTTTTGTTGTTCATTTTTTTTTTAATTTTATAAATAATTCATATCTTAAATGAAAAATCAATCAAAATAGCAATTTCGATATTAAATTCACTTTTTGATTATTTTTTAAATTAAATTCTCATTTTAATTATAACTTACGCAAATGGTCTACACATTTACATAAGTTTGATTTTCTTAAAAAAAAAGGAAACAACATATTTACATAAAAAAAAAGAATCCTTTTTCTCTTTTTTTTTTAATCTGAAAATGGGTTTTATATAAATACACAAGTCATTTATGAAAACTCTGATTAAAACGAGAATTCGACTTTAAAAAGTAGCAACAAAGTAAATTAATTAGAAATTATTTTTTAAATTGATTATCAAAATTCTCTAGTAAAACATTGAAGAAAAATTATATAATTTGGATGATTTTTAAATCGTTTTATGTTTATTTAAATGAGTAAAATATAATCTAAATTAGGTGATTGGGTAGATAAATAAAGGACGGTGCCTCGTGGGAAGAACATGTTGGCATACTTGTGACACGTAATGTCTACGAAATAACGAGGAGGCACCGACAAAACTATGAACAGCAAACCACGCCAACTTTTATTTTATATAAAAAAAAAACCAAGTAATCAACCAATTTTAAATTAATTTTTATTTTTAAAACCCAATTGCACGTTTATAATTTGGGTCACTCTCTTATTATATACATGTGAATATGTGATATCTTAGATAGTTAAATCCTCTCAGAAAAATAGTTAACGAAATATGTTGTGTAGAATAAAATTAAATCAAAATATTATGTATTTTCACTCATTTTTAAGTACTAAAAGGGTACTCGCACAATGCAATAAGATACATCTTGATTTTAATATTTCATTTTACTTTTTATCTCAGTCGATGCTATAATATGGTGGTATGTGATTTTGAAAAGCGATAATGTTTTTATTTTTGAATAAAATATAAATTTGAATATATCATAAAAATTTGACAAAAATATATCGATATTAGTTCAAATTAACCATTTTAAATTTCTATTTTTGTATAATTTTTTATTATAATTTAATTTAGATTCAGTAACGAAGTAATCTATATTTGGTTTAATAATATAATTTT
The DNA here is from genome assembly GCF_001531365.2 of Cynara cardunculus var. scolymus. Taxonomy (NCBI): domain Eukaryota; kingdom Viridiplantae; phylum Streptophyta; class Magnoliopsida; order Asterales; family Asteraceae; genus Cynara; species Cynara cardunculus. The sequence continues at coordinate 39,425,685 of NC_037528.1, read as the reverse complement.
CTTATAAATATAATAATTAATTATTTTATTCGAACTCGATAATTATCTTAATTATATTTTAGATTTTTTATATTTTAAATGAGATGTTTATCCTATATTTGATTATGTTCATCCGCAATTACTTACACGAACTCAAACATGGAGCTTTAATAAGTAGTATTTATGCATAATTTACTTGTAATTTTGAATTTTAAGTAATATGCATCAATATACAATACTTCATGC
>NC_037528.1:39407009-39425105 GCF_001531365.2 Cynara cardunculus var. scolymus | reverse complement strand
TATTTATAAATTGTAAATTAATAATTATAGAATATATTTTCTATTTTTAATAGATATTGCATAATATGATTGTTTAAGACAAATTTTACATTTTAATTAATTAGATTGATTAAGAGGTAGATAATTCAACACAAATATTTCAGGCTTCTACCGATGATGAATTATAATAATAGCTTCAACAAAATTCTGAGATGCACTCAAATGACTTTCATCACAACTCTGCTCTGACCTAGTTGGACATATTTGGTTGAATCGAGATTAACTGTGACTTACATTATTATCTATTATTAACACTTTTTTTAATTGTAGTATAAAATTATGATTATATTCTAATTTCTTTTCAAATATGTTAAATTAAAATTAATATAAAAAAGTGAAAATTAATAATTATATATGTATTTCTTTATAATTTTATAATATATATTTAAAAATTATTGTGTGTGTTTGGTGGATGGGTTTTGGGATAAGATTGCCACGTACGAATAGGAAAGGAATAGTAGTAGGCACTTCTCTTGTAAAATAAACTAAAACATAAATCATTTGACTTTGATATATGTGATATTAAATTCACAAGACTTCCATAGATTTAGAGCTAAGTGGTTTCTATTGTCATGTATAAATATGGTGAAAAGTATATCGATTCCTTGATTATTTTTAATTTCATGTTTATTTATGAACTGTGTTTTAGAATGAAATTAATCTGATGTATCTTTATACAACTCAATAATGTTGACGTTAAATTAAGATTGATCTAATTATGAAGAACTTTTCTTATGATTCTAATCGGAACCCACCCTATATAAATCAAATTGATTGTACGGATAAAGTTGTTTATGTATATATTATATAAAGTTGTTATTTATTTAATGTGCTTAATAAACTATCTGAATGATGAAAATGACATTATTACCCACATTATTTGTTTTGTATATAAAGCTCCATGTTTTTGCTTTGATTTCTCCTCTATATTCCATAAATTGATTTAAAAAATGGATCAAATACTAACATAAATTATGTTTTGATATTTCCATACTATGTTCAATATTTGCTACTATGGTATGCTAATTTTGTTTAATGAATCAATTCAATGCACTGATTTGAAATGAGTTATTCAATCTCTACTGCTACAAATCTATTAGAACAACACAAATATATGTGGATTAAAAGTGCATTTTAATATTGTAGATTAAAACGGATCATGAGATAACAAATCAACCGATATATACATTTGGAGAAATATGTTGAGATTATAAGGTATATAGCATTAACTGGGTAGTTATTGGTTCGTGAAACAGGAATTTGATCCCAAGCCATCATATAGAGCATTCTTCTTCTTTTTATTTTTTTGGTTCCACGGTTATACTTTGTAATGAAAATCATCGATTCCTGTTTGATATTTCTTTCTTTATTTTTGCTAAATATAGACAACATCACTAGGGCTGTAAACGAATCGAACGTTCAGCGAACCGTTCGTGAACCGTTCGGCGGGAAGTTTGTTTATGTTCGTTTATTTAATAAATGAACGAACATGAACACATTTTTTTGTTCATTTAGTTAAACGAACGAACATGAACAAAAGTCTCGTTCGTTCATTTATGTTCGTGAACGTTCGTTCATTTACTGTTCGTTTACGTTCGTTTATATTCGTTCGTTTATATATTAAATTTAATATATAATCTTTTATTTATTTACTTTGAATTCAAATAATATTTATTTATGTTCGTTTAATCTATTCGTTTACCCCGTTCGTTTATGTTCGTTCGTTTACGTTCGTTTAGCATGTTAACGAACGAACATAAACGAACACGAACACACCTTATTTCTAAACGAACGAACACGAACACACCTTATTTCTAAACGAACGAACACGAACACAAAGATTTTCGTTCGTTTACTGTTCGTGTTCGTTCGTTTATTCTGTTAAGTTAAATGAACGAACATGAACAAGCCTCCGTTCATGTTCGTTCGGTTCGTTTACAGCCCTAAACATCACTAAATACGGAGGGTCATATTATTACCTGAATAAAGTAGGACAACACCACATACACAATTGATTGTTTCATCAATCCTGATTAGCAAACATATGCACCGATAACCTCAAGTATTAAAAAACATCAGATAGAAGTTGTTGAAAACGTCGATCGATCAATTCAGAACCCTAGTGATTGAAAACAATTAGAAGAAAGAAAACCTACTAGACGATGATTGATTCAGAACCCTAATGGTTGAAGACGACGATCAGTACATTAATAAACAACACCTTCAATCTTGGATTTCCTTACTTCATCTTCCTTTTTACCTGTGATTCTCAACTAATATAGCCATATTACCCTATGCATTTTCAGCCCTAGAAAATGAAATCGTTCCTGACAAACTAAAATCAATGAACAAAACAATCTTAGGGATGGGAAGAAGCATCAAGGATGGAAAGAGGTAGGGGCGGATGAGATAGCAAGGTGGAGGGGTGTCGTCTATGTGCTTGAGAGATTCTCTAGAAAGGGATTTCTTCATAAAGACTAGAGTTGAAAAGTGATGGTTGAATCATAAAGCTTACCCTTGAGTTGAGCGAATAAGCTAGTATCCAGATGATTAAGTCATAAACAAACAATTATGTATAAACCATACTGCCATACGACCTATTATGCCAACTCCAAACAACCTCTTGGGGTCTGTTCGTTAACAGCTTAATAAGTTTAATGGGACTCACAACTTATTCGATTAGCTATAAATGATTGTTTAGTAGTAGCTTATTGATATAAAAAGTGGTTTATTCAATAAACTTCTAGGGGGTTTAATGCTGAAAGCATTTTTTTTTTCCAAAACTACCCTTCCCAATTAAAAACATGCTCCTTCCATATATGAAAAACCCTCCCAAACAAAAAATTTCTCAATATATACAAATAGTTTTATCTATATAGAACTTGATGGAAAACCAACCAAATAGTCCCTTAGGGTTGTTTATCTTTCAATTAATGAGTTTAATGTTCTAGAGATTTTATTCACCAAGTAAGATATGATTGTTTATTTAAAGTGTAATGATTAAGGGGCTGTTTACTAGGCTCTGACCAATCAGCAACGCTGACTCGGTCAGCAGTTAGATTGTTTACCAAAGTACAGATCTGATCAAGAACTGACCGAGGTACTGACCGAGAACTGACTGAAATAGCACGAAAATCATGCTTGCCCGGGTCATATATCCACTTCCAAAGAATGCCCTCTTTTTCACGATTAGGTTTCCTCCCCTACCGTCACTTCTCCTCCATCCCCAGCCCCGCTCGTCGCACCTCCTCCCTCCCCAGCCGCTCATCGCACCTCCTCCTTCCATATCCGCAAATGTACATTTCTGTGATGTTTGATTCTAAACTATGTGATGTTTATATTTCAAATTAATGCTTTGATTTTGGTGGGTTTTGTTGAGAATGTGTGTTTGATTGCTCGTCATCAACTTCATTTCACCCAAGCACCCCAATTTCATCGTCGTCGTCAAGTGGGTTTTCACTGCTGTTGGAGGAATTTCGTTGTGGCCATGGGTTTAGGTTGCAGGTAAGGTGTTTTTTGGGTGTTTCACGTGGCTACCAACGTTGAGGGTGCTTTGGGAGAGAGGATGGAGAAGAAGGTGATAGTAGGTTGATGAACGGAGAAAGGGGTTGGCCATGGAGGTGGTTTTCTGAGGTAGGTTATGGAGGTTCACCACTCCAGGTCATTACCCAAAAAAAAAAAAACAAAGTAAATACACTATTAGCAACATTATACATAGATTATAATATATTATACATAGGTTCACCACTGAGGAATTTATTGGTAAGCATTTATTTAAAATATACATTTTGTTTTTTTTTTCTTCCGTTGAACTATTAATAACAAAAATAATCATATATTATTCAATCTCTAATTACAAATAGGGTTATATTGGTCATTATATTTTTGGTAAGCACTTACCAAAAATATTTGGTAAACATTCTTACTTGAGACAGCACTTACTGGGATAACACTTACCCGGTTCAGCACTCTTACACGGACAACACTTACGCGGTAAAATTTGGTAAACAACCCCTAAGTTGTTGCCCAAACTAGTTGAACTAAATAAGCCAAAATAGATATGTTGTCTTGGTTAAACCATTCTCTTTAGTTTTTTTTTTTTCCAATATTTCCCTTAATGATTCAACCATATCCTAACATCCTCCCTCATCACTACTCCTTTCCTTTCCCCTACCCTTGTTGTTTTGCCCATCCTTCCATGGTTTGGATTGTCTACACTTGAAGTCGAATTAGACATTCATTTTACCTACAAGTTTTCTCTAGTGATGCTTGTAAATCCACCAAGAAGATGAAGGATACATTTGCCATTATCTATATATAAAGACTTGAAGCTCAAACATGTTCTCCTCCAAGAAAACTTCTTCACTAATGTTTATGTCCAAACAATGGAAAAAACGTCAAGATATTGTCACTAGCAACTCTTTTATCCCTTACTGTTTGTTTGTTTATTGGTTGATCAACTTTAAGAATTTATTGTTAATGCTCGTTGACCAATTTCATTGTTAAGCTTAACATAAAAGAAAAGAAAAAAAAACAAATAGTAATGAATAAATTGGTTATTTTTGTTAGTGCATATGTCCAAAGTCAATTATCGGATGATTATGTTTGAACCATTGTACGGTAATTAATTAATGAAAGACATTGTCTAATTATTATGTTTACATATTGTTCTATATAATAACCTTAAAATAATTGTATTCTAAAATATCCCTAGTCAAATATTAATTAGGATTTAGTTTGAATTAATATGGTATGACTACTATATACAAGGATTTATATGGAGATATAGAATCCACATATGGGTATAAGATAGGATCTTGTGTACCGACGTGACTCACTATGAGAACGTTTCATTGGATGTCATTTGAGTATCATAGACGTTTCTTATTTGGTTGTTATACATGTAGTCCTTTGATTTGAGATCATGGAGTTTGCTTTGGGTGAGTGGTGTACTTTGATAACTAATTCTAGTCATTACGTAATTGGATTACAGAATGGTTGTTCGGTATTGTCATGTATTACTTAGTAGTACTAGCATGGATCAAGATAGATTTGTTTCTCTTGGATGACAAAAGTAATATCCTAGGGCCCTCGATTGAATAGTATTGGGGAAGTACATGCATGCTCAGATAGTTAGAACAAGATATTGATATTTGTCTTATCAGTGTATTCCAGAATCGAGAAACTAAAGATCGGAAGATAACTCATGTTTCACTCTGGATATCGAGACAAGGGAACATAAATGCATATACTAATAATATTCACACAGTTTGTTGATTAGCTGAATCACCAAACTTTATCATTTGGGTAAGGATGATGTATTGCTAGATGTCACTCTTCGTTTATAATTATAATAGGATTTATAATTATTACCAATGTGATAAAGTACCAATGAGTAATATGTGAAACAACCCACCATGTATTAACCAGTACTAGCATACAAAATTCATGCTTTAACATGCATTAGGTCCCAATATTTACAAACATTTTAGTTTATTTACATATAACAACCCAACAATATGGATTAACAAAAAATTTGTCATAACAAAACTTTTTTCCATATTATATCTTCTCTTTGCCTTTATCCTTTGATGTTTGATGACCTATAAAATAAATTATTACAACAACTGAGAGTTAGACCAAAAGGTTTAGTGAGTGAATCTCCCTCCTGCAAATATAATCTGGTGTAATAATCTAATACAATTCAAACTTGATTTTTACTGATATAATTAACAACGACCTATCGCGGTTATATCGTCATTTCCTTTATCGCGGTTACACCTCCATTTCATCTCAGACATTACTACGATGAAGGACAATCCGGACAAAAAATTATCGATGAGGATTTTATCGGACAATACTTGATCCGTGAAGGTCTCATCGGATAACACTTTATCGGTAAGGGTCCTTACCGGACAACACTTGATAGGTGAAGCTCTCATCGGACAACACTTTATCGGTGAGGGGTCCTTATCGGACATACTTGATCAGTGAAGGTCTCATCAGATAACACTTTATCGGTGAAAGGTCCGTACAGGAGAACACTCGGTCGATAAGGGTCCTATATGGACAACACTTTGATCGATGACAGAGTTCATCGGACATCCTTTTGAGCGATGAGGAACCTCATCGGATGATGCCTTGTCCGATGAGGGATCTCATCGGACAATGCCTTTATTCGATGAGGGTTCTCATCGGGTGATGCCTTTGTGCAATGAAAATAATAGCAGTTTATATGAAATGTAAATATGACATCAATTCACCAGTCAATTATCATATAACTGATCCTACTACCAAACATGTAATACCCTTATTTAACAAAACAATATATAGACTCACCTTTGCCTAAATCTTAGCTTGAATAAATGCTTATGCCTTCTGCCTTCTTTCCTTGTTAAACTTTTTCCAAAGCTGATCTCCCCCAAAGAAAACTAGAAACCTTCTACAGTCAAACCTCACTTACGATATATAGTAAGTGAAAAGAATAAAGGAAGGGGAGAGGATTTGGCCGGTGCATGCGCAGTCACCTCCCCCATGCATCACACCCATTAAAATCTTAATTTTTTATTGAAACAAATATACTTAACATAAAGAGGATACATAGAATCATATGTTGATCCCTCTGTTTCTCGGTTTGCTAGACACTTCTTTAAATTTGATAAATGAAAAGTGTTATGAATACCACTTAATTCCATAGGAAGCTCTAATTTATATGTCACTTCTCCAATTTGTTCAAGGATAGGAAATGGTCCAATATACCTTGGGCTTAACTTTCCTTGTTTCCAAAATGAACCACTTCTTTACAGGGTGATACTTTCAGCATTACTTTATCACCGACTTAAAACTCAATCGGCTTCTGATGTTTATCAGCGTAACTTTCTGTCGATCTTGAGCTACTTTCATTCGTTCCTGAGTTTGATTAATTTTATCTTTCGTTTGCTGAACTATTTCAGGTCCAGCCAACTGCCAAAGTCAAACGGTTGTTTTCCTTCCCCACTCCCTCTTTTTCGCCATATGCGGTGGCGGCTCAAAAGTCCTTTGACACGAGTCCTAGTCGTTGCGTTGCGGTCTATTTCCTGGCTTCATCCATACCATGGATCCATGAATTGTTTCCTTGCACGAGAAAAGAGCTCGTTTCTCGCCCACCTCATTCCAACAGAACGGTGTTCGATAGTTTCGTCCGTATAATACCTCAAAAGGTGCTACTTAGATACTCAAGTGATGGCTGTTATTGTAGAAGAATTCAATCAAAGATAAATGACTATTCTACGATCCTCCAAAATCAATAACACATGTTCGAACCATATCTTCTAATGTCTGGATTGTTTGTTCAGTTTACCCATCTGTTTGTGGATGATAATTTATACTTAACTTAATCTGTGAACCCATTTCTCTTTGAAAACTCTTCCAGAACATAGACGTGAATCGACTGTCTCGATTAGAATTTATTGATAATGGAACACGATGGCATGTCACTACTTTATCAATATATAATTTTGCTAACCGGTTCATCGAATATGATTCTTTTATCAGTAAGAAATGAGCATACTTAAATATTCGATCCACAATAACCCATATGGCATCATAACCCTTCGGTGTTTTAGGTAATTTGGTTATGAAATCCATAGTGATGTGATATCATTTCCAAATTGGAATTTCTAATGACTGCAACTTACCATAAGGGCATTGATGTTCTATCTTCACTTGCAAGCATGTCGTACACCGTTCAACATGTCTGACTATATATTTCTTCATGTCCGACCACTAGTAATATTGTTTCATATCTCGATACATTTTGTTTGTACCCGGGTGGATAGAAAAATGAGATTTGTGTGCTTCACTTAAGATGCTTTCTCTGAGATTAACATAGTACAGTACCCAAACCCTGTCCTTGAAACACAATAATTCTCGGCCGTCTTTTACCAATTCAAATATCACCCCACCAAGTCGTTCTTGTTTGATCTTGTCTTCTCTCACAGCCTCGCCTTGGGATCTTTGCAGTTCTTCATGAATGCTTGGTAATAACTCTAATCTTAACGCTATAACTTTAATTGTACCGCTCCTTTCTTAACGGCTTAAAGCGTCAGCCACCGTATTTTCCTTGCCCGGATGATACAAAATCTCACAATCATAATCATTAACCAGCTCTCACCAGCATCTTTGGAGCATATTTAATTACTTTTGATGGAACAAATGTTGAAAACTTTCATGATCAATAAAATTTTGCATTTAGTCCCATACAAGTAATGCCTCCAGATTTTCAAAGAAAAAATTATGGCTGCCAGTTCCATATCATGGGTATGATATTTTTTTTCATGATCCTTTAACTGTCTTGAAACGTAAGCAATAACCTTTCCACGTTGCATCAATACCCAGCCGAAACCCAGTTTTGAGGCATTACTATAGACCACAAAATCTTCTGTACCATCAGGTAAAGATAGAATTGATGTCCTACACAGTTTATCTTTTAACATTTGAAAAGCCTTAGCTTGTTCCTCCTTCCATTCAAATCTCACATTATTTGTCGTCAATCCGGCTAACGGGGTAGCAATACGAGAAAAATCTTATATGAACTTTCGATAATAACCTGCCAGCCCAAGAAAACTCATGATTTATGTTGGTGTTTCCGTGCTTCCTACTTCTCGATGGCTTCAATTTTGAGAGGATCTACCTTTATACCCAACTCAGAAATAACATGGCCCAAAAATTGAACCTCTCGTAACCAAAACTCACATTTTGACATCTTAGCATACAACTTTTCTTGTTTCAACAATTCCAAAAGCAGTCGTATATGATTTGCGTGCTCTTCCTCTGAATGAGAGTATATCAGAATACCATCGATAAAAACAATAACAAATTTATCGAGATACGGACGACATACCCTATTCATCATGTCCATAAATGTTTTTGGTGTGTTTGTAAGCCGAACGGCATTACCAGAAACTCGTAGTGCCCATAACGCGTACGAAATGTCGTTTTCGACACACCTTCTTCTCGAACTTTCAGCTGATGATAACCGGATCGTAAAATCAATATTTGACAAGTAAATGAGCTCAATCAATTGATCAAATAAATCATTAATTCTTGGGAGGGGATACTTGTTCTTGATTGTTAACTTATTTAACTCACGGTAATCGACACACATTCTCATCGACCCGTATTTCTTCTTTATAAATAATATCGGTGCACCCTAAGGAGATGTACTTGATCGGATAAAACCTTTATCCAATAATTCTTTTAGCCGTGACATTAACTCCTTCAACTTAGACGAAACTAATCTATATGGAGCATGGGCAACTAACGCAACTCCAGTTAACAACTCAATCTGGAATTCTATTGATCGATGAGGAGGTAAAATCGATAGGTCTTCCGGAAATAGTTTGGGAAATTCACTTACAACAGGGATACCCTCCATCTTATTCTTTTTTTTTTTCCTTTATATCGATCACATAATCAAGGAAACTAATACACCCCTTCTGCATATACTTCCGAGCCTTTAAAACATAAATAAGGCTGGAATAACGATATCATCTGTCGTCATAGAATATAACCGGTCCATTCCCCAGTAAGTCTATATGAATCATTTTCTTATTACAGATTATATTGGCTTGGTTTTTAGCCAACCAATCCATACCCACAATTATATCAAATTCTCTTAATGGTATAAGAAATATCTGGATGGGTATCTCACTCCCTTCTACTGATATGGAACAATCATCAAAAACTTCCTTAACTGACACTTCTCTATCATTTGTTGTTTTTACTATCAAAACCTTATCTAATACTTTAAGTTTTAAACACACGCAACCAACAAATGATGGTGACATAAAAGAATGATTTGCACCGGAATCAACTAAAACTTTGGCACATACTAAATCAACAAAGAATGAACCTGTCACCACTTCAAGATGTTCTTCAGCCTCGCCTCTCATCATCTGAAAGGCTCGTCCCCTAGCCATTGCCTCTCCACGTCCGCTAGGAACATTGCGATTAAACATTGGCCCCCAGTTGGGTGGAATATTCCTAGCATAATCAGGTCTTCGGCTCCCAGAATAACCAAATCCCTGTCCCCCCCCAGAACCAGATCCCCGTCCCTTAGCTTGCGGACATTCAACATTAATATGTTGGGAGGAATTACAATTAAAACATCTTCGTACCATTCGGAAATCTTTGGCTATATGTTCTGATTCTTGACATTTGTAACATGTTTGGGTCTCAGTGTTGCATTCTCCTTGATGTATTCTATGACATCGAGCACATGTTTTATCAGCAAACCTTGACATTGGACGATTTAGATTTCCAGCAAATATAGGTCTACAAAAATCAGTTGCTATTGCTTCTTCTTTCCTTTTTCTCCCCAACCCTTTCTTGTGGTTGACGTTAGATATCCTGCTCCAAAAATTTTGCAGCATCAACTGTCGCTCGAAATGTAACCGGATTCCTAGATATTACATACTTTCAGAGATTAGACTCCAAACCCCAAATATATTTTCTTACTTTGCTGCTTTCCATAGCAACATAAGCTTCAGCAAATTGAGACTGTTCCATGAATACCTCTGTATATTGGCGAACCGTCATATTACCTTGTTCTAATCAAAGAAATCGTCCTCTAGCTTTCAAACAACAGCTTCATGATGATACTGAATTTTAAATCTTACTACAAATTCTTCCCACAACATTGTCTTCAAAATGTTCGGATCAAAATTCAACATAATTTTCCCACCAATATAGTGCACTTGATCGCAACCTTGATACTACAAACATCACTTTATCTTCTTCTGCACTTTTTCTAATCTGTAAACTTAATTCAATCTCCTTAAGCCAACATATTGCTTTAACAGGATCACGCTCTCCGAAAAACTTAGGGGGTTTGCATGCAAGAAACATCTTGATATCACCTTCCTTTTCTACCAAATATGAAGTTGGTGGTGCAGACATAGTTGTTACTGATGTACTTGCTCTGGCTTTTTCACGAAAATTCGGGTTCCTCATTCCTTCCGGATTATATTGAGTGGAAAGCCCTAGCAAATTTATTAGATTATCCTGAAATTTTCCCAGTTCAGTTGCTAACATTTCATGGGTAATAAACCTAGGGTTATGAGCACGACCTCTAGCCCTGTTCTGCCCCGTCCATGGTCTGACATAGAGCTTTCTTGTACCGACATTTCTTGTTCTGTATGAATTTCTTGTTGAATACCTCTTCCTCTTTCTCATCCCCGACCTCGACTTCTTGTTTCAATGGTTGTAGCAATTTCTGGATTTTCTTTTGTATTCAGCCTCTTCCATGGCCCGTAAAAGTTCTTCCAGAACGATCAAGATTATCTGCCATACTTACTTAATACTTGTAAGACTTTAACTTCCTTTACTACCACAATAAACACATATACAATTAATCACATACGAAAGTTTGATAATACGCTTACGCTTAAATCAGGTATTAGCAGTTCAAGATTACATTAATCTCATGTAATCTAACTATCCAATACTTATCACCATAACAAGTTCAATTATAACATATTCCCAGGTCCGAAATCCCGGTGGAACCTATTGTCACATACTCAATACCTCTAGTTTAAGTCTAAGTATTAGAAAAATATCCATATCTTTTAAACTAAGGTGCTGATACCAAATATAACAACCCACCATGTATTAACTAGTACTAGCAATCAAAATTCATGCTTTAACATACATACGGTCCCAATATTTACAAACATTTTAAGTTTATTTACATATAACAACCCAATAGTATGGATTAACAAAAAATTTGTCATAACAAAACATTCGTCCATATTATATCTTCTCTTTGCCTTTATCCTTTAATGTTTGATAACCTGTAAAATAAATTATTACAACAATTGAGGATTAGATCAAAAGGTCTAGTGAGTGAATCTTCATCCTGTAAATATAATCTGGTGTAATAATCAAGTATAATTCAAACCTGATTTTTACTGATATAATTAACAACCATCTATCGCGGTTACATTGTCATTTCCTCTATCGCGGTTACATCGCCATTTCATCTATCACGGTTACACAACCATTTCATCTATCGTTGTTACACCGCCACTTCATCTATCGTGATTACACTGCCATTTCATCTCAGACATTACTATGATGAGCGACAATCCAAACAATACTTTATCCGTGAGGGTTTTTATCGGACAATACTTCATCTGTGAAGGTCTCATCGGACAACACTTGATTGGTGAGGGTCTATTCGAACAACACTTTATCGGTGAGGGGTCTTTACCGGACAACACTTGATCAATGAAGGTCTCATCGGACAACATTTTATCGATGAGGGACCCTTACCGGACAACACTTGATTGGTGAAGGTCTCATTGAAAAACACTTTATTAGTGAGGAGTCCTTACCGGACAACACTTGATCGATGAAGGTCTCATCGAAAAAACTTTATTGGTGAGGGGTCTTTACCGGACAACACTTGATCGGTGAAGGTCTCATCGGATAACACTTGATCAGTGAGGGTCTCATTGGACAACACTTTATCGGTGAGGGGTCCTTACCGGACAACACCTGGTCGATGATGGTCCTATCCGGACAACACTTTGATCGGTGATAGGGTTCATTGGACATCCTTTTGAGCGATGAGGGACCTCATCAGATGATGCCTTGTCCGATGAGGGTTTCTCATCGGGTGATGCCTTGTGCGATGAAAATAATAGCAGTTTATAGGAAATGTAAATATGACATCAATTCACTAGTCAATTATCATATAACTGATTCTACTACCAAACATGTAATGCCCTTATTTAACAAAACTGTATATAGACTCATCTATGCCTAAATATTAGCTTGAATAAATGCTTCTGCCTTCTTTCCTTGTTAAAATTTTGCCAAAGCTGATCTATCCCAAAGATAACTAGAAACCTTCTACAGTTAAACCGTCTAAGTAAACGTCCTCTATATATAGGAGGTTTACTTTGCAAAACACGTTATTTGTACAAACCGTACAAACCCCATTCAACCAATAATAATTTTTCATATTGTTTTTTTTTTGTAATTATGAGAGGTTGATTAATCGTTCTTATTGTGGAGGGTGTTAATCATGGATATTATTATCATCTTCATTATTTTAATTTTAGAAAAATATATGAAACAGTTTTATTAAATTTCATTAAGTATTATACGAAACAACTTTATCAAAAAAAATTGTATGAAACAATTTCACTAGATTAGACAATTTCATGAAAAAAATTCACAAGATTAAACAATGAAATTGATGATGAGGGTGGTTTGCACGGTTTGTACAAATTGGGTGGTTTGCATTTGATCGCTCATCTCTCTCTCTCTCTCTCTATATATATATATATATATATATACGGAAAGGATTGTATGAGAAGGAGAGTTAACATGAAAAAGAAAAGATCTACACCCTTAATCACCTTCAATCTTAAACCCACCCATGAATCGCGTTTGATTTGTGGATTAATCCGGTACATCTCATCCTAATGTACATCTAAGGGTGGAGATCTCTTCTTACGCTTCTCACATTATATGTATATAGGGTATATTTCAAATGCAACCATGTCCATTTGTACAAACAATGCAACCCAATAAATTGAGATATTTATGGAAATGATGAAAGTTCATTTATTATGATTTGAATATTTATGAAAGATGACTATGGTTCATTAATTATGATCAATACTTTATATTAGGAAACAATCAAAACTTTTATGAAATGACATATTCATCAAATTAAATGGATGGTTGAGATTGAGTTGTACAAATGTAAAAGGTTGCATAATAACTCACCCCCTCTCTCTCTCTCTCTATATATATATATATATATATTTATATATATATAGGCAAATGATCGTGTAAGAAGAGAAGTTATAGTGAGAAGCATAAGAAGAGATCTGAATCCTATTGATCACTTTTAATCTCATGCCACCCATGAATTGCACTTTAGAAGGGAATTGATCTAATGTATCTTGGTGCACTTCATTAGTGTTTGACATTCAATTATGATTAATTCAAGGGTATAGATATTTTCTTACACTTCTCACTCGAATCCAACCTATATATATATATGAACCCAACCATATATATATATATATATATATATATATACATTGAATACATGTCTTCTCCCACATAGGTCCATAATACAAAAGTCTTTAATGTAAAATACACAACCCAAAAATTTCAAAATACATGTTCTTGCATCCTTGCATCTATGCTTCCAAAAACAGCTAAGCACATAGGGAATTAATTCACATAATGCTCTTTYCCTTATTATCTTTACCTGCACACATATTTTGAAAACACGAAATGAGGGTTAGACATGAATGTCTAGTGAGGTTCCCTTTTATGTAATGCAGGGTGAAGATCACCAAAACATTTATCAAATAATCATTTCACAACATGCAGAATAAAATCAAATCCTGTTTTGGTCCATCGAGCCTCTGGTTGTACTAACTAGAGCTTCTGGTTCAACGTGTAAGCCAACCAGAGCCTCTCTGGTCTGCTTTTCATAAAAAGATACTAAGTATAAAAATCCTTTTCTTAAAAACTTCTAAAAATATGATTTTGACATAGAAGCTCTTATTAATAGATACAGAGCCTCTGGTCCAATTAGTACATTTAGTAAAAACTTGTTCATTCTCCAAATCAATAACCAAAATCCTCTAGTCCAATAATGAGGACCAACCAGAGCCCCTCTGGTTTCTTACAAGGAACAACCAGAGCCCCTTTGATTCCTCATAAAAATAACCATTCTGCTCCAAAACACTTTTAACCAATATCAATGGCCATAGGCCAAGTTTTCCCATTCTCAATAAGAACAATACTATTATTTCTAATAAGAACAATATCTTTGAGTTCTCAAATCACAAAGAAGTAAGGACTCAAATCTATTGTAGTCTTAAAAGACATAATAGTAAGAGCTATAATATTCACATACAATTGCTACCCTTATATCCAAAAGACACCTCTCCTTAATATGTCACCCTTATTCCAAAAGACACCTCTCCTTAATATGCCACCCTTATTTCTTCTTCAAAATCTATGAACTAGTTCGGATGAAGGACCGCAGTCACAACCATCTTATCGAATCCTCATTCATAGTTTCATCCATAACATCTATAGATTAATTCCAAATGAAGACAGATCAAAATCATAATCGTCTCAAAAGAATATTCTCTATAGTTTTCAACCAACAGTTTTATCATTAAAACCTTTCAAACTCAAGAACAATCTATTCTTTCAATGATTTCCAAAAACATCATGTCCCTTTAAAATCCACAAAATAGGATTTCATTTCCCAAACTGTTTTAAAGAAGCAATCTCTTCTTTATCTTTTCCAAAACAGTTTTTAATACTCAAATATATAACAATAACACCTTTAAACTATCAAAATAGTTTTTACCATCTTTTCTTCAAAACCAACATGAAAACCCAGCAGTTTATATAACAATATATATAAAGGTTTTAGTCATCAAAAACTCACAGTGTATAGTCAACAGTATTTTTAAAACTCACAGTTTATAATCAACGGTAGTTTAAAAACTCACATTGTATAATCAACAGTATTTTTAAAACTCACAGTTTATAATCAACGGTAGTTTAAAAACTCACCTTAACAATCACAGATTCTGTAGTTTTAAAACACACTGCAAATCACAAGCTCTTCAAACAGCTTTGAACAAAAGATTTGTTCAAGAACACTTCTCACCGCCACAACACTCTTTTTCTCTTTCAACATATTTTTCTTCAAATGAAATGATAAGATAGAATCTTATCTTTTTATTTCTTTAAATACTCTCACCATGGCGGTGAAGATTATTTTAATTATAAAACTCATATGCGGTGAAAGCTTTAATCAATGAAAATAACCTTGGGTGGTGGGTTTTTCATTATAAAATTAATGATTTCTTGACCATGAAGGTATAAGTTTTTAAATAATATAATAATGTTTCCACCATAATATCTTATCACAAATAGGCATCACCTCATGTATGCTTCACACCACATGCATACATGTATAAATTACATACATATCATGCCATCTTTTCACATATATGCATGCACAATATCATGTTCACATTTCACATATATAGTTCATGCATTTCTACTTAGACATGCATATTTCACGTAATCCACATAACGAACACGTATAAATTACCTCAACCCAGGTTGTCTCAAACCTGGTTATAACATTATTTCTCCCTTAAAAGAATTCCGTCTCGAAATTCACTTATTCAAATAACCATGGATATTGGGTTTTCATATCAGATTCTAATTCCCAAGTTGCTTTTCAACCCTTATGAAAACGCCACTGCACTTTTACTAAACTGATCTTCTTGTTTCTCAATATTATGGTCTTTCTGTTAGTTACTGCATCTGGTGTCTCGATAAAGCTCTATTTATTGTAGAGTTTAATCTCAGGGAGTGGTATTGCTAAGCTTAAGTCTGCCAAACATTTGCGTAGATTTGATACATAAAAGATGTTGTGAATTAAGCGGAGTTCTTCTGGTAATTCCAACTGATAAGCTACCAGTCCAATTCTTTTGCAGATTCTGAATGGTCCAATATACTTTGGACTAAGCTTACCTTTTTTCCCAAATCTCATAACACCTTTCCATGGAGATACCTTTAATATTACAAAGTCACCTATATTAAATTCAATCGGTTTTCTTCGTTTGTCGGCATAGCTTTTCTGTTGATCCTGGGCAATTTTGATTTGTGCTCGAATCTGATCAATCTTTTCAGACGTTACTTGCACAATCTCGGGACCTGTCAGCTGTTTTTGGCCTACCTCATTCCAACACAATGGTGTTCGACATTTTCTTCCATATAAGACTTCATAAGGTGCCGCTTGGATGCTGGAGTGATAACTATTATTGTAGGAAAATTCTATCAACGACAAATGTTCTTCCCATGGTCCCCGAAGTCGATGACACAAGATCTCAACATTTCTTCGAGAGTTTGGATGGTTCTTTCACTTTGTCCATTTATTTGTGGGTGATAAGCCATACTCAATCTGATTTGTGATCCCAAAGCTCTTTGCAGACTTTCCCAGAACTTTGAAATAAAGCGACTGTCTCTATCAGATATGATGGACAATGGAACTCCATGTCTAGTCACAATTTCTTTAATATAGATTTGAGCCAATCTTTCCAATGAATAAGTCTCTTTCATTGGTAGGAAATGTGTAGACTTTGGTAGACGGTCCACTATTACCCATATTGCATCATAAGCTTTTGGAGTAGGGGGTAATTTCATGATAAAATCCATCGTAATATGATCCCATTTCAAGATCGGTATTTCTAATGATTGTAGATTCCCATAGGGCCTCTGATGCTCTATTTTAACTTGCAAACAAGTTAAGCATCRTTCTACATATCTTGCGATGTCTTTCTTGAGACCTGGCCACCAATAAAATATCTTCATATCTTTATACATCTTGTTGGTACCTGGATGGATGGAATAACGGGACTTGTGGCTTTCATTTAGGATGGTTTCTCGTGTATTCCCATAATTTGGTACCCATATCCGACCTTGGAAACATAATATTCCTTCACCATTCGGCTTCATGATGGAAATTATCTTACCCACTTTTTCTGATTTCTTGTTTTCTTCCTTGAYGGCCTCTGTTTGGCATCTTTGTATTTTCTTATGCAAATCTGGGTTTAAACTTATTTTCATCGCCACTGCCTTGATAGTTCCACTTTTCTTTTTACGGCTCAGAGCATCGGCTACAACATTAGTCTTTCCTGGGTGATACAAAATTTCATAGTCATAGTCATTAACTAATTCAATCCGTCGTTGCTGCCTCATATTCAGATCCTTCTTGTTGAACAAGTGTTGTAGGCTTTTGTGATCTGTATAAATTCTACACTTCGAACCCAATAAGTAATGCCTCCAAATCTTTAAAGCAAAAACCACGGCCACCAATTTCATGTCATGAGTTGGATAGTTTTTTGCATGATCTTTTAATTGTCGAGATGCATATGATATGACTTTCCCTTTTTCCATCAAGACACAGCCTAAACCCAACTTCGATGCATCACTATATACCGCAAAGTCTTC
>NC_037528.1:39404226-39406458 GCF_001531365.2 Cynara cardunculus var. scolymus | reverse complement strand
CGAAATGTTGTTTTTGCTATATCACCTTCTTTGACTTTCAACTGATGGTATCCTGATCGCAAATCAATCTTTGAGAAGTAACTGGCTCCTACTAGTTGATCAAACAAATCATCGATCCTGGGCAATGGATATTTGTTCTTTATGGTCAACTTGTTTAACTCTTGATAATCAATACACATACGCATAATGCCATCTTTCTTTTTCACAAACAGAACTGGAGCTCCCCATGGTGAAGTACTTGGCCTGATAAATCTTTTGTCTGACAAATCCTTTAATTATGTAACCAGTTCTTTTAATTCTGATGGAGCTAATCTGTATGGTGCTTTTGCTACAGGTGCTGCTCCAGGTATTAAATCAATCTAAATTCAATGAATCTATCTGGAGGTAGCCCTGACAAGTCTTCTGGAAAGACTTCAGAATATTCACTGACAACCGGAATTAATTCTTGCTTACTCTGTTCTTTCTTAGCATCAATTATGTATTAAAAATCCTTGGCATTTCTTTTGGATATATTTTCTGGCTTTCATCACAGATAGCAAATTGGTACGATGATCCTGATGATCACCATAAATTACAACTGTCCCTCTGTTAGGTAACATAATTCTAACCATCTTCTTATTACAAACGATGCTGGCCTTATTTTCTGCCAACCAATCCATCCCTATTATCACATCAAATTCTTTCATAGGCATGGGAAACAATCGGATGGGTAGCTCACAATCCTCAATCACGATAGTGCAATTTTTAAACATATAACTCACAGATACTTGACCGTTAGCAGTATCAACTACTAACTTATCGTCAAGTGGCACAGAATTCATACGAGCACAAAAGGCAAACGATGGGGATAGAGAAGTTTGCACCCGAGTTAAATAATACTTTAGGATGTAATGAGTTCACGAAAAATGTACTTGTTACTACATCGGGTGTAGTTTCTGCTTCATGTTTGGTCATTTGAAAAAATCGACCCCGCGCCCCACCCGTTGCTCCTCTGCCCATATTTGGTCTTCCTCGGCCTGTTGATGTATTGCTCCCCATGGTTAACTATGGGGATTTCAATTATGGACAATTTGGTCTGAGGTGATCTGGAGAATTACAATTAAAACACCTTTTAAATGTTGGGCAAACATTCGACAAATCGCCTGTTTCACCACATTTATAACATTTTCTTAGCTCAATCCTGCATTCTCCCTGATGAACTTGATGACATCGTGTTAGGACTGAGAAATCAGTATTAATTGTATTCGTCTTGAAAGTTTATAAATAGTCTATAATTGTAAAAGTCAGCRTGTTTGACTTTTCTTATAGAAGTTTGACTTTGACTTTGTTTAGTTAGTTTGACCATATAAATATGGTTAGTCTTTGTAATTAGATTAAAAAAGGAGAGCATTATTGTAAAAATCCATACGTAATAGAGGTTTGACCAAGATTGAATGTTTGACTTTTCCTCTCAAAGTTCTTAATGTGTTCTTACAAGATATATCAAGATTCTGCCATGGTTATGAAAATATGAAGATTGATCAGTGAATTTGGACTCAACAATTGGTATCAGAGCTGGAATGCAAGAAATCAGATAGAGAAATCGAAGAGATAAGTGAATTTTTTCTGATTTTTTTATGTTCTTCGTGTTCTTATTTTTTTTTTTGATTTTGATCCGATTTTTTCCATAAAATCTTGTGTTTTCATGTTATAAAAATGATCATAATGCTCGAAATTGAATTGTGAATCTTTGTTATTCACAAACTTTTATGATTTGATCAATTTTTATCAAGATTTAATCGATTTTTGAGTTTTAATTTTTTTTCGTGTTCTTGATTTTTTTTAAAATGTCAGTATTTTTTAGAGCAAAGTATACAGCAATCGGGGACAAGTCCTTTCATTGAATCTTTGTATGGGCATGTTTCCATGTTTTACAACTTTTGGTCCTTTGTATCCGGTTGATGGACCTTCTCATTTCCTCTTTTCTATTGCTTTCCTTTTTTTCTTGTCTGTTCTTATTTCTTTCTGTTACCTCCGCTGCGTCAACGGTCAATGAAAATGTAGCCGGATTCATGGCTATGACAAATTCTCGGATTGATGGTTTCAATCCCCAAATATACCTTTCCACTTTTCTAGATTCCGAGGAAATATAATGTTCTGCAAATCTTGAATATTCAATTAATTTCTCTATATATTCCCTTACAGTTCTGTTTCCTTGTTCCAATTTTAGAAAGTCTTCTTCCATTTGTCTAA
>NC_037528.1:39398278-39401196 GCF_001531365.2 Cynara cardunculus var. scolymus | reverse complement strand
GCGGTGAATGCTTTAACCAAAAGAAATAACCTTGGGTGGTGGGTTTTTCATTATAAAATTCATGATTTCTTAACCATAAAGGTATAAGTTTTTAAATAATATAATAATGTTTTCACCAGAATATCTTATCACAAATAGGCATCACCTCATGTATGCTTCACACCACATGCATACATGTATAAATTACATACATATCATGCCATATTTTCACATATATGCATGCACAATATCATGTTCATATTTCACATATATAGTTCATGCATTTCTACTTAGACATGCATATTTCACGTAATCCACATAACGAACACGTATAAATTACCTCAACCTAGGTTGTCTCAAACCTGGTTATAACACGTGAGACTAGTCTGTTTTCATGAGACCCATAAGACCATATTTTTTACACTTAAAACTTCACAACAGAATACTGTGAACGTAAAAAAAATCCGAACCTTCACAGCAGAAATATTGTGAAGGTTTTTGCTGTGAAGTTTCAAGTGTAAAAAGTGGTCTCACGAGAACAGCATGGTCTCACATGATCCCACGTCTCTCTCTCTATATATATATATATCTATACTACATATATAAGCATTTAGGTCATTATCTTAATTACAACTCTTGAAGCATATATTACAACCATTTTATGCAAAAAATTCAAAAAACTCTTAATTACAATTTCTTATGCATAATGTACAAGCTTTTTATGCAAGTATTTCCACAACATCAAATTTTAATTGGGTCAAACTTACCTTTTTCTTATCATACTTATAAAATTACCCATTTGGGCCGGTTTCTTCTCTTCTGTATCTATGTCTGCGACTGAGACCAAAACACCAAAATCTTCCTTCTTCTTCTGTAATTTTTCTCAGATGCGGCCAAAACATTTTGGGTTAGATAGCAGATACCTTTTTCTTCACAGACATTGTTTGACACAACAATGGTGGTTTTGATGTATCACCTCGATTAGATGTCCGATTTCATGTATCAAAAATATAACTCCCTCTTCCCTGTTGTTTTAATCTCACATCTCTTCGAAACCCTAGGATTTTCATTTCAATTTTAATTTGGAGGTATGCGATATTGATTTCTATTTCAATTTTGTTGATGAGATTTTAAACAACTTTCTCTTCTTTTTGGGTGTTGTTAAATCTCCCACAAAGTGTGGTACTGTTGGTATTCAAGGGATTGCTTGGGCTTTTAGGGGTATGATCTTTGCCCTTAGTTAATGCTTAGAACCTGGTTTCCTTGGTGTTTGACATCAAACAGTTTCAAAAATCAGTTTTTTTGGTTGAAAATGACCAATGCATGGTGCAGAAATATGAGAATACAATATTRCAGGTATTTCTTGAACTATTATCTTTAATTTCTTGCAATATTTCTCAAACCCATGTGGTTTCTTGAACTGTTATCTTTAATTTCTTCCAGTTAGAGAAATGGTTGAATTTTTATGGACAGATGGCATTTTAGCAATCTTTCTCAAMCAAAAATGGTTGAATATTCATGCAAAGGCTTAAATAATTCTTGATATCAAACAGTTTCTCATATTGATAATTTTTGGGACTGCATTCTTGTTTGGGACAGTCGGTATGCATTCTTGTTCTGTCTGCATTCTTGTTTGGGACAGTCGGTATGCATTCTTGTTCTGTCTGCATTCTTGATATCAAACAGTTTCTGTTTTTGATTAAAAAAAATTCAAATTGTTGGTTTGGTTGATTATTTGGACTGGACTGGTTTGGTCTGTGCTAAATTACAGCTTTACAACATGAAAATATAAACTTATTCATGCTATAAGAAAAAAGTCATAGTACAATATATTTACATAGCTAAATGTTTATAGTTTATTTATAGCATCCAAACTTTCAAATACTCCTATAGACTTGCAATCAACATGAAAACATTAACTGGTAGTAGTAGGATGAGCAATGTGCACATACATACCCCTGTGCATGCTGCTGCAATGCATACATACCAGATATCAAACATATTATAGATTTAATTAAGGACTTGTTAGTTCTTTGATATGCTTCAGCCAGGAATCTAACAAACAAACCTTTATTTGTCTTGTTTCTGACAAGGTTCTATCACCAAGCGAGAGAGGTGAGAAAATGGTCGTTCCAAAAGATGTGCGCCAAAATACCCCCTTTGGTGATTTGTATGACTAATAAAACTTCTGTATTTTGTTAGATTTGTATGCGTATATCCTAAATCATACATCTCTATGCAGCCAACTGCAGGCCTGAGACAGTTGGGAGTTGATGCATCTGAAAGAATTTTGCAAGCTGTAAATATTACTCTTCCGCAAACTTCTTTTCTTACCTTCACGATTTCCTCCTGTTTGAAGATTTCCATTTTTTATTAGTTGTTATTAAGGTCTTGTTTTTGAGCTCTTATGTGTCTCAGGGCTTAACCTGAAACTCCTTTTGATATTGGTTTGAAAGACACCACATTCCTTGTCATATCATATTCTTGCTTTGCATAATAAAACCTTTATCATACCTACAGGTGACCATAAATTATCTGTTAAAAGATTTGGTAAGAAATATTCAGACACTGTTGTGGTAGTTGATATGGGTGGTAGATCATTACAAATGTTCATATCTTTCCTGAACAAAGAACTTACACAATAACATCACATTATAAAGACAATAATAACCTACAAATATGTGATATGATAAAAATACATTGTTGTGCATCAACTTTGCATCACATCACATGCTTTTGCATTAGAAGGCAAATGGTATTTTTATCTGGATTAACCTTCCAAATTATGCGTTGTTGCATTTATCATGGAAAGACCTAATGATCATTGCTGAATTTATTTAGGATTGAGATATATTTTGCTACCTTTTGATCTGATCATATCATTGTATTCAGGAGTCACTACCTATGGAGCTGTTTTGTTGTTTATGGTACTTTTTGCT
>NC_037528.1:39396464-39397898 GCF_001531365.2 Cynara cardunculus var. scolymus | reverse complement strand
AGAGTTTTGTATTATAACTTATAAGTTCAAGTGTCACCATGATTTTGCTTTGATAGAGTTAAATTGCACTTTGTATCTTGTCCACTGATATGTCCATTTYTATCCAAACTTAAGAAGACTTCTTATCCATTCAAATATTGCAGTTAAAAGTTGCTATATCACTTTCATTTAACTTGCTCTGTATCTTCCTTGCTCACAGTGTACAAAATGTTTATGAGGTTGTACAATCGAGAAAAGGAAGCATGCTAAACGCCTTGGCTATGGTAACTATATTTTCTTGTGAACTATACTGTTTTGTTGGTCTTTAAGAGGCTTATTTGTTGTTTTATTATCTTTTCTTGATAGCTTGTTCCATTTGGCGTGCTGTTGGGGGTAATTCTGCTCTGGTATGCACCTTCTCTTTTGTATCTAGTTCCTGACCATTTACCATATTCTACTCCCTTAGCCCCCTTCCCTTTTTAGATGTCCCATGGAAATTACCACCTTTATAGTTGTGGTAGTTTGAAAATTTGTGGAGTCGATGCTTTCATGGGATGTAGGAGTTTCTTTTTTATGTTCTCAGGCAAACTTTTATCTGTTTTTCAGGGATTTTATGTCTCCATCTAATTTAATCGTAAACTACCCACATATGGTTGTGATGGGAATTGGACTAGCATTTGGATTCCTTATGGTAAGGTTATACGTTAATTGTAACCGAATATTATTGCCCCTGTTATTTATTAGATGTAGCCAAACAATTTGTGTTTTTAAATAAAATGTTCAAATCCTAGCGTTGGTGCCATGGTGGTGAAAAACTGACTGACTGACAGTAAAGGTAAAATAGGAACAATATCACCTACATAGTACAAAAACTAAAATATATCTTACAGTTTGATACAATACCATCCTATATGGTATAAAAACTAAAATATATCTTATARTTTGATAAAATACCACCTATATGGGTCGTATGACATGCTCAATAAGTTAATCTTCTCTTTTTGTTTCATGTCATGTGCAGATTGTTGCATTGCCTGGTTCAACAACATTGAGTTGGTTTTCTGGTCAAGTTCAAACGGTCAAAGCAATAGAGTTCCGGTTAATACATTTGGTTGCAACGCTAGGTTAATATGGAGTTCGGAGCACTTGGTTAATACATGTTGTAATCTTGATTCAAGTATCATAGCAAGAGAAACTACACTAATGATATGTGCAAGGCATAAACATGTTGAGTGTCTTAAGCTTCTTGTTGCTACCATTGATAGGCATAACAATGTTGTCTTCTGTAATTTTAAAATTTATTTATGGTGTAACTATGTTATTAATTTTCTGGTTAGTTGGTTTGTAGTTTGAGGAAAGAATTCAACTCTATCATGAAAGTAGAGAAAATAATAAAATGGTTTTAGCAAGTTTTAAAATTTTACCTACCGCTGCATTGCAGCGGGTAACCAACTA
>NC_037528.1:39353503-39395314 GCF_001531365.2 Cynara cardunculus var. scolymus | reverse complement strand
TATATATATATATATATATATATATATATATAGTCAAATGTTATTTTAAGAAATGATAAATATTTGAGAAGTAAAGAAGCAATCATAACCCTATACACACACACATATAGAGGAAAGTTAAAATGCAAACTCAATTTTCATTGTAAATGTGATGACTGATCATGGCACTCCATTTTATTTGATCCAACAATTCATATTAAATATATTTTTTAATTAAAATTACTAATTAAAGCACGATTAGGGGTAAAAAAAGACATTTAATGTCAATCCATGTTTACCTTTTTTGATTAAAAAGTTTTTACCTCAAAAGTTTGAAACAAATTATCTAAAAAATTAATAATATTTTAATCATACAGATTACATCAAAAAATGAGAATTTCATGTTTTTTTATATGACATCGATCTTGATATAATTTTTTTTCTTCGTTTTACCCTTTTTTTATGTGAAATGGTATATATGTGTTATATTCATTATGAATATTTAAATACGTTCAAGTGAGTAAAACAACTCGACACCGTAAGTTCGTAACTCGACATCACCTTCTTAACACTTTTTTCAATGTCGTACGTAAGGTACCACTTTCTTCATCACGTAACCCAACAACCATCGAGACTGAGCGTGAACTTATCGAGGCCGGTCGAGAATTGATCAAAACCGATCGAGAATGGTCGAGAATCCATCCATTGACTTAGTATGTGTTTATATGTATTAAACCATAACCACCCACTTTCATTTTCCATCGAGAACCTATCAATTCCTGTATTATTTTTTTGTGTGTAAGACCATAGATTATCACTTTCATCTTTTATCAAGAAGGATCCGAAACCCATCGAGACCAATCAAGAACACATCGAGATCGATCGACAATCCATTGGGGCTGATCGACACCAAACGAGACTAATCAAGAATCCATCCATTATATTGGTGTGTGTTTGTTTGTGTAAAAACATAATGTACCACTTTTAACTTTTATCGAGATGGATCGGGAAATGTATTGAGACGAATCAGAAACTTGTCCAAATCAATCGAGAACCCAATAAAGAAAAAGAAAGAAAAACTAAAGTATGTAGAGTTGAAACTGTAGTATGTTCATGATGAATAATATGTGTATGCATGATGATTATTATGATGAAAATTAATATTTATGATAAATCTCGTACTAATATAAGTAGTGGAGGTTATTGTATACACGTGATCATACAAAAATATTCATGATGAATGTTACAGTGAAAATGTATATTCATCACGGATATCATACTAGTTTATGAATATTGAATTTTTTTTGGTTATATACACATGAACATATATAAATATTCATAATGATTAATATTTATTATATTGATGTATAACTAAGAGTTATTGTATACACGTTAACATATATATGTTCATGATGAATGTTATAATTAAACGTATATTCATGATGAATACAATTTATATTTATGATGAATGTTATAAAGAAAACGTATATTCATGATGAATACTATTTATATTCATGATGAATGTTATAACGAAGATGTATATTGATGATGAATGTTATAGTGATGTGTGAATACTGAAGATTTGTTGAATACAAGTGAAAATATATAACTAATTCATGATGGATGTTATAACAAAAATGTATATTGATGATGAATGTCATAATGATGTATGAATACTAAAGATTTATTGAATACACGTGAAAATACATAACTAATTCATGATGAATGTTACAGTAAGTTGGATATTTATAATGAACATCATACTACTGTATGAATATTAAAGAGTTGTTAACATATGAACATGCCTAAATATTCATAGTGAATATTACACATATATACTATTTGATGTAAAATAAATGTTAAAAATATAAAATAAACTATATCGAGATAGATGTTAACTCGAAAAGAATGACGAAATTCTTAATTTTTTAATATAATTTGTTTGATTAAAGCATTAGTTATTTTTTAGATAATTTAGTTTAAAAATGAAGGGGGTACAAGTTTTTTAATTAAAAAAGAAAATAAAAAGTCAAGCTTGATAGAGCGTAAATCCTAACTTTCATTTTTGCCTCTAATCACTTTTTAATTAACTTTTTTATGTTTTAATCATTGATTAGTTTTCTAAATTTTGATCAATTGTCAAGATTTGTCCTCATGTTCAAAATAGAAAATGAGTTCTTATTTGAACTCACTCATATACACACACATAGACTTGGAATATGTGAGATTAAAGTTTTCGTGAGTTTCATGAGACCATTTTTTTGTACTTAAAACTTCACAATAAAATACTGTGAAGGTAACCTTCACAATGTTTTTGCTATAAAGGTTTAAATTTTTGTTACCTTCCTAACATTTTTTTAAAATTTTAAATATAAAAATGTAAAATAAACCCAATCTTAATTTAAATATGATCTCGTGGATAATCTTTAAAAATTGTTGTAAAGTTGGTCTAACCAGCGATGGTAGAAAGAGGTAGGAAGGGGGTCAAATGAAATAAATACGACAGTAACTTACAAAAATGGTGCTGGTGGTTTGGAGTTTCTGTTACTGGCTTCTATAATAACATTTGCAACCCTTTGATTTACATTTCATTATCGTTTTAGTCCTGGGTTAATAGATCCGTTAACTATTATCGTTAAATGCTTTCATTTGCTAGTCATTGTGAGGGTATTTAAGTCATTTTCATGGTTTTTATTAATTCTTTCTCTCTAGGATACAACTATATAATGTGTATGTACAAGCACTTAAGAATAAAAATCTAAATAAATCCTAAAAACTGCCCTCCTACTTGACCATGTCTATGTACAAGCATCTTCTTCCTCAACTAAAGCTTCTACCCTTTTCTCTTTATTTTTTCGACACTTTCTGACTTCCATCCATTCTTTCCTATGTCGTAGGCTTTCATCTATCCCCTCTCGCTCTCTAAGATTCAAAAATAGGTTTTACATGGAGAAATCCAAGTCCTAAAATGAATTTCATGACAATAGCCCCTCCTTTCTACTCTTTGCATCATCTCACTCTTTATGATCGTTTCTCTCTCTTATATATATATATATATATAAGAGAGAGAGAGAGAGAGAGAGATAGAGAGATTTTTTTTTGTAAGGGTGTCCGGGCCAAAACCCGACTAATCCCCGACAATTTTGGAGGCTAAGCATGGCCCCATTTAAATGTCGCCAACACTCCCCTCCCAGGGCTCGAATTAGGGTTCATGACTATGCCATGCCCAAGTCTTTACCACTAGGCTGGAAGGTCTTTGATGAGAGAGAGATAGAGAGAGTTGGGTTTTGGTTAGAAGGGTAAGAAAGCATTTTTATTCTTGGATCAATCATAATTGAAGATCAACACTAGTGAGATGCACCGAGATACACCGGATCAACTCCTTTCTAAAGCGCAATTGATGGGTGTGCATGAGATTAAAAGTAATCAAGAATGGAAATCCCTTCTTATATTTTCATCATAACTTTTTTTCTGACACGATATTTTGCCTATATATATCCACACTCTCCCTGATATTCTCATGCTGAAAAGAGGGGGAATAATGAAGATGGTGGAAAAAAAGTATGTGGTGCCATGGTGGAGGAGGTACTTAAAAAAGGCTTGATTTACTAGTAAAGGTGAGGTAGTGCCAGTGAAGGTGAGGTACTAGTCGGAGGAAGTTAATTTAGGATTTTAGGACCGTTTATCAAATGCTTAATGTCAATAGTCACCACCTTACTCACCATGTCGGATGATATTCTCGACCATCAAAACGGATTGTTTGTAAGTCTCGTATACCAAGTAAGCTAACTGGGTAAAAGTCTTCTCCCTCACTTACGAAATAAGAACCTCACGCAGTTGTTGTCATGTCTCTTACCGGATAAGATTATTGGTTCAAGCCATATTCACCTGACAAACTAAGTGACTCAATAAACACTTGCACCATAAGGATTTGATAAACGATACTTTAGTTTTCCTGGAAATGCTTAAATGAGTTTTCCACTATCTTTGTATTAAAAAACCCATAACAATGTCACTTAATGGAATCCTCTAATGACCATTATGATGAGCGACCAAAAACATAATATAAATCTAAACCAAAGGGTTATTGTTGTAATTATTAAAGTCGAGGGGAGAAAATCAGAGTATCCACAAAATTCAGGGATGATTATATCATGGCCTTATATATTATTCAAAGTCGTAAAAATTGACCCGCCTTGAAAACGTGTGCGCCGGTCTGCCGGCGAACGAACCTTCCTCAACCCTCCCTTATCTCCACACCATGTATAAAATCAACTCCATCTTCGTCTCTACATTTAAACCTTCATATTCAATTCAACAAAACCTAATTTCATCCTCGTTGAATTAAACCTTCATCACAAAATTAATGGGTCTCGAAGAAGATTCAGAACAACCGCAAGTAGATGTTTTCGATCTGTTACCAGATGCTTTGGTTCTTGAAATCTTCAATAGAGTACAAGATGCCAGATCGCTATCTGCTTGTACGATTCTCTGTAAACGTTTCGGAGATCTTGTTACCCAGACTCACAACGTTTCTCTCGAAATTGCTCGCCGGAATAAGCTGCCGGAGTTTCCGAGGGGGGACTCAGGTTTGCATATGAACAAATCAAAAGGATTTGTTGGTAGATTCATCTTGAAGCCGATTCATGCTTTATTTCATCGTATGGTTTCTAGGAAATCCAAATCCTGTTCACACTGTTCCGACGACGAGGAAGACAACTCGTTTAGATTGCCTAATGAACTGCTTAACAACTTTAAGGAAATCCGGTCTCTCGCCGTGAAACTTCCAGGTCTTGACGGAGATGTCTCATCGGAAAACGGTTCAGGTGCTTTGTTGAAGTGGAAGGCGGAGTTCGGGAAAGAGCTCGAGAGCTGCGTGATTTTGGGAGCCACGGGGTTTCGGAAATCGGAACAGAAAGTGAAGAACCAAGAGAAGGAAAGCGGTAAAGACGGCGAGATCTCGCCATTCCCCGCATCGATGCCGGCAAACTTGACGAACAAGCAACTAAAGAAACGAGTTGTGTGGACGATCTCGTGTTTGATTGCTTCTTCTGCAAGGCACCATATGTTGAAGCAGATCATTGCGTTGAATCGGATGATACGAGATGTGAAGATCAGCGATGGAAGTAAGCAAGGGACGATTGAGATGACGGAGAGGCAGGTGGTGGAGCTAAGGAAAGAGATGAATTCCACGGCGGTTGTTGAACCGGAGAGAACGGAAGTTCCAGCAGTGACGATAAAGATGTGGTACGTGCCGGTGTTGGAGTTGCCGGAATCTGGTTGCGTGATGAAAGGGGCGACCCTGGCGGTGATTAGGCCGGCGGTGACGGCGATGGAGAAAGATGATGACGTAAGCTTAGCAATGGGTGCATTTGAGGAGAAGTGCATGGGGGAAGCCGTGAGGAAGTTGATTGACAGGAAAAAGTCTTATACACTAGAGATGAATTCATTTTGACTTTTTAGGGTCAAACTCTTTTGGATTTAAATTGATTTTATATTTAATTTATTCAATTAAACTCTTTTGCATATATTTGGTCATAGATAGAGAATTCAAAAAAGGTTATGAACTTGAATTCTATTCGTTATAAATAATTTATAAAAATAAATCATAAATAATTTATAAAAATAAATTATAAATAATTATAAAATAATTAAATTATCTTTCTTAAATAATTATAATAAAATAAATATTTTTAATATATTTTAAAACATTGTTACATATAAATATTATGAAATTCCTTAAAATACCAACAAGGGTTTTCAAAATCCTATGTATAACTTTATTGAAATTTTGAATTTTTTTTATTAACCCGGGTATCCAAACTCGTCATGCGAGCTGACTAATCTCAAGACAATTTAATTATTTTAACCTCCTTGGATTTTTAACCGCATTTTAATCTCATTTTAACCTCCGTGTTTACAAGATGATTTTTATTTCTCCTTGGATTTGAACCTGAGATCTCCAGATATTTTTGATCTTTAAAGCTCAAGCTCAAATCAATCAAACAACACTCTTATGAAATCCTAAAAAAACAAACAAAATAATAGAATGAAATTCGATTTCAAATACAAACCAAGCAAACGAAATTGACCTAAGGTTTTTGTTCAACACATTAAATAGGATTGTTGTTGCACTTCCATTCATGAATGGCTGCAATTATGTATTAATTTAATTGTATAAATGACGTCACAACTATATGGTATTTAGGATTTAAAGAAATAAAATTTGTGCCTTTTTTACATAATGACATGATCCTCATCTTAAATTTTCTAACAATTGATTTAAAACCATAATGGTGTTTTTTCAATATTACTTTTTAGTATTGTTGTAGGGTTTGTGAGGATTATAGATTTTAATAGAATATATTTAACGTTCTATTGTAATTTATTGAAAGAAAAAAATTAGGATATGATGTGTTTATGAACCAAGAAAGGACCATCAAAAATTGGTGCTAGGATTTGAGTACCTAGGTCATATTAGGGCGGTTGGGCACAACGTAGACTTGAGAAAGACCATACAACGGATTGTGGGAAAAATTAGAAATGACTTAAACATATAAGATTTGTAAGATTATTAAGGAAGGCCGATGACAAAAAGAGGGACTTTGAGAAGAAGTACAAGCTGTTGAAATGAAGGCTCAGATGCAATTGTTCATACAACAATGTCCAAGAACGATGATCTACCTACTAGAAGCTTGGGATGAGGAAGAGTAGTTGCTTTGGCCAATTGGATGACTCACAAGTAATTTTTTCTCTACTTTTAATGATGTTAAAATTGGATCAAACCATTTCTTAAATTTTGATGTTTATGTTTTTAAACATCAACTATATGTAGTTATACACCCCCCCCTGCGATTTGGTGTTGATATAGGGGGCCTCCGAGAACACATGTATAACAACCTTTGTGGGGGATTTTGCATGTCACTATCATATTTGTTGATGTAATCATAGGCCATTGCATATTTGGTGAGGCACATTTATTTTTTTAATGTAATAAAATTTATCAATATGAGTGGATTATTGATGATCTTGGTTTGTTCAAAATTCTGATTTATGATTTGTTTATCCAAACACTCAAAAATGCTTACTGAGTATATCACATTTTTGTCACAATGGTTTGGCAAGATTCTGATCTTCGTCACTCGTTCAACCAGTTCCCCTTTGATTTTGATTCCATTATGGTTTAGGTCCCTAACAGTCAGGGCCGTTAATCACACGAGGGGACTTCAGCCATTTTGCATGATATTATATAAGTTGTTGGTCCGGTTAGGGTCTACAAGATGTGTATAACAGTTTGTAGAAGGGGGATGAATACAAACACAATAAACTTTTCAAATTTAAAATATATATTGATAAAGAAAGATCAATACAGATTTTACAAGATTGTTTGCGAAAAAGATAACCTATGAAACAATCTAAGTTACACACAAGTTCTTAGCAAAGAAAAATGATTTGCTGTTTAAGACTTAGAAGAAAGTAAGTTCTTTCTGGGTAAAAACTATTTAAAATACTTAAAAGGGATTCTAACTTGCTTTTAGAAGATAAGTGTATTGTTTACTTTAGATATGTGTTCTTTCACGTATGAACGTAAACGTTAGTGTTCAAAAGTATCTCTGCATGGAGATAAAACACATCTATTTATACCCATTGCATTAAATGCACATTTAATGCAATGTAGTAGTGGTTGAACACGCGTCAAGCCTTTAGAGAAAGACTTGTCTTTTGCTACAGTGAATAGTACAAAAGCCTATTTATGAGTAGAAATCCTTTCATGTAGTTAGTGGGTAGTAGAGTCAACTAATCAGCTTTGTATCGTACTATGCTCTAGAAAGGGTATGGGTTTGTCCTTTGTGTGTGGAAGGACAAGACAAAAACAATCGTGCTCTACAAGCTTCTTTTGATCACTGAATGTTGAAATAACCTGAAGGTCTCTTCAGCATTCGCTGAGGCTTGAGCAGTCTTCACACATATGTAGACCAGGTTGTAATCACTGAATGCCGCTTTAGATCACGAACTCGCCAGTCTCTAATCTTCAGCTTCAGTCTTCGACATTTGTTGAAAGTTCTTTGGTGTGAGTTTTGTCTTCTTGAAATGTCGCTGTCGCTGATGGATTTACATTACATGTTCTCAGCGATCACTAAACAGACTCAGTGATGATCGATGGAACTGAAAGACATAAACATAAATATTTCATATAAGGTAAAAGTGATTATCATCAAATCACTGATAGAGAGGATCAACAATCTCCCCCTATTTGATGATAACAAAGCGACATAAAGAAAGTTGCTTTATCAAATAATAGTAAGGAAAAGTTACATATAAAGTACATGCCCCTTTTAACTGTTTTGGGATCTTTTTCAGTAAGTCAGTCTTTACTTAGTAAATTTTCTTAAGTTACAAGATTAAGAAAAGGTACAAGAAGGGAAACTGAAACTGAAAGCATGTTCACTGACTTATAGATTGTCAGTGAATGTAAGAGTAACACTGCAACTCATAGACTTGTGTCTCTATTACTCTTTTCAGGGATCTTTTTCAGTGATGCACAAAAATACTTATATTAATTTCAAATGGAAATATTACAAGTCTTCAGTACATGTCTAAAACTTACAAAATATAAGATTAATCACTGAAAGTAGACATAGAATGTAGGTTTATACAGTGAATGAGCGAAATACAAAAAAATAACTACTCTAAGTTTTTCAGATTAATGTAGTCAGGTACATCTTCTCCGAGCTCCTTTCGACGTCAAAATTCCTTTCTGATCCTGGTGTCCATCGCTTCAACATATATGTCATCGTTCAGCCAATATCGGATGTATGCAAGATGTTCCATTGGACATAGATGCAACTCAAATATTCTTTGGAGGCAGACTTCACCTTCATAGTCAAGGAAAATAAATCCTAACTCAGGCTTCATATGCATAGTGTTGGGTATGTAGGGACCCTTCACTGGCAGTGATATGTTCAACATAGAAATATCTGGCTTCTTCGAAGCCTTTAGGACTTCATCTAAGGAGAACTTTGTTTCATGTTCTTTCCTCAGGGATGGTCCATCATTAGGGCTTGAAGGCCTTTTTCTTCTTCCACCTTTCTTCAGCGTAGGCCTTTCAGGGACTGCGACATACCTGGACACCTTCTTGATCAGTTCGCTGATGATGTTTTCGATAATCGGCTTATGTCTGGACTTTGAGCACTGAGTGGCTTGTCGAATGTCCAATCATTCGCTATAACCATATTCGCCAAGGTAGGAAGGATACTCGGTGACTGCCTCAAGATTATCCCTGGTGATGAGCATGGAGAGCAGCAACCCACCGTCTTTTGTTCGTCCACTGATGCTGGCGCTCTTGATCGGGTGAGGGCTGATCCTCTTGTTAAGATTTGCTTCGCTCCATCTCTTGTTGTGTTTGGCCAACTTTAAATTCTGTTAGACCCCATCTTGTGAAAGTGTAAGTAAGAAGCCTCTTACTCTACTCCATAGGACTTAGTCTTTAGAAGCAGTCTGGACTAAGAGCTCTCATGCAGAAGAAGTCAAGACCCAGACCTCTTACTCAAAGAGTCAAGGATCTCACATACAGAGCCTGCGCTCAATCTCCTTGGATGATCAAGCCTTAAGCGCCAAAAAGCTTAAGTGCTTGATGCAAAGCTGCACACCAGACACAGAGCTTCTGCATAGTACATGCAGAGCCTCTGTATATGCAGAGCTTCTGCATAATACATGCAGAGCCTCTGTATAGTAAATGTAGAGCCTCTGGTCTCCTAACTCCATGGAATGCGCGCTTAGTCCAAACATTCTCGCAAGCGTCAAACAGATTCAAGGCGGCTTGACTTAGTCCGCTCCACTTTTCAAGGGTAGTCAATGATAAGGATGTGGATTCAGCGATAAGAGTTTCAAGCCATAATTATAACATAGTTTGTTTGACTTAGGCGTATATAAGGAGGCATCCTCCTCAGGTTCAAATAACCTGAGAGTGCCGACTTAGATCATAGCCAATTCTTGTGAGAATACGTTTTAGATCGAGAATTTTATTTTCATCTAATAAAAGCATCCGACTTATTCAAAGTCTTGTAGTGTTCATATTTTTGTTGAATATTTCGTTTGATCAATTCAGTACACTGTTCTTATTTCATTCATATTCTTCATAACCTGTGTTTTCTAAAAATTAAGAGTATATGGGTTCCAACAATTGGTATCAAAGCCAGGTTATCAAATTCATTGATTAGTCAATCGATATCCATCAGGATACCTCTCTTAATTTCTGATTATTCTTTTTTAAAAAGGAATTTCATTCTTATTTTTGATCCATTTAAAAACGTTTGCTTTTAGCATTCTGGAAATCAGTTACATCCCGTCTATCACTTTCAAGTCAATTTTTCTTCTCAAAATCCTTAAACAAAATGTCTAGTCAATCGTGGAACTCCATCTATAGCGCTGGATCTCTTACAAAACCTCCAACACTCATTAGAGAAGAATATCTCCAATGGAAAATACGAATGATAAATTTTTATGAAGGTCTTGACCTTGAGCTTTACGAATCAATTTTGAACGACCCTTTTGTACCAACTACACTAATTCCCTGCATTCCTACTGCTGGCGACACGGTCGAAGTACCAACCAGAAGAGTTTCCAAGTTTCGTAGAGATTGGGATGATGAGAACAAGCGTAGAGTGGAAATGGACTAGAAAGCCAAGAGGCTTTTGATCATGGCTCTTCCTAATGAGATTTTTCAATCTCTAGACGCTTGTGAGTTTGCCAAAGATCTGTGGGATCAACTAGCAAACCAGTTGGAAGGAGGAATCAAAATGAAGAAAAACTGTCGTGCTCAATGTTTAAATGAGTATAATAGTTTTCAAGCACTTCTTGATGAGTCTTTAGAGCAGACTTATCATAGATTCAACACGTTGATCAACAAATGTCGAAAATGTGATGTGATTAGAACTCAAGAGGAGAACAAGATGCTCTTCTTGAAAAGATTGAATGCTAAATGGGGAAACTTGACCATGTCTCTCCAGGCGAACCAAGATCTGGAGCAATGGACTTTTCATGATGTGTATGGCACTCTGCAAGCACAGGAGCAAGAAGTACAAAAGGCCAAGGTCGCTCTGGGTGGACCTCTGGCTCTTGTCTCTGACTCAAAAGAGACTGGATCCAATCAACCACATAGAGAAAGAAGATCAAAGAAGGAACAGAGAAAAGGGGAGAAGGCTTGTTGGAACCCATATATTCTTAATTCTCAAAAAACACAGTTGATAAAGAATATGATTGAAGTATGAACAGTGTACCGAGTTTGATCAAACGCAATATTCAAAATAAATAAGAACAAAAAAAAACTTGAATAAATCGGATGCTTTTACTAGATGAAAATGACAATTCTCAATCTAAAAGTATTCTCACAAGAAATATGCTATAGTATAAGTCGACACTCTCAGGTTATTTGAACCTGAGGAGGAAGCCTCCTTATATACGCTTAAGTCAAACAACTATGCTATAATTATGGCTTGAATCTCTGAGTTGCCGAGTCCGCATCCTTATCTTTGACTACCCTTGAAAAGTGAAGCGAACCAAGTCAAGCCTCCTTGATTCTGTTTGACGCTTGTGAGAATGTGTGGGCTATACGCATATTCCATGGAGTTAGAAGACCAGAGGCTCTATATGTATTATACAGAAGCTCTGCATGTACTATGTAGAGGTTCTGTATATGCAGAGGCTTTGCATGTACTATGCAGAAGCTCTGTGTCTGGAGTTGTAGCTTTACATCAAGCGATTAAGCTTTTTAGCACATAAGGCTTGATCGTCTTCGGAGATTGAGCGCGGGCTCTGTATGTAGGAACTTTCACTCTTTGAGTAAGAGCTCTGGTTCTCGACCTCTTCTACATGAGAGCTCTTAGTTCAGACTGCTTCAATAGACTAAGTTCTATTGACTAGAGTAAGAGGCTTCTTACTTACACTTTCACAAGATGGGGTCTAGCAATCTCCCCCTAAGTGTAAATAAGATAGATTCTTACTAGAATTGAAAAACACAAGTCTAGTCGAAGCCAAAGGTAAAAAGAAACCTCTGTTTTACATTATCTATCTAGAACGTACAATACGATGAAAGGAAAGTACATTGCTTGAAAAGATAAAAAAATGCTTACAAAAGAAAGGCCTAGATGTATTGAAGCTTGATGAACCTCCTAAGAAGTTCTCGAAAGTCCAACAAGTTATGGATTGACGTTAGAATTATTTTTGCTCTTTCCTTTGCTCCAGTGGTGTTATCTCTGCTCCTGAGTAAATGATCCTTGATGTAGCGTAGAGTAGAGTTTGAGTACTTGAAGCGCTGGTCTTCTCGAAAAAATATTTTCTTTCCTTGTTCATTTTAGAAGACCACCCCTACTTCTGGTTCCACCAGCATGGTCCACGAGGGAATGTTTTTGATGCGTTGCAGATCTTCATTTGGTGCAGTAACACTCAGTTGATCTATTCCCAGGTCTAGAGCCAGTTGGAAGTCAAACTTGCATCTGAAGTCGAGAAGGTCCGTCATTGTCTGTCTTATTGTAGAATTGGCCACATCATATTTTTATCCCCTTATCCTTCTTATGATCCGTGAAGTAGTATAGAGACAGAAGGTCCCATGGATTCGGATTTATAAGATCACAATCTATGAAGGTGCTAATCTGTCCACGAGACCTCTCCACCATATATTCATGGAAGATGATTTGATTATGCGTGAAGGTTCGTTTCTTGATGTCGAGGACTTGCTTGATGCCATCAAAAAAATGGACTGCAGAGATAGGATGTGTATATCAATGTAAGAACCTCCACCTGATGTTCTCTTGAGCCGTTGGATGGAGGTTGATCTTGATGACCAGTGTCTCATCTCGCAGGCTGTAGAGGAACTGGTAGATGTCTTCGCTATCTGCCTTGTCCTTGATTGGCTTGTCAAGGAGTGTGGGCCTCATCATTGCATTCATACTATCCTTGATCTTTTGAACTCAATCAGAGGGTCGTTTGGAGCTCCAAGGCATGCTGCTTGCGCCTGCTTCTAGTCTGCTTGGTTTGATGGGAACCCTCTGCCTCATAGCCGGTGTGACTACTCTGGTCCCTTGAGCAGGGATCTTAGCTCTGTGCGTGTTCCTTTGTGGTGGTGGTGCAGTTATTGTAACACCTTCGAGTGGGACATCAACAGGAATAGCCGTGAGTGATGGATCGGCTACATTTACTGCCACCACTTCTTCTTCTTCATGCCCCCTTGTAGATGGAGCAGCAGTGTCCATGGCATATTCTGTGGAAGATGACAGAGGCTCTTCTGACTCAAATGAAGAGACGTATACGAATAAGAGCTGGATGACATCTTCATATTTTTGTTGCCCTTCTGGCTCTACATGGGATGCCACAGGCATCTTCCCTTTTCTTAGCGCCTCTGCATGCGCTGGCTCATTCTGTGCTCTCTGCCTTGATGACTCTAGAGCTTGCTGGCGTGGGGCAGAGGCAGAGGGGGCAGCCCTTGGAGTGGTACTTGGAGCGGCTGTGGGCTGGTTCTCCCCCTCTTGACGACTTTGAGGGCCAAACAGGTCTGGATCCTTATCGTCGTCAAGCCTCCTTCTCTTTGAGGCCTCAGCACATGGAGTTGGCTCCATTCTCCTCTTTGGCCTCTGTTCATCTGTAGGTATGGCCTTGATCTTGGCTTCAAAGGGTTTAAGGATCTCCTCTACTGCGTCCGAAACTTTGAGGATTTCCATGTCAGTGCGGTAGTTGAAGGCCGCCAAGGAACGACGTATCTCTGCTGCTGCCTCCTTGGCCTTGCTATTGAAATCTGAGGTGAAGTTGGCCACTTTCTGGAGGAGACAGTCACCCAGAGCGTTCATGGCAGACTAGGTGACATAGTCGACAGGGACATTCAGAGGAATGAGTGCCTGAGATGAAGTAAAAGCTTCATGCCTCTGAATGTATGCGAGGACCCTTTGCAAGGCCTCTGCATTTTAAGCCGTCAACTCCTGTAGTTTGTCGAGTCGAGAGGCATTCGTCATAGACTCAACCCTCAATACTGCTAAGGATGATCGAACTTCATCTAGAGCAGATGCATAAGGAGATGGCTCTACATGGGGGATGTTGAGTTTTAGCTCATCCAAGGAGCACAACACAGAGGTGGCAAAGGACTGGAACTCGTCCCTTGTGACATATGTTGTTGAGGTAACCTCTGGTCAACAAATGGTCCAGATTGAGTCCTCATTCCAAGGACACCTTTTGTCTCGACTTGTGGGATGTTGGTCGAGGAAGGATTTCCAGTAGATCCTTCTGGCTCTCTTTGAGAAAAGGTCATTAATGTTGTTCCGTCGTGAAGAGGTTCTAAGGTAGGTTCAGAGCTAGCCAGAGGACCCTCCACGAGTGGACTAGGAGATTGGTTGAGAATGTCCAAGTTTTGTGCACCTAAACCTTGCTCTGAACAAGGTGGGAAAACGACTAGTGCAGAGGAAACGAATTCCTCTTGTTGGGATAGTGGCGTGATATGGGAGACATATCACTTATCATTTCAAAGGTTTCACCCTTTTGAGAGGGTGATCCCTGATATGTGGCTTCCCTTTGGCTTATATGACCAAAGGCAGATGCGACCTCTGGTTGGTTTGGCAGGTTAGGGTTCGAGGTGTGCACCTTTGTTTCAATGATCTCCGTGTCTCGACCACTGAAGTCAGATGATGTGGTAGCACTTCGAGTTGGGCTTGGGAAATAAATGTGCCTATTCACCATCCTAGGCTGCTTTGGCTCGCCCTGAGGCAGAGCAGCTACTTCACCTCTTCCCTCCTCATCTTCTTCGTCCTCTTCACCTTCTTCACTTGTTGTATTTGACCTAACAACATCATCAAAATGTTCTTGGTCATCTTCTTCTTCAGAGCTAGAGAAGAGCTCCAAGCCTCGATTGGCTTCTTCCTCTACTCTGATTCTCTCTTCTTACTTTAGACGAGCAATCTCTTCTTGTCTTGCTCTCTCTACTCTCTCTTCTTCTTCTTCTTCTTTTAAACGAGCAATTTCTTCAAGTCTTGCTCTTTCTGCTCTATCCTCCTCTTTCTTCCTCATCCTCTCTTTTTCCTCTCTCTTCTTTCTTGCCTCTTCCCTCTTTCTCTTTCTCTCTCTCTCCTTCTCCAATCTCACTTCCTCCTCCTCTGCCTATGGCCTTTGAGTATCCTCTGTTCCCTCATCCTCTTGGTTTGATCCTATGTGTGCCGGTTCTAGTGCCTCGCATGCATGTATGTATGCTCTCCTCACCTCCCTCATCTTCATGTATGCTAACAGTTTCATCGGGATAGGCCTCTCTGTAGCATAGCCTTCTTTGTTGACAGTTGGTTTGTAGTGTGTAAGCACATTCACCTTGTGCATAGGCAGACTTGCCACATCAATGTCGTTTTTGTCAATGATGGGTCTTAGAAGAAGACCTAGAAAACGAGGAAACAAGAGTGCTGGCAGGTCCTTTCCTTTAAGCCACTTCTTGGCAACAACAGCCTTGAACTCCTTGTAGAGGATCAAGGAGTAGTCCAACGAGAGATCAGAGAAGATCCCATACATGATTTGGAGAATGTTGGTTGAGCACATGTCCGAACTTCCAATTTTCCCAGTCAAAGAGTGATTCACCAATGTGAACATTGTGTTCCACATTGGTGGTAGGTACTGTTGTCGGTATTGAGAAGGGTATTGAATGACTTTGTTGTACCCCAAAAACTTCAAGAAAGTCACAATTTCATCCCCAGATGGGAGAGGGGCATATGCATTCAGCCCAAGATCCGTCTTGGTAGGAATTTGAAGAACACGCGAAAAATAGGGACCTCAAAATCCTGACAGTGATGAATTCTTTGGAAGAGGGTACATAGAAATCTCCAACAATCCCTCGTTGGGATTCAGTAACGGAGCAAGTTTGCCAGAATTCTTAGATGAAACGTTTAGGGACAAGATCATCAGTGTTCGTAAGTGCAGGGTTCAAGAAATGGTGTTGAAGGATGTCGATGACAGGATGAACTTTTGGGTCAAAACTGTCTAAGGAGAGTTGAAGGGCATGGTTGTTTGGTTTTAGTTGAAGTAGAACCACGTTTTGGCTGGTTTCCTTCATTGTTTTGAGGGTAGTTGTGTGGGTTTGAGAGTTTCCTGAGTCTAAGGAAGACATAGTTGTAGGTTTTGGAAGAGGGTTTTGAAAAGCTAGGGTTTGGAAAGAATCGGTTCTTGATTCTTTAACTGGGATGGAGAAAGGTATGATTTACTTATTTGGAGAATGATGTTGAACGATTCCACCAAAGATTACAGTTCTAGAAAGCTTTTTGAAGGTTGTCAATGGCAGTTCGAGAGCTTGAAGACGACGAAAGTTCTTGAGAGTATTTGAAAGCGTAAAATAAAAATTGGGGGAAAAGATTTGTTTAAATAGTGTTATGAGCCCCTCAATCGTTAGAAAACTGAAATGGTTTTTCTTGCGCCTGTGGGGAGATGCCATGTGGCCTGCCAGCTGCAAATGGCGCCTCCCGTATTTGAAAAATTAAGATAACAGGCGGTGACGCTTTGTTAAATGACAGTCTAATTAAAACATTTAACAAATAAGAACGGTACACCTTCCTTTTAAAATAATATATTTTAAAAACCTTAAGAAGAATTTTAACAAGTATTTTTACTCTGGTTTGAACGAAACAACAACCATGAGACAAAAGCTCTGTATTTGAATACAGAATTATTGTGCTTAGATTGGTTAATAGAATTTGAAAAAGAACCCAAAGTAGTACTTAAATGAAAGATAACATACCTTAGGATCTCATACAGAGGCTCATGGTTGGACTATACATGTCCTCTGTCTATCAAACTTGTTATGTTTAGAGGCAGAGGCTCTATATAGTACATATACAGAGGCTCTGTCCTATAATCATAAAAGTTTTTGAGACATAGGCTCTGTATGATACATGATCTAACGCTCCCCCTCGACTTTAGCTCTGTTTGACTTACTCCCCCTTGAACTATGCTTGGATCATAAATGATAAGTAATGCAAAAACATGGTGAACAAGGTACATAAGCTCTATATTACAAGACAATTTAGACTTGAGCAAGAGGCTCTGTCTCATGGATCAAAACTTAAAACAAAAACAGAAGTATGCTCAAAATGGATGCAGAGGATATGTATAGTACATACAGAGGCTCTGTCTTTGTTATTGAAGATTGAGCATACCCAACTTGCTAACCAAAAAGTTAAATCTCTTTTCATCAAGAGCCTTTGTAAAAGTGTCAGCAAGTTGATGGTCTGTACTAACGAAAAACATTTCAATCGTACCTTTCTCTACATGGTCCTTGATGAAATGGTAGCGTACGTCGATGTGCTTTGTTTTAGAATGTTGCACGGGATTGGCTGTGATCGCGATGGCACTTTCTAAATCACACAGAATTGGAATCTTGTCAAACTCAATGCCATAGTCTTTCAGTTGAGTTTTCATCCAGATTACTTGGGAACAACAACTGGCTGCGGCTACATACTCTGCTTCAACAGTGGAGGTAGAGACACAGTTCTGTTTCTTTGAAGTCCATCTTATGAGCTTGTCTCCTAGTAATTGACAACTCCCTGATGTACCTTTTGATCAAGTTTGCATCCTGCATGATCAGAATCTTTATATGCAATAAAATCAAAACAAGAATACTTTGGAAACTAGAGACCCATAAATTGAGTTCTCTTTAGGTATTTAAAGATTCTTTTCACAGCCGATAGGTGAGATTCCTTTAGGTATGCTTGATATCTAGCACAGAGACACGTAGCAAACAAGATGTCTGGTCGACTAGCCGTGAGGTACAACAATGATCCAATCATTCCACGGTAAGTCTTAACATCCACCGGTTTTCTAGATGGATCTGTGTATAGCTTAGTTCCCGTTGCGATTGGTGTTCTCATTATGGAAGAGTTGTGGAGTTGATATTTCTT
Source organism: Cynara cardunculus var. scolymus (assembly GCF_001531365.2). Classification (NCBI taxonomy): domain Eukaryota; kingdom Viridiplantae; phylum Streptophyta; class Magnoliopsida; order Asterales; family Asteraceae; genus Cynara; species Cynara cardunculus. The sequence goes on along the minus strand of NC_037528.1, from coordinate 39,377,426 downwards.
TAATATGCCAGAGACATACCTAGCTTGGCTAATAAAAATACCATCCTCCCTCTGTTTTACTTGTAAGCCGAGGAAGAATGTTAATTCTCCCAACATGCTCATTTCAAACTCGCTCTTCATCAAAGCAGAGAACTTATCACAATGCCTCTGGTTTGTTGAACCAAAAATAATGTCGTCCACATAAATCTGTACTAGAAGCATCTCACCTTTATACCTCTTAATGAACAAAGTAGTATCGATTTTACCTTTTTTCTAAACCATTTGATAAGAGAAAAGACAAAAGACGTTCATACCAGGCTCGAGGCGCTTGTTTAAGTCCATACAGAGCTTTGTTCAAGAAATAGACATATTCTGGTTATGTGGAGCTTTCAAACACCAGGGGTTGTTGATCGTAGACTTCCTCCTTCAGCTTACCATTCAAAAAGGCTGACTTGACGTCCATTTGATAGACTCAGAATCCTTTATGTGTAGAGAAGGCTAAGAACAAGCGTATAGCTTCTAGCCTTGCTACTAACGAAAAGGTTTCATCATAATCTATGCTTTTTTCTTGGCAATAGACTTTTGCTACAAGCCTGGCTTTATTTCTCACAATGATCCCATCCTCATCCTTCTTGTTCCTGAAAATCCATTTACAGCCAATAGCAATTTTATCCTTTGGTAAAGGCACAAGAGTCCATACCTTATTCCTTTCAAATTGTTGGAGCTCTTCTTGTATGTCATCAACCCAACTTGGGTCTTGTAGGGCTTCATGGACTTTCTTAGGCTCTACCATGCTTAGAAAGTTTACGAATAAACATTCATTAGCCGTGGCAGCCCTTGTCTTCTCACCACTTGAAGGTTCACCAATGATCTGGTGAAGAGGATGATCTTTTGTCCATCTTGTTGTTGGGACAGATACAAAGGTCGGGGTCATTTGATCATGTTCCATAGACATATTAGGCATTTGGCTCATGGATGGCGAAGAAGGTTCTGCTTGCTCCCCCTCGGATGGTGGTACAGAGGAACCAGGTTCATAAACCGAGATGTTATGCTCTGTCTCTATATGACTGGGCTCTGATTCAAAGCTTGCCTGCTCTGGTTGAGGATTAGCATGATCACCATAGGAAGCAGAGGTGTGTGAAGGACCAGAGATTGAAGTGCTTGTAGATTGTGGTTTTTCACTTACACGGGCAGACTCATCTCTGGGTGCACGTACAGAGATGTCCTCATCGCCAACGAAGTCTTCAAATAAGAGCTTGAGTTCCAATTCCCTTGACTACATTTGAGAATTGGAAGTCGACTTGTTAAGCTTGAGTCAAGAGCTGAGGTACTCTGAAGTCATTTGCTCTTTATCGTCGAACGAGACGTTGATGCTTTCATGACAGTCTTGGTTCGTTGATTAAAGACTCTATATTTGAAAATGATTAATATTTAAGGGAGATTGTTCAAGATTGTTCTTTGAAGAAGATTGTGAAATTTCTGAAGTTTGAAAGAAGTCTTGTACAAAGAAAGTTTTTCTAAAATGGAAGATTGTGCAAATGTTGAAAAAGATCAAATTTGAAGATAAAAAGTTTCTGAATGGATTCTGAAAATCATTGTTGCTAAAGCTAAAGTTTTAAAGATCTAAAGAATTTGTTGTTTTTGGACTTGAATCCAAAGGGGGAGATTGTTGAGTAAAAAATGGTGTATTTAAGTCCTTGTGCTTTAAACTGTTTTAATATGCTTTATGTATAGGTTTACAAACTTTGTAGTTAGTTTATTCCTTGTATCCGTTTTGCATAACAGTACGTGAAACATTTGAGAGCTCAAGAACACTTTGTACTTTGATCTTCACATCAATACACTTGCCGACATACTTGAATCTATTCCAAGTGTTCTTGATCTTGATGAATTGCATGACTGTAGACTTGAATCTGGACTAACAAACAATCATTTTTTATTCAACATTAAGTCTTCATTATATATATCCAAACACAATGATTTGACATATTGTCATAGTAGAATTTCTTAAAATGAGAAATTTACTAAAATAGCCATTTTGTAATATGAATTTCATTTTTCAGCCATTTTTCAAAGTCTCTTCCTAAAATAGCCATATTTTATGTAGAGACTATTACACATAAGCTTTATCTCTACATAAAGTCCATTTAAAAAAATCAATTTTTTAGACCTTACACACAAAGTCAAGTTTGTACGTAAATTTTCTGCATAAAATATGTTTGTTTAGCAAAAGAAGACACGTCAGATTCAACCTAGGCATACTTTATGTAGAAACTTGAGTTTCTGAATAATCTATTTCTTAATTATTTTTTAATTTTTCCAAAAATAAATAAAAAATAATTTAAAATGGTTTACCCATAAATTTTACCTTATGTGTAAACTTTCTGCGTAAACTACTTTTTATTGTTTATTTTTCGTGTATTATATTAAAAATAATTTAAAAATACAAGTTTAACTAAATTTAATTTTTCATATAAATAGACTTTCTTCCTAAATTTATTTTTTTTATTTTCTCACATTTAGAAAAAATAATTTTTTTTAAAGTTTGAAAGGATTCAATTATTGTATTTTTTCTCATTCAATTTGAAATTTTCCAAGAAACATTTAATTATGTATAATCAATAGCTTTTTCAGTATCTTTTCCATTAATTTTTTAGTATGTGAGTTGACAACACCAATTCTATCATTTCAACCTAAAGTTACAATATTGGTCATTGTGTTTTGTTTAATTTTTTGATAAGATCCTTGAAAAAAAATTAAAAGTTTACACATAATTCTTAAATCTTTATAGAAAATGAACATTTTTTAAAAAAATTTGTAGCATTTTATTGATTTTACAAAAAAATAATATTGAACATTTTTTCAAAAAATAAATATTTTTTCTTATTGTGTTCAATTTTTCAAAAAATAAATATTGTTTTATAAAGTTATAAGTTTATGCATAGTAGATAATGTAAAAACCCTTTTTGTGTAAAGTTTGAAATTTTTTTTTTTTTGATTTTTCAGAAAATAAATGTGTTTTCAAAATTTTAAAAAAAATTAAAATTTTATGCATACTAATTTTCTTTTCCTTGTAAAATTTTCAAGAAAACATTCAATTATGTATAATCAGTAGATTTTTTAGTAACTTTCAAATGTTAGTTGACAACAACAATTTTATCATTCAATTTTGAGTTATAGTATTGGTCCTTATGTTTTTTTCAATTCTTCTATAAGGCTCTTGAAAAATTATTGATATTCTCTATATATTTGTAATTATTGTCTCGTTATATTTACATTAATTTGTTCCAAGTGTTCTCTCGTTATAATTGTATTGCATATTTTTTCTTGTCCTAGTGTTTCTTATTAATTTGGTTAATTTCAAATGACCTCTTCAACCAAGAAATTGAGGTTGCATATCCTTAGTGGAGGAAGATGGGAAAAGTAAACATTGTTATAGACTATGTATCTGATCAAGTTATGCAACGTGGTGTGATCTTGCTCATGATACGTTGGGAAGCTATAATGCAAAAACATTTGAAATAGATGGTGAATTTAAGTTATTGTTCAAGTATGATGTGAGTGTTTTCGAGTTAGGCGATGACGATGATGTTATCGAGTTTATGGATTTTTCTTCCAATTCAAGAAGACCGATCACACTTTATTTGTCGGTTGGATCTTCTGTTAGTGGTGGTTTTGGATCGGGTAGAGGCAGCAATATCGGAGGAGTTTCCAATTCCCCTCCACGCATGCCGACTCAGCTTATTTATCAGAGTCAAGAACAATTTGTCCCTCCTTTTCAACTTTGTTTTTTTGATCAACAACAGTTTCTACCTCAGTATCAAAGTCAAAAACAGTTTGTCTGTCAGATTCAACCTACATTTTGTGATCAACAACAGTTCGAACCTCAAGAGGAGGTTCCTATGTGCCTCACTTTGTATTGCAAGAGGAACCTACCTATGGTTATGACAACGGCTGGATTCCTATTGCCAAAGGATTTGAAGAAGGTGTCGATGTTTTTAAATTGGGTATACCTGATATTGATAATCTAGATTCTGAAGATGGTGATGAAGAAGAAGAAGAAGAAGAAGAAGAAGCGGGAGCGGGAAGAAGAGAAAAAAAATGAAGAAATATGTCATGCTAGTACTACAGTTGATTCAGCATTCAAAAAATTTATGGTATGCCTTCTATACTCCCAACATGAGAACCCACGATCACAGACAAGGAACCGTCCAATTATAATTGCACTACGCACATCAACATTGGATAAATATTTACCACCAAAGAAGAATTGGTATTAACATTGGGATTGAAATTTAGTCAAGAGCATTTCGAGTTTAAAATTAAGATCATCAAAGACTAGATATGAAACTGTTTGTGTCCATGAAAATTGTGGTTGGATGATCAGGGCGAACTCAGTTGGAGCAAGTAAAATGCTTGAAGTTCGAAAATTGGAAGATTGATACACTTGTTCAAAAAATCAACTACATTCAAATCATAGAAAAGCGAATAGAGAAGTCTTGGGTCATATAATAAAAAAGGCCGTTGCGGATGAGAGTAGAAATTATCGGCCAAATGACATAAGAAGTTATATGAACGAGCTATACAATATGTCTATTTCCTATAGGCAAGCTTGGAGTCCGAGATGTCACGTCGTGGATTTGATTAGGGTTACCCGGAGTATTTATATACCAAACTCCATGTGTATTTTTACAATTTGAAGCATCTGAATCCGGGTACCATGACGAGGATAAGAACAGATGAGGTGGAACGCTTTCAATGTTGTTTTGTTGCCTTTGGATGCGCAGTATGAATAATCTTTAGACTTTTTGTTTATAATCATATATATTTGTTCATTTTTATGTAAATCATGGAGTCCCTTTTTTACAAATTCATACTTTTTTGGATGTTTGCGGTTGTTAATCATAATAGACAGTGCTCATTTCAAGGGGCAGTATTTAGGAACCATATTCTTGGCTGTCAGGATGGATGCAAATAACGAAATCCTACCAGTTGCATATGGAGCTGGTAGATATTAGAGTGGGGAGGCATGGACTTGGTTCTTGACCATGTTGAAGCAATGCATCAGAGAAGTGGAAGGGTTTGTATTTATCTCCGATAGGGCTGCATCCATTCACCAAGCCAATTACGACTATATATCCAAGTGCCCATCGTGGTATTTGTTGTCGGCATTTAGAGATGAATGTTTACACAAGAGACAAATGAGTTTTAGTAGAAGAAAAACTTATATTGGACGACAGTCAAAGCCTACACAGTGAAGAGTTTGAGGAATTTATGTACCAACTACGAACTTGTGTACCCGATGGTACTCCAATTATGGATACGCTTGGCCCAGAGAGATGGCTAAGAGTTTACTTCCCTTGGATGCGATACAATGTGATGGCATCGAACAACATCGAGTCAATGAATGCATTGTCCCGATTTACTTGTAAACTAACAATCATCTCACTTTTTGAGTACTTCTGAGGACTACTACAATAGTGATATTCTGAATGTCATGCAAACGAAGGTAATTTGTTAATTAATGTTAAACATACTTTTTATAGTAAAACTTCAACATGATCTGACACCGTGGGCGCAGAAAAAAAAACAAAGAAACAAATTACCAAGTCAACAACATGGACGATACACCCCATGAACAACGATATGTATGAAGTTCATGATGGGTAATAGGGACAACATTGTTGATCTACATGGTTGCATTTGTAGCTATAGGAGATGGTAACTTTCAGTTTTACGATGCGGTCATGCAATCACTGTTGTGAAACAGTTAGGATGGAATGGTTGTAGTCAAAATCGTATTACTATACAGCGGTTATTTTTCGAGCAACCTACCAGAAGCAGGTAGTTCCTATTTGACTAGAATCAACATGAATTGTCCCTAACGAATATATGATCATCAATCCACTATTTATTAGCAAATGGGTAGGCAGCCTAAGTAACCACGATTGTATTCAATCACATGGTGAGGAATCGATACAAAAGCACTGTACACAATGCAAACACCAAGGACATGATCGTCGACTTTGTCAAGCTCATATGCCAACAAGAGTGGCTAGTTTAGGAGCCTTTGATAGTCGTAGTAGAAATCAAGCAGTTCATGAAGTTCATCTGACCCAAGATGGTCATCAGGATAGAATTAGGAAACTTTATATACCTTACTTTTGATCTTAATAAATAAATCATCTGTATTGTTTGCATATATGATTATTATGTTACAACATTGTACAACATCTACTTCATTTGACGTAATTATATTATTTGTCGAAGCTGGAAATGGTTGTATAAGATTTTATGACTTAAGTTTATTTGATATAAGTTACTACAAATTACATAACTTCCGTTGAAAACCTCATGCTAAACAGGATCTCTTTTGTACAAACTGTGGAGAACTTGTTTGATATCTCTTTTGTACAAGCAAGTTCTCCACAGTTTGTGAAAAATGGATCCTATTTAACATGAGGTTTTCAACACTTTACATATCTGAGTTGCTTAAAAATAAGATACATATTTAATCAAATGACAAGCTACGGCTACAAGATGGTTGGTTTTTGCTCAATCCTCTCCGACTTCCTATATACTCTAGTGATATTCTTCTCGAAGTGTTAAAATCTACTTTCTCGATGTACACTTCAATGATGTTATGATCGTCAACTATTGACGTATATTCATTATATCTTCATCAGTAGTCAATGTTTGTAGTCCACTTAATAAGTCTGCATTTGGCTTTTTAAAATACATCTTATAATATTTGCATTCGTCATATCCAAGCTCTTCAATTGTTTGGTGAAGTAGTTGCATGCAACGATCGTCAATATCCAACATGTCAACATAGATTTCTAGACCACGGAAGTAATGTCTTCTCGGTGGTTCTATAAAATACCCTTGATGGTGGAGTTTCGTGGTGAACGATTGTGGATAAGCATATGTTGATGAATATTAACAAGATTACCATTAGATAAGATTTAACACAACGAAGAGCCTAAAAAAATATATACACTAACTATATAACTTGGTGGTAGTAGCTGGAAGCGATTGAGATAAACACCTAAAGTTACACTAACTATTCCCTTAATGAAGACCCTTTTATGTGGTTTATAATGCCTTTGAGTGGGGTATTTATAGCCAAACATGGAGGAATGCCCCCAAGTAGTTGACGAATGGTCAAGATTCGTCTGAAAAAGCCTAAAAGATTCGCCCAAAAAGCATGCAAGATTCGCCAGAAAAGCCTGAAACATTCACCTGAAAAACAAGATTTTGTTCATAGAGTAATTTTCATATTCGTCTAAAAATGCTGAGAATATTTACTAGAGAATATACAATTACCAAAAATATATTTTAAATACATTTCCATATATTAGTATTAAAGAAATAACTAATATTACTTTTCTAATAATCTGAACAAAATTTTGCTAATGCTCCTATGTCATGAAATCCGCATAAAATATAAGACCTCCGCAATCTCCTCTCGAAACTCCAGGGTGAACAGTTGTTGATCCTCTCTCATTGATTTGATGATGAACCCTTTTATCTATCGAAGTATATCGTTTATGTCATTCAGTTTCAACGATCTTCACTAAATGTGTTCAGTTATCGCTAAACATGTATTGTAATTCATTCAAAGACCATTATACTTCAAGAAGACAAAACTCACACCACATATCCTTCAGCAATGTCGAAGACAGAAGTTATTCTGTGATCTTTAAGCGGTATTCAGTGATAACAAGCTTGTCTACACAAATGTGAAGTCTGTGCAATATTCAGCGAACATTGATGAGACCTTTCAGCATCATCCCAGTATTCAGCGATCAAATGAATCTTGTCGAGCAAGACTGTTTTTGTTTTGTCCTTCCACACACAAAGGACAAACCCATACCTTTCTAAGTATAGTATAGTACGGATCTACTCCTTTGACACTAAACGTGCTTACCTACTTTATGAAAGAGGACTGTTCACATACGGCCAAAAGCCTGCCATATTTGAACAAAGTACAAGCCATCCTCTAAAAGCTTGACACGTGCTTTGTACCTTATGAATTGCATTTAATGCAATGGGTAGAAATAGCTGAGTGGTTCCCCTCTTAGTTATCATCTTCATCACTAAGAACTTACCTAAGAAGTTATTTCTCTCACTACTCTCTATCTAAGAGAAAAGACCACTTTAACAAGTGAAGAGCACATTTCTTCTTACTCTATTTTTTGTAGCAATTTTTTTCTTATTGCTATTTGTAATCTTATGTGTATCTTCGATTGCTTACATATGTTCTATATCCTATCAGTTCCCCAAAACAATCTGTAAAATTTGTATTGATCTTCTTTATCAATATATAATTTTTAAAAGTGAAAGTTATTGTGTTTGTATTCACCCCCCCTTCTACAAACTGTTACCTATAAACTCTTGTAGATTCGGCTGGGACCAACAAGTGGTATCAGAGCAGTGTTTGTTTTTTGGTGTTGTCTTGTTTTATTGGTGTTTTATTATCTTTTCTTCTTTAGATGATTTATTTCTATGAAAATGGATTTACAAAACACTAGCACCAACTTTCATGACAATGGCTCTCTTACCAAACCTCCCCGTTTCATGAGAGACAACTTTAATCTCTGGAAGAACCGGATGTCTCTCTTCTTGGAAGGTGTGGATCCTAAGATCACACACTACATTGAGAATGGACCTTATGTTCCATTCAGAATCTCTCCAGCAGTTTCTGCGATTGCTACGACTGTCATATTTTTGAACGGCAAGTTCCAGAGATCCTTCATCAATGAAGTGATGAAGACAAGAAGAAGATGGATTTAGACACTTGTGTAAGGTCTATAATAACCATGGATCTTCTTGACGAGGTCTATCACTCAATGATGAAGATTAGACCTTAAAATCCGTGTGGGATATTGTTGGTCCCGTTAGGGTCTACAAGATATTTAGAAACAGTTTGTAGAGGGGGGGATGAATACAAACACAATAAACTTTTCAAATTTAAAATATATATTGATAAAGAAGGAATCGCGGGAGTTATGGCTGTTTTAGGAACAGCCGGAGAAATAGCGTATGGAACATATGGTCCATTTTCCATGTAGTGTGGAACTTCAGGACCCACACCTTCCAGAAATAGGGACATCCAATTCTTTCAAAGACTAAAGTTGTCTCGGATAAATCGGGGAGGTTTGGCAAGAGAGCGATTGTCATGAAAGTGTGTGTTTGTGTTTTATAAAGTCATTTGAAAGCAGTAAAATTATCTAGAGAAAGAGATAATATAATGCAGAAAAACAACTAAACAACAAGAAAAGAAAACACTTCTCTAATACCACATGTTGGTCCCGTTAGGGTCTACAAGATATTTAGAAACAGTTTGTAGAAGGGGGGGAGATGAATACAAACACAAGAAACTTCCCAAATTTAAAATATATATTGATAAAGAAGTATCAATACATATTTTCCAAGATTGTATATGGAAAAGATAAGGTAAAGTTAATCTTATCTAAGCCTATTCATGAGCAGACATCCTTTCATGGAGTTGGTGGGTAGTAGAGTCAACTAATCGGCTATGTATCATACTATACTTTAGAAAGGGTATGGGTTTGTCCTTTATGTGTGGAAAGACAAGACAAAGCAATCTTGCCCAACAAACTTCATTTGATCGTTCAATGTTGGAATAACCCTGAAGGTCTCTTCAACATTCATTGAGGCTTGGGCAGTCTTCACACATATGTTGACCAGGTTGTAATCACTGAATGCCACTTCAGATCATGAATACGCCAATCTCTAATCTTCAGTTTCATTCTTCGACTTTCACTGAAGGTTCTTTGGTGTTTTGTCTTCTTGAAGTATCGTTGTCGCTGATGGATTTGCATTACATGTTCTTAGCTATCACTGAACAGACTCAATGATGATCGCTGGAACTAAAAGACAGAAACAATAATACTTTGTATAAGGTAAAAGGGATTATCATCAAATCAATGAGAGATAGGATCAAAAATCTCCTCTTATTTGATGATAACAAAGCAACATAAAGAGAGTTGCCTAATCAAATAGCAGTAAGGAAAAGTTACATATAAAGTACATGTCCCTTTTAACAGTTTTAAGATCTTTTTCAGTGAGTCAGTCTTTACTTAGTAAGTTTTCTTAAGTTACAAGTTTAAGAAAAAATAAAAGAAGAGAAACTAAAACTGAAAGCATGTTCACTGACTTATAGATTGTCAGTGAATGTAAGAGTAACATTGGAACTCATAGACTTGTGTCCCTATTACTCTTTTCAGAGATCTTTTTCAGTGATGCACAAGAAATACTTATATTTATTTCAAAAAGAAATATTACAAGTCGTTCAGTACATGTCTTAGACTTACAAAATATAAGTTGAACACTGAAAGTAGACATAGAATACAAAAGGTTATACAGTGAATGGACAAATTACAAAGGAAAGTAACTAATCTAAGTTGTTCAGATTAATGTAGCTAGATACGTTTTCTCCAAGCTCCTTTTGATGTAGAAACTCCCTTCTAATCTTGCGGTCCATAATTTCACTTTTGAAGTCATCATCAAGCCAGAACCTGAGGTATCTGAGATGTTCCATCGGGCATAGATGTAACTCATACATTCTTTGGAATCTGATTTCGCCATCATAGTCAAGGAATATTAATCATAACTTAGGCTTCACATGCACAGTGTTGGGTATGTAAGGACCCTTCGCTGGCAGTGAGATATTCAACATTGATATGCCTGGTTTTTTCGAATCCTTCAGGACTTCATCTAAGGAGAACTTTGTTTCATGTTCGTTCCTCAAGGATGGTCCGTCATTAGGACTTTAAGGTCTTTTTATTCTTCCACCTTTCTTCAGAGTTGGCTTTTCAGGGACTACGACATACCTGGACATCTTCTTGATCAACTCGCTGATGATGTCTTCGATAATTGGCTTATGTTGAGATTTTGAGTGCTGAATGGTTTGGCGGATCTCCAGCCATTCACTGTAGTCGTACTCGTCAAGGTAGGAAGGGTACTCGGTGACCGCCTCAAGATTATCCCTGGTGATGAGCATGGATATCAGCAGCCCACCGTCTTTTATCCATCCACTGATGCTGACGTTTCAAATCAGATGACGGTTGATTTTCTTATTAAGGCATTCTTCGCTCCAGCGCTTGTCACGTTCGGCCACTTTGTTATAACCGGGTTTCAGACAACCTGGGTTGAGGTAACCTATATGTGATTATTATGTGAATTACGTTATGACATGCATAATATTAAATTAAGTGCACGAATAGTATGCGTATATGTGAAAAGTTGTTACTGTGCATACATGAATTATGTGTGTACGTATATGGTGTGAAGCATACATGGGTTATATTATTTTAAAATATGAACATGTGATATCTTCATGGGGAAGAAAGGTGGTTTTAAATATAATAAAACTACCACCGCCCAAACTATTTTATAATAATAAAAGTTCCCCACCGCCTATGTGAGAATATTTAAAGAGAGAAAAAGAGATAAGATCTTATCTTATCATCTTATTTTGAAAAGAAACCTTTTGAGAGAAAAAGGTGTGTGTGTGGCGGTGGAAGTGTTCTTGAGAAGAATTTTGCACAAAAGTGTTTGAAGATTCTGTGTTATTTGAAGAATCTTCTGTGTGATTTAATCTGCAGAATTTGTGATTTATAAGGTGAGCTTTTGATAACTAAATCTCTTTATATGTTGTTATACAAACTGCTGGGTTTTGATGTTGGTTTTGAAGAAAAGATGATAAAACTGTTTGTGATAGTTTAAAAGTGTTATTGATATAAGTTTGAGTATTTGAAACTGTTTTGGAAAGATAAAGAAGAGGTTGCTTCTTTAAAACAGTTTTGGAAATGATTATATTGTTTTGAGGATTTAAAGAAAGTTTGATGTTCTAGAAATCATTGAAGGAACAGATTGTTCTTGGGTTTGAAAGTTTTGATGATAAAACTATTTTGAAACCATTATTGGTTGAAAACTCTAGAAGACATCGTATCAAGACGGTTGTGACTTCGGTCTGTCTTCGTTTGGGATTAATCTATAGATTTTTTGGATAAAACTATGGAGGTTGTTTCATCAAGATGGTTGTGACTTTGGTCTGTCTTCATTTGGAATTAATCCATAGATTTTGATGAGGAAATAACGGTGGCATATCAAGGAGAGGTGTACCATGGGATAAGGGTGGCATATCAAGGAGAGGTGTACCTTCGACTATAAGGGTGGCATATCAAGGAGAGGTGTACCTTTGGATATAAGGGTGGCAATTGTGTGTGGTTATTATAGCTCTTGCTATTATGTATTTTAAGATTACTATAGATTTGAGTTATTACTTCTTTGTGATTTGAGGACTCAGAGATGTTCTTCTTATTAGAAATTGTAGTATTGATGTTATTGAGAAGGGGAAAACTTGGTTTATGACCAATGGTTTTGGATAAACTCTATTTTGGATCAAGTGTTTGATTTTAGAGGAACAAGAGAGGCTCTGGTTGGTCCTCTTAATAGAACCAGAAGGTTCTGGACGTTGATTTGAGAAATTATGCAAGTCTTTTGCAAAGCTTTTAGTTAAACCAAAGGCTCTATATCTATAGATAAGAGCTCTATGTCAAAATTATACTTTAAAAGAGTTTTCAAAAAGGTTTTATACTTGGAAGTTTTCTTACAAGTAAGACAGACCAGAGGGGCTCTGGTTGACCTACGCGGGTTGAACCAAAAGCTCTGGTTGGTCTTGCAATTTGAGCCAGAAGCTCTGGCTAGTGGAACTAGAGCTGTGGTCATATAAAATCCTTTTCAAAAATGTGTTTTTATCTTTGGGAAAGCTATTTTATTATCTATGGGTTTGATCTATGAATGTTTTTGAGAATTTTACTTAAGTAAGGGGCTCTGGTTGGCTTAACTAGAAGCTCTGGTACAGGAACCAGCGGAGCTCTGGTCCTCTTGTTTGTTGAAATATTTTCCAAGTCTGGTCTATGGAATCAGAAGTCTGATGGACATAAACAGAGTATGAATTTATACTTCATTATGTGAAATGATTTTATTTGAATAATGTTTTGGTGAATTTCACCCTGCAACTACATGGAAAAAGGGATATCACTAGACCTCTAGGTCTAACCCTCATTTTATGTTTTCAAATATGTGTTGCAGGAAATGCAGATTATAATGATAGTAAATGAAAAGGGAAAATGTGAATTATTTCCCAATGTGCTTAGTTTTATGAAGATCATATTTGGATTTGTTTTGGAGAATAGATGTTATGATTACAAGAGCATGTACTTTGAATTTTTCAGTTGTACATTTTTGTAATATAGGCTATTGTATTATGGACCTATGTGGGGTAAACATGTACTTCTTTATATAATAATCTATGTTATATGCAAGGTGAGTTTGAAGGGGGTGTTACACACTTCAGGTTCTTTTCGCGTTCAACCTCTGCAATAGAGAGAAGCCTAGCTTGGACCTGGACAATGTTCACCGTCTTTTTGGATTTTTTCTTTGAAAGAACTTTTGGGGCTAGAGACTTGGCCAGCTTTAAGCTGTCCTTAGTTTGTTTTCTCTGAAGTTCAAGTTCTTCCTCGGCCTTGAGAGTCTCGAGTCTTTCAGCTTCGATCAAGAAGTCGAACTCACCACAACTAGAGGTACGAAGAGGAATTCTTACTCTTGTTTGGTCGAGTGACTTCCTGAGCTGAGTCATCTGCTGGTTGGTGGAAGCGTTGGGGGTTGGGTTCTCTAGGACCCATTCCTCCAGCCGACCGCAGATAGTTGAGGATGGAGAGTTGGTACATGGATGTTATGGTGATTTGGCTAGAGGACTCGTCATATAAGAGTTCAAGGAGTTTGAAAAGTACCTTGAGATTCCCTTCTTCAGCAACACCTTTGCCTTTCGACGTGGTGCTCTAGTGTGTTTCTTGAACACCCTCATTCTCCCTTTGCTCCCCTTGGGATGCATAATCCCTGAGGGCGACACCTTTCATGGCAGTAGTAGGTCGCTGGTACTGGATCGTGAAGTCGTTTTCATCGTCTACGTCACTGCCAGAGTCAGGAAGATTGGGAGACTCACCATCTTCTTCATCATCCTCTTCATCGTCTTCTTCCACATCAGCAGCATCAGCTGCAGAGGTGATGGGAAGGTCATCGTCGTGAGCTTCAGCGTTAGCTCGGACGACATAAATTTCCTCAGCTATAAGAGTTTCATAGGATGTTGGGATTTCATTAACAACCTCAGCTTCAACTTCAGATTTAGGAGCAGCAGGTTTAGTGGCGGCAGCAGCATCTGATGGCCCAACGTCAGACCTTATGTCCCCCTCTCTAGCAATAGCTCTTAACCAATAGCCAGAGAGTTGGTCGACGTTCTAGATTTGGAGCACCATCATTTCCTCTAGTCGCATCAGAGCGCTAGCTAGGCTAATTGTTGCTTCACGCGCTTCATTAAGTTGGGTGCGGTCATCAGCGGTGAAAGAAGGTTGAGGCGCTGGCACTAGTCGATGAAGAGCAGCCAAAACTTGCTGCATCAGTTCTGCATGTTGGACAAGTTGGGAGTTTGCTTCATCGGCCTTACTCGTTAGGGCAGCGATGGCCTTAGCATTGGCTTGAACTGCCACTTGTAGTGTTGAAAGCTGGCCCTTGACCTCTTGAACTTCAGCCCTGACATTTGAGAGGTCAGCAGCTACTTTATCCCTTTAAGACATGTCTTTATAGACCACGTCCATCTTGATGAAGACAGTCTCGACTGCGGGGAGGAGCAGCTTCATGTTCTCAGCCATGTCCTATGTTGTTCCATGGCTGGTTCCTCAGAAGGACCTGAAAAAGAGTAAGAGTGAGCATTAAGAAGCGCAGGGTTAGAGGGACTAAATGGGTAGGAAGATGGAGTACCTGAAGGGTCTTCAGTGTTATCTGAGGGATTAACGCTGGTGGGCTCCATGGTGCATTCGAGAGGATAAGCACCAGTTTGTTGAGGAGCCTCGAGAGGAGCTACCTCAGGTCCAGCGGTGGGTGTCTCATCATCAGGGAGGACAGTCACTGGTGATTCATAGACACATGTAGAGGCAAGGAAGGAGGGGAGGAGAAGATGGCTGAGACTATAGGTAGTGGGTATTCAACTGTAGCGACACTGATATTCTCACCTTCAGTGATTTGGGTCACTGAGGCGGTTGGGTGAGGATCCACTGGTACGACAGTGATTTCAGATATCACTGAAGAGCTGGGAAGGCTGACTGAAATTACCCCGGGGGTAAGGCTTGTTTCAATAGCTGAGACCTTTTGAGAGGTCACAGCCAAAGACGTGGTTGTTCCCTTTTTGGCCTTCTTGGTCCTCGAAGGAGAACCAAGAGTTGGTTGAGATGGGTGTTTGGAATAAAGGATTGTGGTGGTTGGGTTAGACTTGGGGGGGTTTCCTTGTCCTGACCACCTTGGAGAGAGAAGAAGGAGGAATTGAAGAATATTGCACCACTGTTGGACAAGATCTTGGAGACAACGACGACGATGATGACAAATTCACCATCCAATACCGGCTCAGAAGGGTGTCTCCTTAAGGGAACTAGCTTCCCAGGGGGAAAGAACCTCAAATAACCATTACTCCACCTCTAAGGACAAAGGAGTGGTTGAAGAAGGCAATCTCTCCATCATCTTCAAGGCGATTGATCTTACCAAGGTTTCACAAAGCTCCAGGTTTGTACCCTTTTCTCAAGAATCTGAAGTCTCCTTTCTTCTACTCACTGCACCAACAATCTCCTATGGTCCTCTAGATGAAAGGATAGTTGATATTCAAACATTTGGAGATCTCAACAACCAAAGGATGACTCAGCTAAGGAGTCAGCTCTACCAAACCAGAGTAAAAAATCCCTCTTTATACCTTCAGTTGTGGTGAGTTCGACTTCCTCAGTGACATTAAATAAGAGGAAGCCCTAAAAGCGAAGAGGAGTTGTGCATTAAACTAAAATAGATGAAGGATAGTCTAAAGTTGGCCAAGTCTCTAGCTATCCAAGCTCTGGCCAAAGGGAAGCTGAAGAAAAAGGATCCGGTCAAAGCTCAGGCTTAGTTGTTGTCACAAGCTGGACGAGAACATCAAAGGACGTTGACGCTAAAATACCATGACCTGAAGTGGTACAATGAAAGGATCAAGAAAAGAATAAGTCCCGACAGGATCTCAAACTTCACTATTAGCAGACGGAAGAAGGATAATGGACTTCTCATTTCTATTGTCATCTTCAGATAGAACCAAGATGTTGTCACTGAGTACCCTTCTTACCTCGGGCAGTACGGCTTCGATGAATGGTTGGAGATTCGACAGACTATTCAACGCTAAAGTCAAAGCATAAGTCGATAATTGAAGACATCCTGAACGAGTTATTTAAGAAGGTGTCTAAGATTATTGATGTCCCTCCTTTGCTAGAGAAGCCTCTCTTAAGAAGAAAACACCTTTCAGATCCTGAAGATGGAACATCCCATAGGAACGAACACAAAACTAAATTCTCCTTGGATGAAATCCTGAAGGATCGAAAGAAGTCGGATCTCTCAAAGCTGAATCTGACAGTACCAGCGAAGGGTCCCTACATACCTAACATTGTGCACATGAAGCCTGAGTTTGGACTCACATTCATCGACTATGATGGCGAATACAGTTTCCAGCGAGTATCCAAGTTCCACCTCTGTTCGATAGATCATCTAAAGTATCTAAGGACTTGGCTAGATACTGACATCTATGGAGAGGTGATGGAACGCAAGATCAGAAAGAAGGTGCTGAGATGCAAGAAGCTCGAAAAAGATGTACCTAGGTATATCAACTTCAGTGACTTAGTTTAGATGTTCTTTCTGTCTTGTAAATCTTTATTTTCCTTTCTTTACTTTTAGTATATAACTTATATGTAATATGCCTACCAATACTGATGAAAGACTTGTATTATTTTCCAATGTTTAAATATTAAATGAAATCTTTAGTTCACTTTCTACGTAAAGTCTAAAAAACTGATTTTTTTTTTAAAAGGACTTTTCGCAAAGACAAATCTTCTGCTTGTAGTCTTTTCGTAAAGTATGGCCATTTCAGGAAAAGACCTTGAAAAGTGACTAAAAAGTGAAATCTATATTACAAAATGGCCATTTTAGTAAATTTCCCCTTAAATAATAATTTTTCCTACAATTTTTAAATTTTTAATTGTTTAATTTGTTAAACTTTTGTGTCCCTAAATCAAAGATGTATGTTTTATTATGAGTGGTTTTTCTTTGATAATTTTATGTTATTCCAACCTAGTTATCTTCTCTCTAATAATTGCTCCTTTAATCTCTCAATTATTCATCTCTATGTGGTTATAATTTTTCAACTTCTCTTGATACACTTCTCTAATAATCATGTGTATACATTTGTGACTAACCATTTTCTACAAATTTAACTTCTACATATTTTTTTCAAAAAATTAGAAAATGTATGGCAATTCTATTTCGTTAACATAATTAGACTTCACCATTCCAAAAGTACTTCGAAGGTCTTAGAAATATAATAATTATAAGAAATATATATGAACCTTGTGAACAAAAATTGATAAAAACAAAATCAAACTCAATAAAAGATTTGTGGTCTTTTTGGTTTGAAAAAGTGTATAACATCAATGAAAAATATTTATTTCTAAACACTCTTAATACATTCATTGTTTTACATTTTATTTCAGTAGTTGTTAATTAACAGATTATGTTTTATCTCAACTTAATTGCATTAACAAAAAAAAAAAGATTGTTACGCAATGTCACCTACTACTTATATTAAACGACTATTTGGAAAAAAGCTTTATGAGGCTTATAGCTTATCTAGCAAGGGGCTGTTCGGTAGGGCTTAATGAGCTATATAAAGGATATGGCTTATTCGCACGACTATATTCAGCTGTTCGGTATGGGCTTATTCGACCAATCATGGGCTAAATAATTCAGCTACAAAAGTGATATCCTTTGTACTCAACCATTTATTAATCCATTTATTCCTTTTTTACCCTTTTCCTCTTTTATCCCCCATCCCATTTCGTTCTCCATCTTGCAAGACACTGAAAACATTTAACCATTCAACATAAGAGAAAATCCATATGCATCGTCGTTCCTTCTTCTGAAAACATTCAACCATTGTTTCTTCACTTTTTGGAAACATTCAACCATCGTCATCGTCGTTCTTCTGCTCAGTCAACATCCTTGTGTAGAGCCATCTTCATCATCATCCCTTTTGTTCAATGGATCTGGATATGGATCACAGATTTATCCACTAGGATTTTAGGGTTGATTGGAAGCAGAAGCAATGGAGATGAAAACGAAGAATGGTAATGGCAGTGTGGAAGCTAGATCTATGTAACAACCCACTATTTCCACTAGACAGATAATCCACCTGATATTACTCATAACACAAATTGTAACATCGTTTACAAAATACAGATTAACAAGAACTTCCTTTGATACATTTAAGAGTAACTAAAAGTCATCAATTTTAAACTTTTCCCTTGCCTCTATCCTACAAGGTATGATGACATGCAAAACAGGTTAGTCCAACAACTGAGCATTAGACCCAAAAGGTCTAGTGAGTGTATATGACTTATACCAACAACATACTTTCTAAACTAGCAGTTTAGAATCAAACCTGTATATCACAAATATTTTATCTATATCTATCACATATCTTTTCATCTTCCTCGCGGTTACACCGCCATTTCATCTCCCTCGCGGTTACACCGCCATTTCATCTCAAAAGCTTCAACACATTAGCCGGATTTGAAGTCCGGTCAACCTTGCCTGGATATGAAATCCGAACAATTACTTAGAGTAGAAAAAGAATAATCGGACATGGCTTGAGCGGTTTAGCTCTTAATCCGGTTAATACTTGAGCGGTTTAAGAAAATATTCGGACAACACTTGGGCGATTTAAGGAGATATCCGGACAACACTTGAGCGGTTTAAGAAGATATCCGGACAACACTTGGGCGATTTAGAAAAATCTTCGGACACCTCTTGTCCGGTTTAAGGACTTGACCAAATTCTTATGAAATGCAGTTCATAAGTAGCATATTTTAATAATAAAAGAAGCAATAACCAATACTTTAAAGCAGTATACACTCACCTTTGATTTTGAAAATTTTGACTTCAAATATCTGTAGCTTCTTTTCACTCTTTTCTCCCTACGATTTTCTTCTCAAATCTGCCAAAGAAAAATAAGCTTTTCTTTTTCAAAGGCACTTGCTATATATAGCAAGTGTCATAATCGCCTTTTTCTACAAGATGGGCTATAAAACCTTTCCCCACACACCAATCCTCACACACACACACACACACACACACACACACACATATATATATATATATATCAAAATCTCAAATTAAAACTTGCAACCGAATATTACAACATTCCCTCCTTAAAAGAATTATGTCCCGGAATTCCATTTAAGCAAAAAGGTAGGGATACTTCATTCCCATCTCTGATTCTGATTCCGAAGTGGCGTCTGGTCCTTTATGATAACGTCACTGAACCTTTACTAATCCAACCTCTTTGTTTCACAACTTTCTTACTTTGAAGTCGGTAATTTGTTCAGGGGTTTCTTCAAAACACAATCTTTCGTTTACTTTAGTTTCGGGTAACGGCACTGCCATACCTGGATTTACTAGACACTTCCTTAAATTCGATACATGAAACGTGTCATGGATCCCACTCAACTCTAAAGGAAGTTCTAACTTATAGGCTACTTCCCCAACCCTTTTAATGATAGRGAATGGTCCAATGTACCTCGGACTTAACTTTCCCTTTTTACCAAAACGTACTATTCCTTTCCATGGCGATACCTTCAACATCACTCTATCACCTACTTGAAACTCAATCGGCTTCCGAYGTTTATCTGCGTAACTTCTTTGTCTATCTTGAGCCGCTTTCATTTGTTCCCGTATTACTCCAATTTTATCTGCAGTTTGCTGAACTAACTCAGGCCCAGCTAACTGTTTTTCACCTATTTCATTCCAACATAAAGGAGTTCGACATTTGCGTCCGTATAGAACCTCAAAAGGTGTTGCCTGAATACTTGAATGATAGCTATTGTTGTATGCAAATTCCACCAAAGCCAAATAACTATCCCATGATCCTCCAAAATCAATTACACACACTCTAATCATATCTTCCAATGTTTGGATAGTTCGTTCACTTTGTCCATCAGTCTGAGGGTGATAAGTTGTACTTAACTTAATCTGAGAACCCATCTCCCTWTGGAAACTTTTCCAAAACATAGAAGTGAATCGACTATCCCTGTCTGAAACAATTGATAGAAGAACACCATGACGTGTCACTATCTCATTAATAAACAGTTTTGCTAATCTCTCCATTGAATAAGATTCTTTCATAGGTAAAAAGTGTGCAGATTTGGATAACCGATCTACTATCACCCATATAGCATCATAACCTTTTGATGTTCTCGGCAATTTGGTTATGAAATCCATAGTGATGTGATCCCACTTCCACACTGGAATTTCTAAAGATTGCAATTTACCGTAAGGGCGTTGATGTTCAATCTTTACCTGAAGACATGTTAAGCATTGCTCAACATGCTTAGCTATATCCTTCTTCATACCTGGCCACCAATAGTGTTGCTTCAAATCCCGATACATTTTATTTGTACCTGGGTGAATTACAAAACGTGACTTATGAGCCTCACCCAAAATACGATTTTTGATATCACCATAGCATGGTACCCAAATTCTATTCTGGAATTTCCAGAATTCTTTGTCATCTTTCATCAAATCAGATATTAATCCATCCAATCTTTCTTGTTTAATCTTATCCTTTTTCATTGCCTCATGTTGAAATTCTCGTAACTCTTCTTGAATACTGGGTAACAACTCAACTCGTAAAGTTATAGCTTTGATAGTTCCACTTTTCTCTTGTCGACTTAACGCATCGGCCACTACATTTGCCTTTCCTGGATGATATAAAATTTTACAATCATAATCACTTACCAATTCCAACCATCTTCTTTGACGCATATTCAGATCTTTCTGATGAAATAGATGTTGCAAGCTCTTATGATCTGTGAAGATTTGACACTTCGTTTCATACAAATAATGTCTCCATATCTTCAAAGCAAACACTACTGCCGCCAGTTCCATATCATGAGTAGGATACTGCCTTTCATGATCTTTTAATTGTCTAGAAGCATAAGCTATTACCTTTCCACGTTGCATTAATACACAACCCAAACCCATCTTTGATGCGTCACTATATACCACAAAATCTTTCATTCCATCTAGCAAAGATAGAATTGGTGCACTGCATAACTTATCTTTTAACATCTGAAAGGCTTGAGCTTGTGCTTCATCCCACTCATATTTCACATTCTTCTTATTTAGTTTCATTAATGTAGTAGCTATACTAGAGAAATCCTGTATAAACTTACGATAATACCCAGCCAATCCAAGAAAACTTCTGACTTCAGTTGGAGTCTTTAGAGCTTCCCATTTTTTAATAGCTTCAATCTTGAATGGGTCTACTTTAGTCCCTTCTTTTGAGATAACATGCCCCAAAAACTGAACTTCTTGCAGCCAAAATTCACACTTTGACATCTTAGCATACAGTTTCTCTTGTTTCAGCAATTCTAAGAGTAATCTCAAATGATGTGCATATTCTTCTTCCGACCGAGAATATATCAGAATATCATCAATGAAGACAATCACAAATTTATCAAGATAGGGACGACACACCCTATTCATCATGTCCATAAAAGCTGCAGGCGCATTTGTGAGTCTAAATGGCATAACCAGGAATTCATAATGACCATAACGTGTACGAAATGTTGTTTTCGACACATCTTCATTCCGAATCTTCAACTGATGATAACCGGACCGTAAATCAATTTTTGAAAAATAAGTAGCTCCAACCAATTGATCAAACAAATCATCAATTCTTGGGAGAGGATATTTATTTTTGATTGTCAATTTATTCAGTTCCCGGTAATCMATGCACATCCTCATTGATCCATCCTTCTTTTTCACAAAAAGCACCGGCGCACCCCACGGGGAAGTACTTGGTCGAATAAATCCTTTATCCAATAATTCTTTCAATTGGGTCATTAACTCTTTTAACTCAGAAGGAGCTAATCTATATGGTGCACGTGTTACGGGTGCTGCTCCAGGAAGTAGTTCTATTTGAAATTCTATCGTTCGATCCGGAGGTAGACTTATCAAATCTTCCGGAAATACCTCATGAAATTCCCTCACAACTGGAATATCTTTCATCTTTTCTTTTTTTCCTCATGTCTATAACATACGCAAGAAAACTAACACATCCCTTCTGCACATGCTTTCAAGCCTTTAAAACTGAGATAAGGCTAGAATAACGATCCCGTCGATCCCCGTAAATCACAACCCTTCCTTTTTCTAGTAAGTCTATATGAATCATCTTCTCATCACAAACTATGTTAGCTTGATTATTAGCTAACCAATCCATGCCTATAATTATATCAAATTCCTTTAAAGGCAAAGGAAACAATTGTATAGACACTTCACACCCTTCTATACTTATAAAGCATTCATCTATACTTTCCTTAACCAAAACTTCACTATCGTTTGATGTTTCCACAATTAGATCCTCACTCAATGCTTTAGATTCTAAATGTGCGCAGTTAACAAACGATGGTGACACAAAAGAACGATTTGCACCCGAATCAAATAAAACTTTGGCACATACTGAATTAACAAGGAATGTACCTGTTACCACTTCACGGTGCTCTTCTGCCTCGCCTCTCATCATCTGAATGGCTCTCCCTCTTATATTAGACTATGCCTGTCTTATCCCTCCCCGTCCACTTGGATTAACACGATTATCTATTTGCCCATGACCCGTTGGCACATACCCAGATCCTCGACCCCCAGAATATCCAAATCCTCGACCTCCAGCAAAACCAGACCCTCGACTCTTTGCTTGCGGATAATCGGCATTTACATGTTGAGATGAACTACAAGTAAAACACCTCTGCGTCATCCGACAGTCGCGAGCTATATGTCCTAGTTCCTGACATTTAAACCATACTCGAGATTTTGTATTACAATTTCCCTGATGTATCTTATGACATTGGGTACACGCCCTATCAGCAAACCTTGAAACTGGTCGATTCAAATTTTCCATAAACCTCGGTCTACGAAAATCAGTTACTGTAGCATCCCCCTTTCTTTTCTCTCCAGCTTTCTCTTGTGGTTGTCGGTTAATGTCTCGCTCCAGAATTTCAGCAGCATCAACTGCCGCTTGAAATGTTGTCGGATTCCTGGATATCACATATTTTCGAAGATTCGATTCTAAACCCCAGACGTAATTTCTTACTTTACTATTTTCCGATATGATGTAAGCTTCAGCGAACCGGGATTGTTCCATAAAGACTTCCGTATACTGGCGGACTGACATGTTTCCTTGTTCAAGACGAAGGAAATCATCTTCCAACTTTCGCACTGCCGCTTCAAGACAATACTGCACTTTAAACTTGATCATAAATTCTTCCCACAACATAGTTTTCAAAATGTTTGGATCTGAACTTGAAAGAACTTCCCACCAGTATAAAGCACTTGATCTCAGACGAGATACAGCAAACATGACTTTATCTTCTTCTGCACTTTTACTAACCTGCAGACTCAGTTCAATTTCTTTAAGCCAACACATAGCTTTAACAGGATCACGCTCACCAGAAAACTTGGGAGGTTTACAAGTGTTGGACCTTAAATTCAGCTTTGATATTGATCTAATACTCTGAATGAACTCTAAGACGATTAAAGTGCAGCGGAAACAATAATAAGAACAGAACGGAGTAAATAAATCAAGAACACACAGTCAAGATGAGGAAGAAGATGAATGCAGGAGAATTGCTTGAAAGGTTCTTCAATTCATTCAATTGAAAATTTGACGATTATAATACGGAAGCACCACAATTACAAAGGCCTTAGCCGCTATTTATACTAGTTCCTAACGACCTTAGAG
>NC_037528.1:39349638-39351528 GCF_001531365.2 Cynara cardunculus var. scolymus | reverse complement strand
TTCTCCATCTTTTCAATGACCATCTCAGCATTCACAGAGGCATTGTTGATGTCCATCTCTGTGGCCCATTTGATTTTAAAGATGCAACGATATATCTTATTTTTGAAGTTGTTACCCTCTGCAACGAGTTTCTTTGTGCAGTCTCTTATTGATTCGTTGGTTGCTCGGGTTTCCTTAAGAAGATGGTCGTTGTATTTCCGCACGGTCTCTCCAAGGGCTTCAACCATTGCATCTAGCTCTCTGCAAGTGGCTAGATGGTTAATGTTAGCCCTGGAGGATGAAGAATCGATGCCATAAGTGACCGTAGAGGAGAACATCTCTTTGATCTCATCCTTGAAGACAGAATAGTTGGTGTAGCCGGCGGAAATAAAGTCTGCAGCATATTGAGCGGCAACCTCTGTTAATTCTGTTTTGAGCGTGTGGATTGAAGAGGGGTTGAGAGACAGTGCGCTGAATGCTTCAGTGAGATCATCTTTTTTGAGGACAGAGCTCTAAAGGGCTGATAAGGTCGCCTTTAGTTCAGAAGCTGTGGAAGTCAACTCCTTCAGAGCCTCTGTTACAGGTGTAAGAGCCTCTATCGCTGGTGCGGAGGAGAACAAGCTTTTCAACTCATCTATCCTCTTGAATACGTCTGTGGCGAAGGTTTGTAACTCCTCCTTCGTCATATAAGTACTCGGGGAACCTAGATCACCAACACATGGTGACCTAGTAGCCTTGGAGACTGATTTGACGTTGTCATCTCGGGGACTTCCACCGGATCCTCGAACATCTCCAATTGGAGAGCCTACCAATGTTCTGTCGATATCGTGCCTAGTAGGTTCAGAGCCTAACTTGGCAGAGGAATCGAGTGGAGACTTTGGTCGTTCTAGACCTGCAGTCTCTGTGAATCTTTCGTATGCCTCTGAAGCATAACTTGGTTGTTCACTCTCTTATGGAGGGGCAACGGATGCCTCTTTTGGTGGTGATGAGTCCTTGGGTAAATGGACTCTTATTGTAAAACCATCCTTTTGAGAGGATGTTGGAGTAGATTGAGGTTTTCGGACTGTGCATTCGACAGAGGACGAAAGAATGTCCTCTGCGAGGTTTGCTGGTTTAGGGCTCAGCGTGTGCATGCTTTTTTCAATAGGGGTTCCCTCTAGAACAGGGTCCCTAGTAATGTGGGTTGCACTAGGAGGGGGCTTGGGTGTGTGCCTTCGGCATCTTTTTCGCCCTCATCTAACTCCAATTCTTCTTCTTCGTCGTCTAAAATGACTTCTGTCCCCAAATCTGCCACCTCTGTGGGCGCTTTAAACCCTTGTTGGAGGTTGAAGATTACATCGTGAATTTGCTCTGTTGGAGACTCTACTTGAACACTCTTGCGCAACCTTCTGCGCTTAGGAGCAGCCTCTGCTGGGCTTTCTTGGATTGCAGCCTCTGTGACCTCAACCTCTGCGGGTTAGGCCATCGATTTCTTCTTTTTCAGTTTTAGCAGAGGACTGCTTGGACCCTCTTCTTCTGCGGGTCTCTTCTTCCCTTTCCTTTTCTCAGAAGAATCGACAACCTTCTGAGTCTTCTTTGTCTTCTTTTGCTTTTGTGAGGGACTAACTACCTTTGGTCTTTCCTCACTCATCTCCCTAGCCTCTGCAGGCTCCTCCCTTCTTCCCTCAACCCTCATTTTTTGCACTCTCTCTCCTATGGGGATACCTATGCGTGGAGGGGTTTCAGGGACCGGCTCTGGCCGCCTGTATCCATGTCTATACGCTTTCCTATCTCCTCTGCTAAGGTATTTAAGCATGGCTTTTGATAGTGGCCTTGGGCTTCTGTACCCAAGCTCATGCTCTGTGGGGTGAAACTCCTTCATTGGATACAATCGTGCGTTTGGCTCTGCAGAGGGCAGCTTCTCTGCTATCA
>NC_037528.1:39321425-39349538 GCF_001531365.2 Cynara cardunculus var. scolymus | reverse complement strand
TGCCTATAAGTGATATATAAATTCTTAGCCATAAACTTCAAGTACTCTAAACCAGAGCCTCTGGCTATTTAGATTCACTTCGATTAAATTTTTGGCAAACAACCTCCATCGCCTTTGAACAAGAACTCCTCTGGTCCAAAGCAAATACTTAGTAATTTTTACCTAGTATTCTCTTACCAACCAGAGCCCCTGGTTCTATAGACTAGAGCCTCTGGATTCATACTCTTGGTAACCATAACTCCTCTGGTCCCAAAGAGTTTCCCTCTTCCCATTCCATGTAGACTACTCACTCTACTTTCATCTCATTCCCTTACTTTCACAACCAGAGCCTCTGGATTCACAACCTTTGGAACCAGAGCTACTCTGGTCTCAAAGGCTCATCCATCACACATCTTTCACATACACTTCACTATTTTCCATTACCCATTTTCTTTGCTTCACAACCAGAGCCTCTGGTTCTATAGACCAGAGCCTCGCTTTGTTCTCTTTGGAACCAAAGCTCATCTGGCCTCAAAGACCCCTTCTCTACTTCCACTTAGACACCTTTCATACATTCATCATCCTTCACAACCAGAGCCTCTGGTGGTATAGACCAGAGCCTCTGGTACGCCTAATTCTTCCTTATTATTTATTTGAAGGGGAGTTTTTTGAATACTTCGAATTCAATACATTTGCATCATTTGAGGGGGGCAAAAATATTCATCTCCATATTTCATTTCTTCATGGACATTTTACATCCAGAGTCTCTGGTCCTACTATCCAGAGCCTCTGGTCACCCAAATGCTACATACGTATCTAACCAGAACTCCTTTGGTTCTATATACTGGATTAACAATGTTTATCTAGAACCTCTGGTTTGCAATCCAAGGTTTCTATAACATACAATGCAACATTACATCAATGAATTCCTTCATAGATGTTCACCCAAAACTCCTCTGGTTCCTCCCCAATGAGTCATGACCAACCAGAGCACCTCTGGTTCCAAGACAATAATTTTTATACAAAAAACTCATCTTAATTGAACCTCATTTTTCAAGATTATACAAAATTGCAGCTTTTGTGACTAAAAACTATACAACATGGGTTTTTAGAAGACCAAAACTTCGTAATTAGTATAAATCTTACAATTAGATGGGATTTTTAAATTCAAATTATTTTTGGGTATTCATCAAGTTATTATTTTGAATAATTTTTATTCAAATAATTTCCCACGTCATCATAACCATGTGCCTGACACCCTCAACAGCATGTTCCCAACATACCCTTTTATCCTTTCCCTCTCCCTTACCCCGTCTTGACACGTATCCTACTATATTAAATGCACGTACTATCAAGACGGCTCACGTTCCTCAAATCAAATCGTCACAAAACAAACCGCCAAAACTTTCATGATTATTATATTTTAATAATCAAGAAACGTTTCCTTCCCCCCCCCCCTCTTACCCCAAACCATCTCCATTCTCCTGCCTATATATATATCCTTCTTCTACCTCCATTTTCCTTTTACGCTTTCATAAACCTGCAACTACACTCTCCAGACCTCTAAACCTGAAACTACACTCTAAAAACCTCCAAACTAGCAACCTTCTCAAATTTGCAAAAATGGCATCCTCCGCTTCTCATGAATCCAACAATAATGATAGCAGAATCCAGTCGACAGGAGCCGATAGCCGTGTCCTCATCTTCCTACCAATGCGGCCAAATAATCACGCTATCGAACTCAAAACCGCCTTATTTGACGACCGTTTTGCCATTGTTTTTGAGTTCTTCAAACACAGTATTCTTCTTCCTGCTCTCACCCTTGCCGATACAGCCGTACCCATAAAGTACGTTCAACAGTATTGGCAAACCGGTGAGTTTGATGAAGAAAGCCACGGTATCATGGGGATATAGACGCCCTTAACGACATGATCTGCTCTATTAAAATATCACGGGCTAAGGTTTCCCGGATACTGTGCATTCCAACACGCAAAGAACTTGACATTGTGCAATTTGACGAACCACCAACCACCGACGACATTCTCCGATTCCTGAAAATGATAGGTTACAACAGTGACATACGCACCGTCTCAAATTTTAAACTCCAATGCCTTCCACCGATGTGGAATATGTTCTTCTCCCTTCTGAACAGAGCCCTTACATGCAAATTGGGCTCCTTGGACCAAGGCAATACAAATATCATGACAATAACGTACGGGCTGTACTTCAACTTGAACCTCAACTACGCCTTCCTCATCTACAACGAAATACTTTCGGCGGTAGTCAAGAAGTCGAAGCTCCAGGCCGCTGGTAAGCCTCTCCCTGTGGTTCTCTTTCCGCGATTCATCGCTCCTTTCATCGGGGATGGAATGAGGAAGAATCGCCTACCAGCCAAAGAACCTTACATGCCCATATACAAAATGCATGGTCATCGACCAACCCTCTCAAAGGAGGGTTATACCATAAACCGTCCTCTTCCACGAGCTATGCTCAATGTCATACCATCGACATCTGAGATACGCCAGAATTATGAACGCTCCATGCTGTCCCATGAACCAAGGGCAGCTACCCCGGAGCACTTAGAGCCGTCCCCCCCTTCAAGCGAGGGAGCACAAGCGTCATCTTCATCGGATGATGAAGATGCTGATGATGATGATGATGCTACTCGTGCTTCCCCCGGCCTTACACATACAATTCCTCAACCCACTTCCCAAAGGGCAACCACATCCACTACCCCTGGCGATCAAAGCCAAAGGGGTATTGAAACCAAACGACCCAGTCCAACCCCAAACCCAGCCCGCCATCCATAGGCCATTCTTCGGGCCTCTGGAGATGAACAAGCCGAGGAACCACATTTACCATCGCCCCTCTCTCAACAGAGAGGTGATGAAGGAATAATAGCCCCTTTGCCTTACGGCTCGCCACATCCCTTCACACACACAGAAGCATGTGTTGCTTCTGACGTTGAACCAATAGATCGTTCAGAGCGATCTTCCCTTCATGCACCTCTCCTTTCGATATTTGATCTACCGAAGGGGACACACATTCGTTTCACTTATTCGGCCTCTGAAGCCAAGGAAGAGGAAGCGGATGTCGCAACATCACGAGATAGCTCCTCTCTTGAGGGCTATCAAGGACACGATGGAAGTCCTTCAAGACCCACCTTCTCACAAGGTCAAGAAGGCGCCTCAGGAGCAGAGGCACAACCTGCAGCATCCGTTGCTGCAGGGGTTACCCCACTTGCTGATCTGGTCATAAAGGCTGAGTTCCAAGCCTTTGTCGATACAGTGAAGCGATCCTTGGAAGACCTTAAACTCATCATGCAAGGGATTGTAGAAAACAAACCCTCCACCTCTACCTCTAACCTCCAACAATCCCTTACAATCCTACAACGCCACCTTACCCAACTCGAAACCCAAACACAAACCAACACCACCCGCCTACAAATGATCCAACAAACCATAACCCAACACCATAACACCTCTTCCTCTCTAGCCACTCAACGAAACCAAGTCATTGTCCAATCCATCGCCACTCTCACGGCCCAGGCAACTAAGGCCGATGAAAACCTTACCTACATAATCACCCAACTTCAAACCATCCTCCGCAACCTTCACTCCCTATCAACCACCCTCCCCCAAGTCCCTCACCAAACACCACAACCATCCACCACAACTACCGATGCCACCCTCGCCACTCTCACCCACCAGTTGGCCGCCATCCAAGATACCCTCACCCAACTCCCAGCCACTATCCTCGCCCAAATCGCCCAGCCCATTCCTCAACCCCCACCTCCCTCTGCAGGCCCATCCTTCGATGAAGCCTTCTCCTCTTTCACTGCAGAGGTGAGAGATCTAATAACCAACCTTCCCATTCCCCCATCCACATCCACAACCACCATGCCACCACCAACTTCATCCTCCAGGACAGAGTTCGCCACACGAGCGGACTAGCGAGCTCTGTCGAAAGCACTGATCTCATCTTTTAACAAGATCAGTGCCAAATTTGTTCATCGGGCCACTCGTCCAACAATGGTTCTCTCCCAGAACCTGGCTGATGAACAACGGCGTACCACTTCCCTCCTACAAACAATGGAGGCGAGTCAACGACAAACCTCCCTGAAGACATACCTCGCCACCTTCAGGAAGGAACAGAAGAAGAAGAGGACAAGAGCCTCTTGCTCTAGCAGCCGCCCGCACAAGAGGCCTAGACATGACGACCAAGACCCCGATGATCAAGGTCTTGGACCTCATGAGGGGGACACACAGGCCACAGCTGCACGTGAAACCGAATCTGCTGCACCATCACCATCACCATCACCATCACCACAACCACCATCTTCGCCAGAATGAACCCAGGCAAGGGAACCAGAGGCTCTGCCCTCTGAAGATGTACATATACAAGTTCCCTTTACCGCAACCCAAGAGCCCATCGTGTTGAGCTCTTCAACCGATGAAGAACCTACCACTCCACCAACACAACTTAACCAACCTCTTCATTATACACCCACATCAAGCCTACCCTTAACCCCTTCACCAATGCCTCGCACAACCCAATCCTTCACCATTTCTACACAACCAGAACCTATAACAAACCAACCATTGTCCCAACTACCACAAACCCCAACAGAAACCCATGCACCAGAAACCACCCAAACCCAAACCGAGCCAACCAATGAAACCATATCCACTACCCATATACAAACCCAAACTGAAACACAACCTCCAACCGATACACAACCCTTAACCCATCAACTAATGGTGCATACGGATACTCCCTCTTCTTCAAGGCAACCTCCACAAGGCCTGGTAGATGAAATCATACAGAGCATGGAGTCGATGAGGAGACGTCCTCAACTACCGCCCAGGGAACCAGTCATGATGGAAAATATCCATCAATATATGTATCAAGATCGCGATGAGAGTTTGTCAACCAATCCTCCAATCCTATCACCTGAGTCTATGAACCTCTTACACCATCGATTCATCAGACAGACCACACAAGCACCCCAGGTTGTCTTTTTGAATGATGGAATAAGGAGAGTCATAGACTTGAAAGTAAAGACATTTGCCAACCAAGCTATCCGATACATCGAGTTCACTGTAGAGAGTGCCCGTGGGTTAGTTAGCGTGTTCAACGAAAACGACCTCATCAATCTCAACCCATACGACTTGATCGAGTTATATGCTTACACAGCTCAAAGGCAGGATCACGGCATAAGATTTGGAATGGCAAACCGAGCAATAGTAAAGACGATGGAATCCCTGGTGAAACACAGAGCCAAAAGTGATTTTGAAATTGCTTTTAGGCTAGGCATTGAAAGACTATCCTGCGCTCCTCCAAACGAAGACTTCCAGGGCCTCCAGGAGAAACGATCTGCCTCAGTTCTGACTCAACCCGAACTTGGACTTGTTTACAAGAATGAGTTCGGGGTTAAAAAATTCTTCAGACTGACTGAAGCCTTCAAGTATTCAACAGATACACTTGAATGGTTTCAGAAAATTATTAGAGAAAGACTGGGCAGAAACCATGTGCCGAGGGAAGTAGGGAGTCAGCTCATTCACGAGATATCAACAGTCATCGCATATCGAAGACTGCTCTTGCGCTTCAGAGAAATATACTCAGGTAGCTCGTGATGAGTTATAAGTTTTTGTTAGTCTTGCCTTGATGTATTTTAATTCAAGTATTGTAAGAAATTTCATCATCCAATGAAAATTTGGAATTTGATGTTTTTCTACTAGANCCCACAAGTCATAATGTAAAAAGTAATGAAAAACAATAAGTGATGAAAAAACCAGAAGACCAATGAAGACATCAAGGCAGAAACGACTAAGTCTGGAATTCAACCAGAGGACCGATGGACAGTTCAACCAGAGGACCAATGGACAGCCCAAGGATGCGATAGAAAGAGCATTCTCATCAATCCTCTGGTCATCAACACTTAGAAGATTTTCCAGCACTTCAWYCAAGCATGCAATGAAGATTTGAAGATAAGGATGAAATCATCATATCATGAATGACAGYTGGAGATGACAWGTCAAYAGCTGGAATTCGAGTTTATCTCAATATTAGCGCCTATCCATACAAAAGATAAACCTTATCTGTTAATAGAGGATTTACTAGAAAATAGCATTATATAGATATCTTTTTATTAGCTGATTAGTATAAATAGGTGATTAGATCTATTGTAAAAAGAGTCGCTTTTACGAATCGCTCTTACGTTTCACAGTTTATAAAGTAAAACCTTTGAAGCTCAAAACTGTTCTTAAATATTCTTATTTTTATTCTCGAGTCTTCATAACTTTCTTCGTAAAATCACTATAATTTGGTTATTCATAACTAGATTATTAGTGTTATTGAGAGATCTGAGATCAACATATTTGCCATTAAAAAATAAGATTGATTAGATATAGGATCTAATGCAATGAAATCAGATAAAAGAAATCAGGAACAGTTAAGCTCAAAAAGAAAACCAGAAACACACAAAAACTGATGAGAAAACAGATAATTGACGAAAAACTATCAAAAATCAGTAAAAACAGTCAAAACTGTTGAAAACAGTTAAAAACTATTAAAAACAGTCAAAGACAGTTAAAACTGATGAAAAACAGTTTACGCGACAGAAAAATAGTTCAACGATTCTCAAACAGTTTAAACACAACAAAAAACAGATAAACAATGATCCAAAAATTAAAATCTAAACAACAAAAAAATTAAACCCAAGAAAATATAAGCCCAAAACAATTTTCCAAGACCAAATCAACATAAACGATTACAATTACAGAAATGATGATACAGTACAATACAATACAACACAACCTTAAGAGCAATTTCAAACAGCAAACAAAGATTAACACATTCTAATTTGTGTCCATCTGCTTGATAAAGTGCAAAAACATGAACAGACTACAAGACTTGTGATGCCACAAAGCATCGACTACGAGACCATAATCTCTACTACTGCGTTGTCGTGGATCAATTTGTCGCTAAAATCCTCAAATGATTTGAAAAGCAACAGCTTTTCTCGCTAGACCATGTTTAAGCAGCCTTGATATGTAAACCAGGGAAGGAGCATATCACTCCAGATAAGAATTCCTGCATCCAAAAATAGGACAATGATTGCAAAATTGTTACTCAATCAAGTGTAGCTCCAAAAAGGTACATATGATTTACAACAAATCTATAAACCATGCAATTTAGAATAAATCGATCAATGAAACCAGCGATTTAGGTGAAATCCAGTCACAACTATAATATACAATCCTGCAAAGAACCTGCACAACTTCATTAACTGGTAGTAGATATCCAAACAAAAATGAGCTCACACGGGTATTGGTCAATGCACCAGCACTACCATTGGAGGCAATCCATCTAGGACCAACGGCAAGATACCTGAAGTCAAAACAATGTACTTGTGCAGCTTGTCAAACAGCAACAATGTGGGAACTGCATCTTACTGAGTGAATAACTAATCTGTTTATTATGCATTTCCACCTGAGTAAACAATGCACATTTC
The DNA here is from genome assembly GCF_001531365.2 of Cynara cardunculus var. scolymus. Classification (NCBI taxonomy): domain Eukaryota; kingdom Viridiplantae; phylum Streptophyta; class Magnoliopsida; order Asterales; family Asteraceae; genus Cynara; species Cynara cardunculus. The sequence continues at coordinate 39,342,043 of NC_037528.1, read as the reverse complement.
CACCTTGCACAAAGTATTGTTGAAGATGGAGAGAAGAATTGATCCTGTCTTAACCAGCCTGTATCTTTGATCAATCAAACACAGTGATACCAACTGAAGTTACCTGAACCACTTTGGTCAATCAAAAGCAATGAACTTGGTTTAAACAGTAAACCTTAGAGCAATATGAACCAAAATACAGCAACTAAAATTCCAACCAGGTGGCTTTTTACAAAGATAAATCGACTGAAAACACTCAAAATGTCTGATTTACCTGAACCACTTTGGTCAATCAAAAGCAAGGAACTTGGTCTTAAATAGTAAACCTTAGAGCACTATGAACCAAAATACAGCAACTGAAATTCCAACCAGGTGGCTTTTTACAAAAATAAATCGACTGAAAACACTCAAACTGTCTGATTTACACACTCCAAGTCCAGGTAAGACAAAGAACTCGATTGATTCGCATGATTCTTGCATCAATTTTCTGAGCTCAATGGACAATTGATCTTTTTGATTCTAAAACTACTGTTTCTTTTCTGCTTCTATGCCAGACACAGCAAAAACCAAATCTAAAACCAAATCTAAAACAGATGAAGTTTAAGCTGGAAATCTGAGATTGAAAGAAAAATCGAACAGGTTGATCTTTCAATTTAAGTCAAGAACACTGAGACTCCATAAAGATACAACCTACTGACCATACATCAATTGCAGCAGTATAACCAAAAGAATTTAACAATAGCTCTGGTGCACGATACCATCTTGTAACAACATATTCTGTCATGAAATCAGTTTCAGATATAACACGAGCTAATCCAAAATCACATACTTTGAGATCACAATTTGCATTCAGGAGAAGATTGCTAGGATTCAAATTCCTGTGCAACACATTTGCTGAATGTATGTATTTCAACCCACTTAGGATCTGATACAGAAAGTACTGGCAATGCTCCTCTGATAACGATTAATCTGTCTCTGTGTATTTGTATCAAAATCAACAGCATAGACCATCCACCATATCTCTGATTTACAGTTGAAATCAAGTTATAATGACTTAAAAAAACTTGTCATTGAGAATAACCTTGAATACAGATGATGTGCAATAAATGTGCGATGAACTCAAAACAAAACAGGTGATTTACCAGACCCTTTGAAACAATTTAAAATTGATTTAACAGAACCTATGATGTCCGATTTAACACAACCACAAAATCAAATAACACAACACACAACAAGATTGAGCTTCAAAATCGATCAAGCTTTGAACCCTGTGAGTGATTTAGAAATACGATTGAATATGTGCTCTATTGTGCGATTTAGAAGTCCGTGCGATAATCAAACAGATTTTGTAGATGATTTACACACCTGATTGAGCGATTTACCCACCCTGCGTGCGATTTAGCTTAAATCGGTCACAACATAAACTAAATCCGGTCACTAGTCCGCTCAAACGTTGTAGGAATTAAGACAGAATCCGCTCAAGAGATGTACGATTTAGACTTAGAAAAATTAGATGAAAGTTGAGCGATAAACTAATCCGATCAAAAGTCCGATCAAGCTTTGTGCGACTTAAGAGGAATCCGGTCACCAATTAGTCTGAGGAAGAAAATGGTCGATGAAAATGGTTGGGCTGAAGAACCAAGTCTTATCCAGATGGGCCAAAGAAACTAATGGGCCTTGAGAGATTTACTACCAAAACACAAAAGCAAATCAAAAAATTTTAAAAAATGGATCAAAACACTGGAATTTTTTTAAAAAAAATTTAAGAACACGAAAAAATTTAAAATCACAAAAATCAAACAAATCTTGAAATCAGATGATCAAAACACAAAACTTTGTGATTAACAAAGATTCACAACACAATTATGAACAGTTTGATCATGATTTTAACACAAAAACACGAGATTTTAAAGAAATTTTGGATCAACTTCAAAGAAAAATGAAGAACATAAGATGAAGAACACAAAAAAAAAAACCAGAAAATTTCTTCAGAAAATTTTCATAATCTTCATAATTTTCCCCGGTAGCACGAATCGAAGCTATAAGGATGTTCTTGGCATACGCTGCACACAAGAACTTCACTGTGTACCAAATGGACGTCAAGATGGCATTTCTTTATGGTCTTCTCAAGGAAGAAGTTTATGTAGATCAATCGGAGGGTTTTGTGGATCAGTCAAAGCCGGATCACATATATGTCCTTGACATAGCTTTATACGGTCTTAAACAAGCACCGAAAGCCTGGTACGATATCTTATCAGAATTTTTGGTGAAATCAGGTTTCTCGAAAGGTAACATTGACACAACCCACTTTATTAAAAAGGAGAAGTCAGATATTATTTTGATACAAATTTATATAGATGATATAATATTTGGATCTACGACCCCAAAATACTGCAAAAACTTTTATGTCTTAATGGTTTCTCGTTTTAAAATGAGTATGATGGGTGAGATGAACTTCTTTTTATGACTTCAAGTAAAACAATTATCTTCGGAAATTTTTATCTGTCAAACAAAATATATTTCTGATATCCTGAAGAAATTTAATTTGAAAAATTGTTCATCTAGCAAAACACCTATGGCTCATGGTACAAAACTACATGTTGATCCATCTGGAAAAGCTGTAGATCAGAAAACATACAGAGGCATGATTGGTTCTTTAATGTATTTAACGTCTTGTAGACCGGATATTATGTTTTTAACACATCTTTGTGCCAGATATCAGGCTAATCCAAAGGAGTCCCATTTAAGTGTTGTTAAGCACATTTTTCGTTATCTGAAAGGGACTGCTAATCTTGGACTCTGGTATCCCAAGGGTACTAGCTTTGAACTAACAGCATACTCAGATGCAGATTACGCAAGTTGTATGTTGGACAGGAAGAGTATCTCGGGTCATCTACAATTTATGGGAGATAAACTCGTAAGCTGGGCTTCCAGGAAACAAAACTGTGTATCCATCTCTATCGCTGAAGCAGAATATGTAGTTTCTGCTAGCTGTTGTTCTCAAGTATTATGGATGCAGACACAGCTCAGAGACTACGGTTTTCATTTTAATAAAATTCCCATTTATTGTGATTCGAAGAGTACAATAGCAATATCTTGTAATCATGTTCAACACACTAAGACCAAACATATAGATATCCGGTATCACTTTATTAAAGATCATGTAGAAAAAGAAACTATTGAATTGTATTTTGTAAATACATAATTTCAACTAGCCGACTTATTTACGAAAGCTTTAGATGAAAAACGTTTTAGCTTTCTAGTATCTAAGTTAGGCATGTTAAATTTGAAAATTTGAATTTTTCTTAAAAACAGTTCAATTTATTGAACTGTGTTTAATTCAAATTCATTTGGTCAAAACTGTATTTTTTAATACAAATCAGTATTTCAATTTTATGTGATTTTAAATCTTTTGATAGTGGAAATCTATATTTGAGGGGGAGTGTGGAATTTTGTTCATGTTTTACTGATTCATATTTTGAGGGGGAGTAAATATATCTGTATGTACTAACTGGTTTAATTTTCTCTTACAGGTTATCGTACAATATCTAATTTTTGAACGATTTAGAGTTTAGAAGAATAAGTGTTTGGCCGATTTAGACTAATTCGGACAACACATTGTCCGATATATCTCATATTCGGACAAAGCAGTGTCCGATTTAGACTAAACCGTACAAATGGCTATTCGATAAACTCTTATCCGGATAAGATTAGATATGTGCTAAGGAGTTGTGCGATTTAGTAAATCGCTTGTTGATAGTGTCCGATTTAGTAATTCGTTTGATCTTGTGAGTGACTAAGTGTAAATCACTCGTTTCGTTGAGCGATTTATGTCTAAATCGCTTGTTTCGTTGTGCGGTTTATCTCTTTATCGCTTGTTCGTTGTGCGATTTATCATCTGGTTTATGACTTAGTGGTGAGAGAGTAAGTCTAAATCGGACAACCCTTTGTCCGATTTATCTTAATCCGAACAACCTTTGATCGTGTAGAAGTTGAAGGGTCTTTGTCTTTTCTATAAATATTCATCCGATTTGTCCTTTTCACTTTTTACTCTCTCATATCTCTCAATACTGTTCAAGTTCTATAAATATTTGTCTTTTCTATAAATATTCATCTCCGTTTCCTTAAATCGCTCAAGTTCTTCAAGGATTCTTCAATCGATTCTCTGTTTCATCTTCATCTTTCAATCTAAAGTCAATATATTATAATCATTTGGACATTGTTCTTGTTGGACTTAATAAGTAATCGAAACCTTAAATGAATACATAATCGATTTTGGGCTTAATGTTGAATCTGAATATAAATGAACATAAATCGCTTACTAATAAACCGCTCAAGATCTTAATAACGTTTAGTTTTTGTGATGTTAATTGTTTTTTAGGTTAGATTTTATTGGTTTTGATCGATTTAGTTTTAGGATATGTTTTTTGATTTTAGTCGATTTAGGTTTTAAGGTTTTGATCGGATTTCTCACCGAAGAAGGTGACCGGATTTTTAATCCGATCAACCTCAACCGGTATGCTTGTCCGGTTTAGTTTTTACTTAAGTTTTTCTTTATTTTTTTTCTTTTTGACCGGATTAGTAATCCGGGTGATTCTAATTTTTTTTTAAGTTTTTTTAACTGGATTAGTTATCCGGGTATTTTTTTTTTATTCAATTTTTTTTAGTTTATTTTGTTTTCCTTTAATTTTTTTATGGAATTTTTTTAAATTTTTTTTAGTTTAGTTTGTTTCCTATTTTTTTAGTTATTTTTTTTTAGTTATTTTTTTTTACTTTTAGTATTTTGTTAGCTTTACATTTTTTTTAAGAATTTTAATATTTTTTTAAGTTTTTTCATTTCTTTAGAATATTTTTTTTTACGTATTGGGTATTAGCATTGAATAATTTTTTTATCTAGATCTAACATTTCATGATTTTTACAAGTAAAAATGGCTGAACATCGAAAGTCTGACAAGGAATCTCACATTCCTTCCATTAGATCTGCAACCTCAACAACCCTAACCAGCCAACAAATAACCCAATATCATATGAAACATTATTTCCTCAATGTTTTTATCTCGAAATAAAACCAAACAACCATCATTTCAACTTTGACATGCCCTCCGAATACAAAATCATATCTGAAATACTTCGTGGACACCCTATCTCATATGCCCTTTCAGCTAACGTTTTTGTCCAAATGGTATATCTTCAACAGTTCTGGAACACCCTTACACTTGCAAAAGATGGTGACATTTACTTATTTGAAGGCAATGTAGACGAATACACAAGTCGGTTGACCTTGAAACGACTTCGAAGAATTCTACGTCTACTAGGACCAACCTCGTCAGGATTTGAACAGCTAGTCACCGATGACGAGCTATGCAGAGACATCAAGAGATTAGGATACCCTCAAGAGTTAACTAATCCATCTCAGTTCAAAAGAAGATTTCTTCCGTCAATATGGCACCTACTCTTTTCAATCCTCAGTCGGTGCCTAACATCCAAGATTGCCGGAATTGACACCTGTAGCAGTACCTTCCAGAACTTCCACGTCATTGTTTTCACGTGCCATTACGATTACGCGTTTATCATCTGGAATGAACTAGTCGAGTTAGTCAAAACCAAACGATTCCCATCAAAAGCAAGAAAGTTTGTGCCGTTTCAGAGATTTCTTCAACTGATTATCAAAGCCATGATGAACGCAAATGATGAAATACCGGCCAAGGCATACGATGAAGTTGGGCCATCGTTCGTCATGACACGTATTCGTCAACACACTGAAGTTGAAGATTTGGATTCGATAATGGAAATCCCACCTGAGTTATTTGCCTTTGCTGATCGGAGGGCTCAATGTGTAATAGATTATAGGAGAGTGATATATCCTATAGCTCAACCAGACCCGATTGAACTTACCCCGGGATCAACCCATGCCTTAGCTGAGGGAGAGGGTTTAGATATAGCTGAGAGAGTTTAGGAACACGATTACCTGAACATGGTTGTGAGCCGAGAGAAAATGTAATTGAGAGCGCTAATCTGGAGTGGGGAGACTCTGATCAACATAGTACTTCAACCGAAAGTACTTCCATAACTTCTTCTTCAAGATCGGAAGATACAACATATGATGATGAGGCAACTCATGATGATGTTGATATTGATGATGATAATGATGATCATGATGAGGGTGCTGACAATACTACTCATCCTGTGGTTTTACAGAATATTCAAGTGGGAGCAGTCATTGAAAACATTGAAGATATATTTCCTGAAATCCAAGGTCCACAGACTTGCCCAAGTCTACAGTCTTTATCTTTCAATGTTGATGAGGAATTTGGTGATACCTACGATGATTTCGGTCATTTACTGGAGGATATTCAGTTGAAGGAGTTGAGGGCGTTCAAGTTGAAAATGTTGAGAGGATGAGTGAAAGGGAAGGAGAAAAAGATGGTGAGAGTGTGAGTGGAGCTCAAAATAAAGAAAATGCTCCTATTTCAGCTGATACAGTTAGTCGGGCACCCATATCTGCTATTGACATTCATTCGTTGAATGTTGATATTGAAACAGACATAGCTAGCCCAGCTATGTATTTGCACACCCATCCCAGCCACTTAAATGCTTTTCAACAAGTAGTTGTTTCATCTTCTCACGGGGACTTAGCATATAATATATCTGCTTCTTAATCGGAGAATGTGGATATTAAAGATAGTAGACCTCTGCCCCAGCCTACGACATCGATTATGTACACCTCGAGTCTAGAGCCGATATACTTAGGTACATATGAGTCGAGAGCATCTATTGCTCAAACTGCAGTTCTTAGTGAACTTGCTGGAATGACCAGAGTGGAGTCTATTGACTTACCACTAGGACAGGTTGGAAGTCCTACCAGTGCTACTATCACGCCAACACTAAACGTAGGCACAACAATTTTTTCAACTGTTGTTACAACTGGTAATCTAAGTGATCCATGTGTGAGTTTACCCGACTTTGTGTCAAGGGAGTATTTGGAAGGCGCCCTAACGGCTGTTCAGGATCACATGGAAGCACAAATTCTTAGCTTGAAGAGAATGATGAACGGAAAGGAGCCTGTAGTTGAAGATCAACCATCTGTGCCGTCACCACCGCCTGTGTCTAAACCTCCGAGGTTACAAGAACAATAGGTGGATGAGCTCAAATCACTATTGTATGCAAAGCTTATGTCTACTCAAAATCCTGATGCGGCTAATGCAAACTTGGTTGGGCTCCTTAGACAGCTTGTTGATGAAAACCCAATTGTTCGAGCCTCAGAGTTTTTGGCATTCCAAGATGTAGTTGTGGCTAATTTCTCAAAAGTTAGCAAGTTAATTACATCCAACACTCAAGCTTTGAAGAATTCTATTGATGCTCTATCCGAAATGGTATCAATCTTATAAGAAACGTGTCGCGCTCAAGCCACCTCCTTAAAACGAAGGCATGATGATCCGGACGATCCTGATCATTATGAGGGGGAGAGAAAAAGACAGAGGCTGGCTGAGTCGTCTGTTCATGCTAAATATGTTGAAAGGGAGTCGGATTCTGAAGCGGCTAATGTTGAAAGTCCTGTTCCATAAAGAACAAGGGAAAGGACTACAGGCCCAGTAATAGTTGAATAGGAAATAGCCATGGAAACAAATCCAATGATCGAGCCAATGGTTGAAAAGGTGGCGGACTCCACAGTAGAGACAAGGTTGCTTTTGGATTTGTCTGCCAATGTTGGTTTTAATCAAGATTTTTCTAAAGAACTGGGTAGAGTTCAAGACTTTGGCGAAGACATAGAAAATATTAATGAGTCATCTGGAATGTATTTTGACTTTGAAGCTGACATCAATGAAGATGATCCGATCTTTCCATTCATGGGTGATCATCAGATTCCTTCTGAACCCTTCCACCGCAGTTGATCAAGGTGCTTCAGAAACTCCGAGAATGGCATATGATCCTACAGAAATATATACCAAGAATTATGTGTCGTGCAATACGAGCTAATGTTCCAGGTTATGACAGAGCACGGATTAGAGAACCTTACCTGGAAGACATCTACTTTGGCATCTTTCTTCGGCACCGCAAAGCTCTTAGTGCAGATAAAATTCTCGGGATTCGTAAAGAAACCCGAGAATATCGTTTGGAATATTAGCATTTTCTCAAAGTCAAGCGCCTTCTGATTAGTCAAGTATGGACCAGACATCGCATTGTACCATCAAACAAATTGATTCCAATAAACTCCTCAGAGTTTGGTATCCAGTGTTTACAATTACAAGACAATATGGACGTGTCTGGACATTCAGCAAAACTGATTTCTCGAATCTCTATTTAGAAGATCTAGAGCATATGTATCATGAACTACGGAATCTCATAGTAAGAAGAGAAGGAGCAGTTATTGCTCTAGATACGATCAAGAGATATATGAAGAGTCATGTCAAAGTATCGATGGTTCTAGATATACAAATGGGTCTTGAAGATAACCAGAAGATCATTAATTTGAAAAGATAAGATCAAGAACTTGAAGATATTAAAGGCTATCCTCTTTACATTATACTTGAAGATCCGGAGTTTGGTGCGATCTATGATGCTGAAAGTCGGATAAAGAAGTTTATGAGATTCAGTGAGCTGAACAAGTACAGTGATGGTACAATAAGGATGGTGCATCGGGCACTAGAGAAGATTAAAGCTGACAATGATAAAGCCGCGGAATCGGAGAGAATGAGTCCGAAGGAAAGGTTTCTTCTAATTAATGCTCTGGACTTACTAGACGACAAGTTGCAATATCGGAGTGCTTTAAGGAGGCTTGAGACACTTCTTGGGCTAAGAAAGTCAAGATTTACAATGTCTCGAACTTGAATCCGAAGGAGGAGATTGTTGGGTTCAAGATTGTGCTAAAATGTCGTATTCAAGTTCTCTCAAGTTTGTAATACTTAGCTTTATTATTTTCTTAGTATAAATAGATTTTTAGTAGCTTAATTGTAGTTAGTTGTTGCTAATCACTTTGTAATATTCTCTCAAGAAATATCATTTCAAATATTGGTGAAAATCTCTCTCTTCTCTCAATTGTGTTCTTGAAGATTTATCTGATTTGTATGATAATTGGGATTCACAGACGCAATGATGAGGCTCACACCTCATGACAAGCCGATCAAAGATATTGCTGACAGTGAAGACGTCTACCAATATCTCTACAGCCTAAGGAATGAGACGCCCACTATAAAGATAAATCTGCATCCAACGACTCAAGAGCATATCAGGCAGCGGTTCCTTCAACGCTTCACTCAACCAGTCTGTGCATTTCATTCAGTTGACAGAATCAGAAAGGTCTTGGACATCAGACGACAAACCTTTGCTCACAATCAAATTATCTTTCATAAGTATACGGTTGAAAAGTCCCATGGGCAGATCCAATCTTTTACAGATTGTGATCTTACTAATCTGAATCCCTGGGATCTTCTGTCTATGTACTTCCACACAGACCACAAGAGACACAAAGGCATGAAGTATGCTTTGTCCAACTAAGTTATAAGGCAGACGATGACGAACCTTCTGGATTTCAGGTGCAAATTCGACTTTCAAGTGGCTCTGGACATGGGGATAGACCAGCTTAATGTCACTGCGCCAAATGAAGAACTCAAAGGCATTAAGCATATCCCTCGTGGACGGTGTTGGTCGAACTAGAGAAAGGGTGATCTTCAAGAACGAACAAGGCAGAAAGATGTTCTTCTGTGAAGATTAGCGCTTGAAATATTCAAATTCAACTATGCGGTTCATCAAGAATAATCTACTAAAGAGTAAAGATAATACCTCGGGTGCGAAGGAGAGGTCGAGCAACATAATTAGATCCATAGATAACATGTTGGAGTTTTGTGAGCTTCTTAGGAAGTTCATGTAGCTTCAACATATCTAGGCCTCTTCCTTTGTAAGTAACATCTATCTTTTGTTTTCAATTTCAAGTATTGTAATTTCATTTCATCGTACTATAAACATTATATAGTTAATGTCATACAGAGGTTACTTTTGACTTCTGCCTTCGATTAGACTTATTTATTTCATTCTAGTAAGAGTCTGTCTTATTTACACTTAGGGGGAGATTGTTAGACCCCATCTTGTAAAAGTGTAAGTAAGAAGTCTCTTACTCTAGTCTGTAGGACTTAGTCTATTGAAGCAGTGTGGACCAAGAGTCTTATGTAGAAGACATCAAGAGACAGAGCTCTTACTCAAGAGCCAAGCGTCTCATATATACAGAGCCTACGCTCTATTCCATGGAAGATCAAGCCTTAAGCACCAAAAAGTTAAGTGTTTGATACAGAGCTACACTCCAGACACAGAGCCTTTGCATAGTACATGCAGAGCCTTTGAGTCTTCTACTCCCATGGTATGTACGCACAGTTCAGACTTTTCCACAAGACTTCTAACAGAATCAAGGCGGTTTGACTCAGTCCACTCCACTTTTCAAGGAACGTGAACGATAAGTATGCGGAACAAGAACTCAAAGATTCTAGCCAAGATTCTAGGAGATTTTGTTTAGCTTAGTCGTATATAAGGAAGTATCCTTCTCAGGTTACAAGTTACCTGATTGTGCCGAATTAGACTATAGCAAACCTTGTGAGAATACAATTAGATTGAGAGTTTATGTGTTTACTATTTTCATCTAATAAAAGCTTCCGACGTATTCAAGTTCATCTTGCATTCATAACTTTTTCTTGGATACTTTGTTAAACCTTTCCAGTTACACAGTTTTTACTTCACTCCTACTTATTTATTTGTGTTTTCTAATATTAAGAGAATATGGGTTCCAACACTTACCAGGTAAGATTTTAGTCAATAAAAAATGACATCATATGCAACAATTTACCCGATAAGTATTAACCGTGGTAAGAGTCTTGCCCTCACGTACCGGGTAAGACTCTCAGTCCTTGCCTCGCTCTTACCGGGTAAGATTCAATGGGATTTGTGTGGTAATCTTTTTTAACAGTGTTATCAGTTTCAAAAACAACAACTATGAGGGTTGTTTATCAAATATTTGTCCCCAAAACAACAACTATATAGTGTTGTTACCAAATGCAGGTCCATAGGGGATGATTGGGGTCTGTTTTGGAGAATTTTCTGGGTTGTTTGAGGCTTGGTTTAGAGACGTGTAGAATTTGTTTAGAAACTGGTTTTGATCAGTCCTTTCGTCTCCATCTAGAGGTATCAATAAGGGTACATTATGAGATAGTAGGAGTATTACTTGGGTGCCAATTAAGATAGGATAAAACATTTATCATATAAATTTGTACTCACATTTATCATATTATCGATTTGTTCAAGAATGTCTAGAATCTGTTTAAAGTCATGTTGTATACCCGACACAGGCATAACGCTAATGATTGCCAATGAGTAAATAAATAAAGTTGAAAACTAATCGTTTATAAAAATCTAGACAAACCAAACTTAATACTTTACTACTTTGCTACTTTGCTACATCAAATGAAAAAAATTATCATTAGATTAAATAAGAACTAAACTAAACTTTATTGCACTTTATTCAAGGTTCTAAATAATGTGATATGTAACGTGACAGTGAGGTCAAGTCTCAAGGCTTAGAAACCATGATGAGGCTACATTGTTTTAAGGGCTTGATTTATGGCGGAAAATATGCATATGTGTGTGTGTGTGTGTACATACACATGTTTTCTACTATTACTCAAAGACACTGAACAATTTAAATTAGGTTATTTACTATGTAACACCCCATAACTCACATTGCATATAACATATAATTCATTCAGAGAAATACATGTTTAATCCCACAAATATCCAAAGTACAAGAAACTATATTACAAAATACACAACCCAAAAATTCCAAAATACATGTTATTGCACTACATAACATTTAACTTCCAAAACACATCCACATATTGATCTTCATATAGCTATGTATATAGGGAAACAAATCATATTTTCCCTTTTCATTTACTATCATTAACTCTGCCGTTCCTGCAATACATATTTGAAACACAAAATGAAGGTTAGACCTATTGGTCTACTGAGATCCCTTTTTCCAATCTTAAGAGACATAATAGTAAGAGCTATAATAATCACACATACAAATGCCACCCTTAGATCCAAAGGTACACCTCTCCTTGATATGCCACCCATATAATCGAAGGTACACCTCTCCTTGATATGCCACCCTTATTTCCTCATCAAAATCTATGGATTAGTTTCAAACGAAGACAGACCGAAGTCACAACCGTCTTGATGGAACACCCTCCATAGTTTTAACCACCAAAATCTATAGATTAATTCCAAACGAATACAGACCGAAGTCACAGCCGTCTTGAAGAAATGTTCTCTATAGTTTTTAACCAATAATGGTTTCAAAATAGTTTTATCTTAAAACTATGAAACTCAAGAACTACCAGTTCTTCCAATATAATTTCCAAACTCAAAATCTCCCTTAAATCCTTAAAATAGGATATCATCCGTAACTGTTTTAAAGAAGCAATAATCTTCTCTATTTTTCCAAAACAGTTTCCATAACCAGATTCATAAAAACTCTTCTTCAACTGTTAGAAAAAATATTTACCATTCTTCCTTCAAAATCAATTATCAAAACCATATATTTCAAATAACATCACTTAAAGGTTTTAATATCAAAAACTCACCTTATTAAGTAAAGATTTGAAGATCTAAATCGCATAGCAATTTCTTCAAATGAACACATAATCTCCAAATCACTTTTAGCAAGATTTCTTCTAAAGAAAAACCTTTACCGCCACACACTCTTTATCTCTCAAAGATCTCCCAAAAGTAAGATAAGATAAAGTTTTGTCTTTATCCTCGTTATATATATATATATATATATATATATCTTAACAAAGGGTGTGAGGATTTATTAATATAAAACTTACAGACGGTGGAAACTTATTATAAAAATTTCCCTTTCTTAACCATGAAGGTTGCCTATTTTCTTATTTTAATCATTTCCTCTCCTACATGCATATTATCCTATGCACACACACATACATATAATTAACATCTTCTCATGTATGCACATAATCACCTTCTCATGTATATACGATCCATGCATTTTATTAAGTAAACATGCATGTTATCACATATTTCACAAAATAACCACGTAAATGTTACCTCAACCAATGTTGTCTGAAATCCAGGTCATCACATTATCTCCCCCTCAAAATAATTTTGTCCCCGAATTCATTTAATGAAACAGCCAAGGGTATTGGGTTCTTATTTCAGATTCTAATTCCCATGTTGCTTTTGAACCCTTGTAATAACGCCACTGTACCTTTACCAAACTGATTTCTTTGTTTCTCAATACCCTGATTTTTCGATCAGTCACAGCTTCTGGTGTTTCAATGAAATTCAGTTTATTGTCCAGCTTAATCTCTAGGAGCGGTACTGCTAGACTTGGATCGGCTAAACACTTTCGCAGATTTGACACATGAAAAGTATTGTGAATTAGCCTGAGCTCTTCCGATAATTCTAGCTGATAAGCCACTTGCCCAACCCGTTTGCAAATATTGAATGGTCCAATATATCTCGGACTAAGCTTACCTTTGTTCCCAAATCTCATAACACCCTTCCACGGTGATACTTTTAACATCACAAAATCACCTACGTAGAATTCAATCTGTTTTCGTCGCTTATCGTCATAGCTTTTCTGACGGTCTTATGTTGTTTTGATTCTTGCACGAATCTATTCAATCTTTTCAAAAGATATTTGAACAATCTCGGGACTTGTCAATTGTCTCTCGCCCACCTCATTTCAACATAACGGCATTCGGCATTTTCGTCCATACAATACCTCATATGGTGCCGCTTGGATGTTGTAGTAAGAACTATTATTGTAAGCGAACTCTATCAACGGCAAGTGATCCTGCCATGATCTCCCAAAGTCAATAACACAGGTTCTCAATATGTCTTCGAGATTCTGGATGGTTCTTTCACTTTACCCTTTCGTTTAAGGATGATAAGTTGTACTAAACCGAATTTGAAACCCCAAAGCTCTTTGCAAACTTTCCCAGAATTTTGAAGTAAAACGACTATCTCTATCAGAAATGATGGATAGTGGAACATCGTGTCTAGTTAAGATTTCCTTGATGTAGATATGAGCCAACCTTTCTAAAGAATAGGTTTCTCTTATTGGTAGAAAGTGCGCAGATTTAGATAGACGATCCACTATTACCCAGATTGCATCATAACCTTTCGGGGTTCGAGATAATTTCATGACAAAGTCTATCGTAATATGATCCCATTTCCAGACTGGAATTTCCAAGGATTGCAGATTTCCATAAGGTCTCTGATGCTCGATCTTAACTTGCAGACAAGTTAAGCATCGTTCCACGTATTTTGCTATGTCTTTCTTTAATCTTGGCCACCAATAGAAAGGTTTCAAATCTTTGTACATTTTATTGGTACCTAGATGAATTGAGTAGCGGGATTTGTGGCTTTCATTCAGAATGGTCTTCCGCATATTACAATAACATGGTACCCAAATCCGTCCTCGGAAGCACAAAATTCCCTCATCATTTGGTTCCATGATGGAAATCATTTTACCCAATTTCTTCTGACTTTATGTGATCCTCTTTAACAACCTCTTTTTGAAATTTTAAAATCTCTTGATGAAGATCGGGAGTTAAGTTTATTCTCATTGTCACAGCTTTAATTGTTCCACTTCTTTCTTTTCTGCTTAAGGAGTCGGCTACCACGTTGGCTTTTCCCGGGTGATAAAGGATTTCACAATCATAATCATTAACGAGCTCAATCCATCGACGCCGTCGCATATTTAATTTCTTCTAATTGAACAAATGTTGTAAGCTCTTGTGATCGGTATAGATCTGGCATTTAGTTCCCAAAAGATAATGTCTCCATATTTTTAATGCAAAAACCACCGCTGTCAATTCCATATCATGTGTTGCATATTGCTTCTCATGATCCTTCAGTTGTCGGGATGCATATGATATGACTTTTTCTTTTTGCATCAGAACACAGCCCAAACTTAGCTTTGAAGCATCGTTGTATACCACAAAATCTTCTGTTCCATCTGGTAAAGATAATCGGAGCACTGCAAAGATGATCTTTCAATAAATAGAAAGCTCTTTGATGTTCTTCTTCCCACTGAAATTTAATATTCTTCTGATTTAATTTGGTCAATGGTACGGCTATTTTGGAAAAATCTTGAATAAATTTACGGTAGTAGCCTGTCAATCCCAAAAAGCTTTGGACTTCAGAATGAGTCTTTAGGGCCTCCCATTTTTCGACTGCCTCAATCTTTGCTGGATACACTTTTACCCCTGCCTCTGATATAACATGCCCAAGGAATTGAACTTCCCTTAACCAAAATTCACATTTAGACAGCTTTGCATACAACTTTTCTCTTTTCAAGAGCTCGAGTATCAATCAAAGGTGTTCTGCATGCTCTTCTTTGGTTTTAGAGTATATGAGAATATCATCAATAAATACAATAACGAATTTATCAAGATATTCTTTACATACTCGATTCATTAAATCCATAAAAGTTGTTGGGGCATTAGTTAAGCCGAATGGCATAAATGATAATTCATGGTGTCCGTACCTGGTTCGAAAAGCTATTTTGGCAATATCTTCTTCTTTAACTTTAAGCTGATAATATCCTGATCGTAAATCAATCTTTGAGAAGTAGGTAGCTTCCACTAGTTGATCAAACAAGTCATCAATTCTTGGCAACGAATATTTATTCTTTATTGTCAATTTGTTCAGCTCTTGATAATCGATACACATCCGCTTAGAAACGTCTTTCTTTTTCACAAAAAGTACTAGAGCTCCCCACAATGAATATTGGGTCTAATGAATCCCTTATCAAGCAAATCCTTTAACTGGGTAACCAATTCCTTTAGTTCTGACGGAGCTAATCGGTATGGTGCTTAGGCTACTGGTGCTGCTCCGGGTATCAGATCAATCCCAAATTCAACAACTCTGTTTGGTGGTAATTCAGATAAGTCCTATGGAAAGACTTCAGGATATTCACTAACGATTGAAATTAATTCTTGTTTCCCTTTTTACTTCTTTGCATCGATTGCATAGACCAAATACCCCTGACATTTCTTTTGAATACATTTTCAGGCTTTTAACACAGTTAACAGACTGGTATGATGATTCTGATGATTACCATATATAACCACTAACCCTCTATCTGGCAAGATTATTCTGATCATCTTTTTATCACAAACAATGATGGCCTGGTTTTCTGCCAACCAATCCATCCCTACTACTATATCGAATTCTTTCATCGACATAGGAAACAATCTGATTGGTAACTCACACCCCTTAATCATAATAGCACAGTTATCGAACACATAGTCCACAAATACTTGACCATTAGCAGTATCAACTACTAATTTATCGTCAAGCGGCACAGAATTTATGCAAGCACATAAAGCAAAGGATGGTGATACAAACGAAAAGTTTGCACATGAGTCAAATAACACTTTAGCATATAGAAAACTCACGAGGAATGTATATGTCACTACATCTGGTGTAGTTTCGGCTTCGTGTTTGGTCATTTGAAAAGATCGACCCCACGCCCCTCCTGGTCCTCCTCTACCCATACTTGGTCTTCCATAGGCACTCCAGGTATTGCTTCCCATGGTCAACTGTGGAACTTTCAATTGCGGGCAGTTAGGTCTAA
This sequence comes from Cynara cardunculus var. scolymus, assembly GCF_001531365.2. Taxonomy (NCBI): domain Eukaryota; kingdom Viridiplantae; phylum Streptophyta; class Magnoliopsida; order Asterales; family Asteraceae; genus Cynara; species Cynara cardunculus. Next base: position 39,325,413 of record NC_037528.1, on the reverse strand, counting down.
GATGATCTGGTGAGTTTCAATTAAACCTCTCTTAGTCATCGGGTAATTTCTTGACAGATGGCCTGCCTCTCCACATTGATAACATTTCCTTGGGTCTGATTTGCAATCACCTTGATGAATTTGATGACATCGAGGACAAGCTTTTTCACTAACTCTTTGAACAGGCGGTTGTCATATTTCACAGACTTCGGCCCTCAGTACCCTGTCGATGGTCCTTCCCATTTTCTTTTCTAAATCACTTTTCCTTCCTCTTGCCTGTTCTTATTCCTCTTTGTTACTTCCGCTGCATCAACTGTTAAAGAGAACATAGTCGGATTCATGGATATCACAAACTCTTGAATGGATGGCTTCAATCCCCAAATGTATCTTTCCACCTTTCTTGATTCAGATGAGATATAATGTTCGGCAAATCATGAGTATTCAATGAACTTTTCTGTATATTCTCGAACAGTTATGGTTCCTTGTTCCATCTTCAAGAAATCTTCTTCCATGTGTCTTATGGCGGGTTTAGGACAAAATTGCTCTTTAAATCTATTAACATATTCTGCCCATGACAATGTTTGCAAGATGTCTGTTCTGGCTAGTGATTCTACTTCCCACCAGAACAATGCATTGGATTTTAACATAGGAACGGCAAATCTGACTTTATCTGTCTCTGCACATCTGATGGTATTGAACATATATTTTATTTCTTTGATCCAGCACATAACTTTGACTGGATCTCTTTCTCCAGAAAAGGTTGGTGGTTTACATGTTAGAAACATCTTGATATCTCTTTCTTTATTATTTATGACTGGAACTGATGGATTTATTTCAACCCTTCTAGTTTCGATTCTTGCAGGTATCCCTATAATGGAAGTCAAAGTTTCCCTTAACTTTCCCATCTCTTCAGCCAACATGTCACTGGTCACATATTCAGGTTGAGACATCTGTTCTTGATTCACATTTTCTGAATTACATTCTCCATGATTTGCATGGGTTTCTATTTGGCTGTTTTTGCCTCTGTTTTTTCCTCTGCCTCTTTCTTTGCTTCTACCTCTGCCTCTACCTCTGCCCTCTGATGTACCAATGGGAGCAAGAACAGGGAAATCCTCTTCATCATTAGGATTGGGGCGAGTGATACCTAAATCCCTTAAACTTAGGCTCTGATACCACTTCTGTAACACCCCATAACTCACATTGCATATAACATATAATTCATTCAGAGAAATACATGTTTAATCCCACTAAGGTCTAAAGAACAAGAAACTATATTACAAAATACACAACCCAAAAATTACAAAATACATGTTCTTGCACTACATAACATTTAACTTTCAAAACACATCCACAGATTGATCTTCATATAGCTATGTATATAGGGAAATAAATCATATTTTCCCTTTTCCTTTACTATCCTTATACTCTGTCTTTCCTACAATACATATTTGAAACACAAAATGAGGGTTAGACCTGCTGGTGTAGTGAGATCCCTTTTTTCATGTAATTGCAGAGTGAAAATCACCAAAACATTATTTAAATCAAGCATTTCACATACTGGAACATAAATCCATAATTTATTTAGTCTATCGGTCCTCTGGTTTCTATGACCATACTTTAGAAAATGTTTTCATAGAATAGCAGGACCAGAGCTCCTCTGGTTCCTCTACCAGAACTTCTGATTATATCAACCAGAGCTCCTCTCAAATTAATCTTCATGAATATACGAAGTCAAACACAAAAGAGGGTTAGAATAGTTTTGTAAAACCCAAAAATTTCGAGGAATAAATAATTTATCTTTATTATTATTATTTTTATTTTATATAAAAATAGAAAATAAAATAAGTTTAAAAATCGGATCAAAAGTGAAAGAAAAGGGTCAAGACATGGGTGAAAGTTGTAAATTCGCGATAGTTAAGGGGTTGGGTCAGATGTAAGCAGGTCCAAATCAGAAGGACCTGTTTTGTAATTATGCATCAGACCTGCAAAATCAGGAGGACCTGTTTTGTAAATATGCATCAGACCTGCAATTCAGAAGATCCTGTTTTGTAAATATGCATCAGACCTGCAATTCAGAAGGACATGTTTTGTAAATATGCATCAGACCTGCAAATTCAGAAGAACGAAAACAACCTCACCTTTGAAGCTCCCTATTGTCTGAATATTCAACTATTACGACAAAAACTTTTAGTCTACATATAGACTACACTTTGCTCTCCATTCTTGCTTCAAGAAAACCAAACTTTCGTTGAGAGTCGAAGGAGAAATCGGAGGGTGAAGTTTGGATTCGAAAAGCTCCGTTTATTGACGATTGGAGGTAAAATACTCGACCAAATTTCGAGTTCTTTATATGGATGGCTTCGTTTTTAGGTCCTCTATAAAACCTTAGTAGCCTTATGTCTTAGGTTTTAGTTTTTTTGAATGTTCGATTTTGAGTTTTTACTGATTTTCGAGTGGTTTTAAAACCGAAACTTTAAATGAGTAAATGGAACTCATTTCTTAATGAAGATTTGTGTTCTTTATGTCAAAGTGTCGATTATTCATCTTCTTTCTATTCTGTGCCTGAATCACTTCTTATAGGCGGTATTTTCATGATAACTAAATCCTATAAACAAGGAAATAATCATTATCCAAAATAGGATTAGCATTATCCTTCAAGATTYTGAAGAGAGACCAGAGGGGCTCTGGTCCTTAATGTTGAATTATTTTCTAAGTATGGTATACAACCAGAGGGGCTCTGGTCAATACAACCAGAGGGGCTCTGGTCCTAAAGGACATAGTTTCTCCCTTGAGAAGGGGAAAACTTGGCCTATGGCCATTGGTATTGGTTAAAAGTGTTTTGAACCAGAATGATTGTTTTTATGAGGAATCAGAGAGACTCGGATCTTAGATTTTGAAATATATTCCAAGTCTGGTTGGTCCTCAGTATTGGACCAGAGGATTCTGGTATTTGATTTGGAGGATGAGCAAGTTTTTACTATATATGTTAAATTGGATTAAAGGTTTTGTATCTTTTGATAAGAGCTTCTATGTCAAAATCATGCTTTTGAAGTTTTAAGAAAAGGAGTTTTATGCTTAGAATCTTTTTATGAAAAACAGACCAGAGAGGCTCTGGTTGACTTTCACGTTGAACCAGAGGGGCTCTAGTTGGTCATGTCTTTGGAACCAGAAGCTCTGGTTAGTAGAACTAGAGGCTCTGGTCAAACATGAACTTTTTATAATTACTCGTTTTATGAAAAAGACTATCTTATTGGTTGAAGGTTTATCTAAAGACCATTTTTGAGAAATTATATGAGTTAGAGGTGCCGGTTAGTACAACCAGAGGCTCAGGTCATGAAGACCAGAAGCTCTGGAAGAGAGACCAGAGGGGCTCTGGTCCTTGATGTTGAATTATTTTCTAAGTTGTTTACAACCAGAGGGGCTCTGGTCAATACAATTAGAGGGGCTCTGGTCAATACAACCAGAGGGGCTGTGGTCAATACAACCAGAGGGGCTCTGGTCCTAAAGGACTTAAAGAGTCCAAAGGCTCTGGTCAATACAACCAGAGGCTCTGGTCGTCCATAGAGGCTTTGGTCTTCTTCCAGACTTAGTCGTTTTAGCACAGCGGCATCTTCAGAAGTTCCATCCTTAGCCCCGATGGCTTAATAAAACCTTCTTTAGAATAATTAGGATCAATTTGATGTTTTAAGATCATAAAATGTTTATTTTGATGTTTTAAGACGTTGTCGAGTTTTAGTCATGGGGTTTGACTAAAGTTAGTCGGGGTTGACCGAGTTGACCGAGTTGACCAAGGGTTGACTTTTGACGTGTTTGACCCATGTGGATTTTAATGATGGATCAAATAGAGTTGTCTGGTGCATATTAAGATGCTCAGATATGAAGTTTGACTTTAGGTTGGGTCAAAATGACAATAGTTGACTTTTGTTGATTTTTTGAGAAATTAAGACGTTAATGAGATATTATGGTATGAAATGTGTAGGCAGTTGGTCAAGAGCTATCGGTAATCAAT
>NC_037528.1:39298695-39320975 GCF_001531365.2 Cynara cardunculus var. scolymus | reverse complement strand
AGGTTGGACAAAGAAAAAGAAGGGCATACATAGAGACTTGTCTAGTCCATTTAAGTTCAATATTTAGGCGCAATTGTCTATGATATATATATTTGTAAAGCAACCTAGTATGGGACGGGCTGACATTAAGTTATATATTTATTCTTTTAAAGTCTTCGCTGTAAACGGTCTAAAGTTTTAATTTAACCATTGTTTTTGGAGTGCTTTTGGAGAATCTGTTTTAGATTACGTAACATCTCTCATGGTAAAAATATGGGTGTTACAAGTTTTTCCAAGTTTATAAGTATATAATAAAAGGCTCAAGTATGACCAGAGCCTCTGGTTCTATAAATCAGAGCCTCTAGCTCAAAACTCATGACCAACCAGAGACCTTCTGGTTCAACGTGAAGACCAACTAGAGCCCCTCTAGTTGTCATTCTTTATATGAAAAGTTTCTATGTTAAATATAGAAGTATAAAATCTTATGAACATATTTCTAAAACATAATTTTGACACAGAGCTCCTATCTAATAGATACAGAGCCTCTGGTTTATATAAGCTTTTGTAAAAAGAGTTGTAACAATATCAAACCATCATCCAGAACTCTCTGGTTCTATTGTGAAGATCAACCAGAGCTCTCTGGTTCCTTTCAAAGAACAGTCAGAGCCTCTCTGGTTCCTCATAAATCAAACATTTTGCCAAAACATAGTTTATCCAAAACCATTGACCAACAAGTTTTCCCTTTCTCAATAACATCATTACTATCATTTTTATAAGAGCAACATTCCTAAGTCCTTAAATCACAAAGAAGTAAAAACTCAAAACTATTGCAATCTTAAAAGACATAATAGTAAGAGCCATAATAATCACACATACAAATGTCACCCTTATATCCAAAGGTACACCTCTCATTGATATGCCACCCTTATAACCGAACGTACACCTCTCCTTGATATGCCACCTTTATCCCATGGTACACCTCTCCTTGATATGCCATCCTTATTTCCTCATCAAAATCTATGGATTAGTTCCAAACAAAGATAGACCGAACTCACAACCGTCTTGATGGTACACCCTCTATAGTTTTAACCATCAAAATCTATAGATTAATTCCAAACGAAGACAGACCGAAGTCACAGCCGTCTTGAAAGAATGTCCTCTATAGTTTTTAACCAATAATGGTTTCAAAATAGTTTTATCTTAAAACTATGAAACTCAAGAACTACCAGTTCTTCCAATATCATTTCCAAACTCAAAATCTCCCTTAAATCCTTAAAATAGGATATCATCCGTAATTATTTTTAAAGAAGCAATAATCTTCTTTATTTTTCCAATACAGTTTCCAAAACCAGATTCATAAAAACTCATCTTCAACTGTTAGAAATAGTTTTTACCATTCTTCCTTCAAAATCAATTATCAAAACCACATATTTCAAATCGCATTATTTAAAGGTTTTAATATAAAAAACTCACCTTATTAAGCACAGATTTGAAGATCTGAATCGCACAACAATTTCTTCAAATGAACACAGAATCTCCAAATCACTTTTAGCAAGATTTCTTCTCAAGAAAACCTTTCACCGCCACACACTCTTTTTCTCTCAAAGATCTCCTAAAAGTAAGATTAGATAAAGTTTTATCTTCATCCTCTTTATATATATATATATAGGGGTCTAATCAAATGAGAACTAATTAGTTTGTGGTAACTGTGAGAACCAATATTAACTACAAATCAATAGATAAATTAGGAAATTTATAATTTTGGCAATTTTGAATTAAAATATTAATGCAAGGATATTTTTGCTATTTTAAAACTTTCCTTCCTCCTCTCTTTTCTCTCCGGCCACCGTCCTCCGGCCACCGTCCGCCGGCCACCGTCCTCCGGTGATACTACAATGGTATCACAATGCATCATATATGTGTTTGGGTATCACATTGATGTCGTTTGTGTGGTCAATCGAAGATGTAACACAGTGGTATCACTATGCATCTTATATATGATTAGGTATCACAATGTATCTTTTGTTTAACAGAGTCAATATTTTTAGGTATCACAGTGSKRWSRWCGGTGGMCGGAGGCCGGAGAACGGTGGTCGGAGAGAGAAGAGAGGAGAGAGGAGAGTTTTAAAATACCAAAAATATCCTTGCATTAAGATTTTAATTTAAAATTACCAAATTTATAAATTTCCTAATTTTTCTATTGATTTGTGGTTAATATTGGTTCTCACAGTTACCACAAACAACTCAGTTCTCCCTTGAATAGGCCCCTATATATATATATATATATATATATATATATATATATATCTTAACAAAGGGGGTGAGGATTTGGATTTATTAACATAAAACTTACAGACATTGAAAACTTATTATAAAAATTTTCCTTTCTTAACCACGAAGGTTGCCTATTTTCTTATTTTAATCATTTCCTTTCCTACATGCATATTATCCTATGCACACACACATATAATTAACATCTTCTCATGTATGTATAGAATCACCTTCTCATGTATATACGATCCATGCACTTTCTTAAGTAAACATGCATGTTATCACATATTTCACAAAATAACGACATAAATGTTACCTCAACCAATGTTGTCTGAAATCTAGGTCATCACATACTAAAAACTTAAAATTAATACACTAAAAAAGTAAAAATAATCAAATAGCGCCTTACAAAAATCGCGCATTAGACCATGTCATGCCATGAGTTTAGATGCGTCACAACGAATGCCATAACAAGTCTTTTAGAGCATCTTCAACAACTATAATATAATTTATATATAATAGAGTATTTAAAACCAAAGTCTCTAAACACAAATTATATCCAATTCCAACATCTATATTATTTTAGCAATTCCAACATTAATTATATTATAAAAATATTATATAAATTCGTCATCAGAATACATTTTTAAAAAAACTTTATAAAAAATTATAATACAATTAATCTCATTAGTGAAAACAATTACAGTAATATATATCTCTTCTTGATATTAAGATATAATGATTCTCTAAATTATCATCTTAAAACACTTGCTTTAATAAAATTTATCCCAAATAAAAACATGGAATGTGAGGGAAAGTAGAAGGAAGTCATATTTAGGGGTGTTTGGGATTGTTTATTTGAAACAACTTATATTTTTCTATAAAAGTGTTTATCAACTTATAATAAGTTATAAAAGTTTAACTTCTTTAAAAACTTTTTATTACCGGTTTAACACCGGTATAAGTTGTTTATTTAAACATTCAAAAATGTTTATTATCGATGTCATACCAGAATAAGTCAATAAGTTATTTGTAGAAACAATCCCGAACACATTGGGTGTGACAACCCTAATGATTTGTATTTATGCTATAATTTTTTTTAAATAAAATATTAGAAGTTAAAATTAAAAAAAATTACATTCAACTTTAAAAACCATTTTATTTTAGCAATTTTATCGTTAATTATATTATTAAAATATTTAATATAATTAATAAAATATTATTTTTCTCTCTCAAATATTTAATTTCAATGCCTTAGTTAGAGACAAAAAATTAAATATTATTTTCTATGTTTTCAATATAAAGTTTTAAAGATTTTCTAAATTTAAAGATGTTTACTGTTTTTTTATTTTAACATATAAAATAGCATAGTTGTTTGTAGGAATGTTCATGGGTTGGGTTGATCAGGTTGAAGACATTTGAACAATACAACTCAATGCTTGCGGTTTAAAAAAAATCTTAACCCAACCCAAACCAAAGTACAACCCAACCCAACCCAACCCGTATGGGTTGGTTGGGTTAGTCGGGTTGATACTTTGGTACATTAAAATGTTCTTATAACCTTGAATATGTTATTTCTCTACTCATAATTTTTTTCCATCATCAATCATTTGATACAAATTATCTATATTTCTTATGTATATCACACTCAGTTAATCTTCTCAATTTACATATATATGTTCACAGTTACTGAACATATATACGAATGAGTTATATAGATATGTGAATAGATTGAAAATATGTGTATATGAAAAGCATACATGATAGTGTAAATGTCTATTGTATATATTAATAGAAATTCAACAATCATATTAAATCCAATAAATAAAAGAATATCAGGTTCATCGGGTTAGGTTGGGTTCAAATAATAGTAACTCAATATCAATCCAATACCTATGGTTTGATAATTTTACAACTCGATTAAACATCGGGTTGCTTCGAGTTGAGTTATTTCATATTAGATTGAGTTGGATTGGTGGGATTGGTCGGGTTTTTGAGCACCCCTAGTTGTTTGTATTATTATTTTTATTTGTTAAAATACCACATTTCTCCATTTTAACTAAACGACTAATATCAAATGTTAAAGGGCAGAAAAGAATGTTGAGACTTACAGGTGGCGATACAAGTCGAGTCACATCTCTTTCTTTCTCAATTCGATTACTAGTTGGAAGGAGTAACTTCACTCACCAACCTACTCGCTGTTTCATTTTGTTCCTCAAGTCAATTGTTTACCAATAGATTCCAGATTTTGCTATCTTTTTCCATTGCTAAATTTCTTGGTTTTGCATATTACCCTGTGAATTCTCACTATCTTCAGCATTGGGGTCAGGTTATAGTTAATGATGCATTGAGTTCTGGTCATCTGGTGTCAATTTAGATGATACACACTGGGTTTGGCATCTTTTTACTCTCTATGGAGCTTCTATGACCTTCTCATTGCATTCCTTCATTGGGTATTGTCGTGACCCTTGTCGCTATTGCTCTCTCTTTTTGTTATAATGGTACTTCTCAATTTTTGGTAGCTTCATTTGCTTGAGTTGAAATGGGTTTGTTGAATTGCCTTTAATTTATGAATTTGTAGTTGGGTGTTTGATTAAGACGAAATGCAGTCCATCTGTTTGATGATATTGCTAATTGTTAAATTGGTAGTAGGGACGACAGAATTGGATTCACTTTTGGAGGTGAAAAGGGGTATCCAGGAAGATTCTTCTGGGAAAGTTTTGGGTTCATGGGATCCCAAGTCCTTGGCATCAAATGGCTGCCCCCTTGATTGGTATGGCATTACTTGTAGCAGTGGTCATGTGACATCTTTAATGCTTAATGGTTTAGGTCTAGTTGGAAACTTTACCTTTTCTTCGATTACAGGCCTTAAAATGCTACGTAATTTATCCATATCTACCAACCGTTTCGAAGGGACCATTTCAAATGTGGTTGGTTCCCTTTCTTCGTTGGAATATTTGGATATCTCTTCGAATTTGTTTCATGGGCCATTGCCTTCTGAAATTACAAATATAAGAAGGCTGGTGCACTTGAATCTTTCTTTGAACAATCTTGAAGGCACTGTTCCGTCAACTTTTGGGAATCTCAAACAGCTGAAGCATCTGGATTTGCATTCTAATAACTTTTCTGGGAAGATTATGAGCTTCTTGTCACAGTTAGGTAGTGTGGCTTACTTTGATCTTAGCAGCAATGGTTTCACTGGAACTCTGGACTTGGGACTAGGATCGGACGAATTTGTTTCTGCGATTGAGTACTTAAATGTAAGCCACAACAACCTTGGTGGATATCTCTTCTCCCATGATGGAATGCCTTATTTTGATAATTTGGAAGTGTTTGATGCAAGTAATAATCAGTTTGTGGGTACTGTTCCTTCTTTTAATTTTATGGTGTCTTTGAGGATTCTAAGGCTCGGTAGCAACAAGTTATCAGGGTCCTTACCAGAAGCTCTTTTGCAAGAGAGCTCGATGAGCTTGTCAGAACTGGATCTCAGCCTTAACGAGCTTAAAGGTATGTTGATTCCAGTGCTAATTCGATTTGCTATTTGTTTTATACATATATATGTAGTAAAAAATTATGTAAACATGTAATGCATGATGAAAAGAGAAAATATCATATGCTTGGATGCTAGCAGTAGTTCCTCTTTAATTTTGAGTTCTTTGTTTTCTGTTTTACATTTCTTATTGATTCACTAAAGATTACTTATTTTTTCAGTAATGTAAAATTTTCAATATTTGAATGTCAATTGTTGATTTGAAATGCATTCATCAAATTCTTAAATAAACTTAAAGTGACACCTAATCATGATAATCAAAACACCTATCAGGACCACTGACAAGCAAAAACACCTGTGGAATATCATAATTTGCTAGTGTGAATCTGGTTTTCTGATCCTCCTCCGTTGAACTCATGGGGTGTTGTACAAAACTCAAGGGACATCTATACAACCGAATGATGTCAAAATTCTCTCCTCCGATGATAAAATTACACAAGATAATTGGACATGGTGGAAAGTGCCACACTTTCTTATGTTGGCCCTTTATTTGCGCATATTTACCTGATGCATCACTTCTACTACCAATGTTGTTCACCCTCACTACTGCCATATAAATATTGCAACGTCTAGGAAAAACATGGGCAAACACTGATGCCAACATAGCCAATACTCAAGTACTATAAACATGCAGAGTGGTTAATCCGATATGCATATAAAACCTAGACTGAGAGTTGGTTAAACCTGATGCTATGGATGATGTAATTAGTGTAGGGTGGTATTCCCACTTGATAATGATATTGTTCAAAGTGCTAAATGAGAGTATATAAGCAGTTTTTGGCAAATGAAATGTAAGTTAGGTCCCGCAACAAGTTCTTAATATTCTATTAGATTTAAAAAGAAAATGACTAATACACACCCATCTCTATGAGGAAGCTCAAATTCACAACTTAAAGGTTTTAGAGCCTCGCTTGTACAGAAATTAAGAATATGATGCCATTCTAGCTGCTAAAGTGATTTATTGCCACATAAAAGTAGTTTGATTTTTTTTTTCCTTCTGTAGTTATATGAACTATTGTTTTTTACAGGTCCAGTGGACAGTATCTCCTCTACAACTCTGAGGAATCTTAACTTGTCATTCAACAAGCTTACAGGCATCTTGCCTCTTAACATTGGTCACTGTGCCATCATAGATTTAAGTAGCAATTTGCTCTCTGGGAACTTGTCCAGAATTCAAGGTTGGGGAAACTATGTTGAGGAGATTAATCTCAGTTCAAATTTGTTAACAGGAACTTTTCCAATCCAAACTTCTCAGTTCTTGAGGCTTACTTCGTTCAAAATCTCCAACAACTCAATTGGCGGTGTTCTTGCTCCGGTTTTAGCTACCTACCCAGAACTAAACACCATTGATTTTAGCTGCAATCAGTTCAGTGGTACACTCCTGCCTAGTCTTTTTAACTCAACGAGATTGATTTATCTAAACATGTCTTTCAACAATTTGAGTGGGACCATACCCATCCAAAAAAATAGCTCTTTACTCGAATCTTCTAAAATTTTGAGCCTTGAGTTTCTGGATTTATCATATAATTCTCTATCTGATCATCTTCCTAGAGAAATTGGAAATTATCATGATTTGGCATTTCTCGACCTATCTAACAATCATTTCGAAGGTGGCATCCCTGATACTCTTCCTGGTGCACTTAAGGTATTCAATGTGTCCTATAACAATCTCTCTGGACTTGTACCTGAAAACTTGAGGAATTTCCCTGATTCAGCTTTCCATCCAGGAAATGACTTGCTGAGTTTCCCATATTCAGCATCTTCACCACAAGGTCTTCCGAACCTGATGGGTCATAATTCTCCGAAAAGATCGTATATTAAGCCTGTCCTTATTGCTGCGCTGATTGGTGGTGTTTCTAGTTTAGGTTTATTGACATTCATTGTATGCTACAGAACCCACCGCCAGTATGAGAGGAACCACACTAAGAAACATAGTGAAAAACTAGGGAATCAACGAGAAGCCTCTTCGGTTCTTGCCACATCAGCACCTAACAAAGATGTTAGTTTCCAAGAAGATCATAATTCATCTCCACAATTCAGAACTACTGGTGATCATTTGGAGAATATATTGGTTGTCAAAGGGCCAAAAGATCTTGGAGCAAAGAGAAAAGCTGAAGAAGCATTTCCTCCTGTTCCTCTTATGTCACCTGGAAATCCTTCGTCCTCAAATACCCCCCACAGAGAGATGCCACCTGGACCCATTGAGGTTTGTTCTCCAGACAAACTAGTTGGGGAACTTCATCTTTTTCATAGCTCATTGGTGTTCAGTGCAGAAGAACTTTCACTGGCCCCTGCAGAAATGATTGGCCGCAGTTGTCATGGAACACTATATAAAGCTGTACTTCAATCCGGTGAGGTTTTGGCAGTGAAATGGTTGAAGGAAGGGATTGCAAAAGGGAGGAAAGAATTTGCAAGAGAAGTGATGAAGCTTGGTAGCATCAGACACCCAAATCTGGTATCCCTGCAGGGTTACTACTGGGGCGCAAAGGAGTATGAGAGGATGCTTATATCAAATTATATCGATTCACCTTGTTTATCTCTCTATCTTAATGGTAAGCTTTCTTCAGAATTATACCTTAATCTCAGTTGTTGTTCTTCATGTTTAGTTATATTTAGCATCACGTACAGAAGTCAAGTTGTAGACTTAATCACTAATTCATCAGTTTATTGTTGAAATCTGACAATCATTAAGCTGTTGTTACAACCCATACATATATGAGCTTCACTTTCTCTTACTATACATGAATCTATGAGATAGCCGATCATAGCATGCAATAGAGTAATGCGAAAGTTACCCCCTTCCAACTACTCCTTTTTAAAACAATACAGAGTAAAGTGAGTGATCTTTAGTACTATATGTAAGCAGAGTTCTAAATCCGGTGCTTATAAGCATTCCCCACCACTTCAAAAAGTTGGTGCCGCTTCATAGGCTGCCTAAGAGTTGAGCATACCCTATCTCTTTGATTGGCAACTAATTCGTTGAATTATATGTTTTCAGAAAATTTAGGGATTAAATGACTTCTTTCTAATTAATTGTATCAGCAGAAAAAATGAGACTAGTCATATAGCAAGTAACTGTATCAAAATAATATGTCACCAAAACTTGGTCTCAAATTTTTCCACAATCTTAAGATGATTATATCACAAAATTTTATTCTTCCGCTTGAGTATATGCTTAATCTCCACTTGAGCAATTAGGTGCTAGATCCTAGAATGTCATTAAGGGGGTGTTTGTGGTTGCTTATTTAAAATAACTTATGCTTTTCCTTAAGTGTGCTTATCAACTTATGTGGTGTTAAATCGCATTTTTATAAAAAGTGTTTGGATTAGCTTAAGCGGTACCAAAACGTAATAAGCTGATAAGTATTTCTGTTTTTTTCCATCCAAACATTAAAAAACTCCTTATTACCGGTACCATACCGGAATAAGTTAATAAGTTAGAAGGGAGTAACTTATCAAAAACTCCTATAATTACCGGTGCCAAACCAGTATAAGTATTTCTTTTTCTTTTCCATCCAGACACTAAAAACTCCTTATTACCGGTACCATACCAGAATAAGTTAATAAGCACTTTAAATAACAATCCCGAACATCCCCTAAATCACCGTCCTCTAAAACACTTCTGGGAAGCCATACCTTGTCTTACCTCAACCCCGATTACCATCTTCCAGTGTTGTATCTTCTTGGTGTTCCCTTTTTTTTTCTTTTCGCCTTCTTTAGATGAATTAAATGTTGACGTTGTTGTGATTTTAATTCTACTTAGGGGCCGTCTAATAAACGCCTAACCAGTAAGCACTTACTGGGTCCTTTTATCTTACTAGATGAACATTGCAAGGACCAATAATCTTACCGGTAAGAGCGATGACAAGAGTCGAGAGTCTTACTCGGTAAGTGAGGGTGACGACTCTTATTCGGTTAGAAATTACCGAATATATTGTTGCATACAATGCCTTTTTAATGGATTAGAATCTTACCCGGTAAGGTGAGTGAGAGTGTTGACTTTTACCGAATATAGCACCTTAGTCTGCTTAAATTAGTTCAAATTATGGAAGAATTTTTTTTATAATGTTTTATCTTTTTTTCCTTCTATAGCCGTGATTTATCTTTTACTTTAGATTTTTAGCCACCACATCTAGTCTCTAGTTTCTTATTGATATAGTTAGACCAAATTTTCATCTATTTTATACTCAATTCATTACTGATTATCCCCCCTGTACTTGGGGTCAACAATATAGGGATATGGTTATGTTAATACAACTATCATTCCCAAAAATTACGGGATGACCCAATAACTTCGGATTCAACTTAAAACCATGGGGGAAGTTATTGGGAGCAGGTAGCCCACAACTTGAAGCTTATAAGGAGTTTTCAAATCCTATTGTCTATCCATGTGGGACGAGTTGTTACAAACTCTGGTTGCCCGTAATCTTCCTGCTTGTAATCGGCAATGTAGAATTCGGCTAAGATTTTATAAACACCTCTTTCAGGAGGCATCATACCCAATGAGGTTTGCCCCACCATCCGGATGGTACAAGGATCGGCTCTGATACCATTTGTAACATCCTAGACCAATCATACCAGATATTGTCCACTTTATCCACACCTAGACTAGGTTTTTAAAATGTGTTTGATGGAGGAGGTATGTAGTCCCGTATAACGTAACTTTCGTTCCCCTCCCCAACCAATTTGAGATATTACAATCCACCCCCTTAGGAGCCCAACATCCTCGCTGGTGCACTATCTATTTCTCGGCTCTGATACCATTTGTAAAACCCCAAAGCTCAAAGCAACAAGCTAGCCCAGTAACTTCGGATTCAACTTAAAACCATGGTTGAATTTGTTGGTAGCCCACAACTTGAGGCTTATAAGGAGCTCACAAATCCCATCTTCTATCCAGGTGGGACGAGTTGTTAAGTTTAGCTCGTCACTGATGGTGTATCAAACTATGAAAGAGGAAGTGATTGTTTTTCTTGAGATTTGTACACAGACATATAATTGACATCCCCTCTAGAACTGCCTCAGTGGGTTTACACCGGATCGTACATTGTCAAGATGAATCCAAGAGGGATCCTGACTCGTCTATGAAGCATGCCATGTTGCTAAGGCGGCCGCAGGCTTATGGTGTTGATTTTATTTTAAATGGTTAAAATACACATAACCAGCTAGCGGCGAGCAATGAACTCCATCACTAGTTAAAGAGACTTGGTTGGCACCTATAGAGCAAAAGCCACTGGTTACTTATGGCTCTTTGTACACTCCACCCCCCCCCCCCCCCCCCCCCCCCCTTCATTAATTTCACCAATACAGAAGGAAGAGGCAGTTAGTGGTTAACAAAATGGGGTCCAAAGTGGAGGAGAATAATTAGTCTGTTGAAGTTGTTGGTTGGGGGTATTTAGGGAAGTTTAATTCTTCAAGTCGTTATGCTTTTTAGTGAAGTAGGATGGTTAAAGAATTTTAAAAATGTTTTGAGTTTTACTTTGACATGGGTAGTTGAATAATTTACCAATCATGTCTCATCTCCGGTGACTCTAATGTTGCGCCAAACGTACAACAAGCTTTTGTACTATCTTGCCTTGTCCTGTCCTGCGTAGCAAACGCACCCCGGACATAATAGAATATAACAAAACAAGGATAATTGTTCCATGTTTGGCAGGACTTTTATGTAGAACATATAGGAACATAGTGGAACAAAGTGGAACAAGCTTGTTCCACCCCTACCCCTACCCCTACCCCATAGAACAAGGTGGAACAGATTTAGGGGCCGTTTACTCAAATACTTACTTGGTAAGCGCTTACCGGTAGGAGTTAACACTATAATCTATTTTACCAGATGAGATTGTAGTATATTAAAACGGTATCGTATGCAACAATTTACCCGGTAAACTCTTACCCGGGTAAGAGTCCTCACCATCACTTACCGGGTAAGACTCTCTATCGCTATCATCGCTCTTATCGGGTAAGATTTTCAACCCTTGCCATGTGCATCAGGTGAGGAAAGTTACCCGATCCACACTTATCGGGTAGGTATTTAGTAAACGGCGCCTTATTTGTTTTACCAATATAACTTCAAAATAAAAGTTAATTCTCTTCTAAAACGTCAAATAAATATCGCTCTTTACATTTTATTTATTTTATTTTATATTTTTTAAGCTTTCACTTTATTGTCCTTAAAATAATATTTTATATGGTTTCTATATTATGATTAATTTATGTAATTTAATAAATATTAATAATATTAAAATAATATAGAAAGGTATAAAATAAAAATTAAAAACTACATGAACTTTTTATTTTGATGTAATTTTAGGGGCTGTTTACCAAATTTTCTATTAAGTCCTGTATGGATAAATTTGTCTGTCTGGATAAATTTGGCTGTCTGGATAAATTTATGTTGATGTTTACTTTTCTATCTGAATCAACAGTCTGAATAACAGAAATGACCAATTTACCCCTGAAGATTAACTATGGACTGTTTAGTAAACTGTTATTCATCTATTGGAATATGAGATCAATAACAATAAACAACCCCTAATACACTTTGTTCTTCAACAAACAAACAAACACCCCCAAAGTAGCCATCTGTGCGAATACTCTAAACACCCATCTTCACCCCATCCACATACTCTAAACACTTATCTTCACCCCCATCAACATACTTCAAAATCCAAACACCCTCCTTCACCCCATCCACATACTCTAAACACCCATCTTCACCTCATCCACCATTCTTCAAAATCCAACCATTTCCATTGCCACTCCTCCTGTAAATGTAAGGCCGCTTACTCCCTGTTCCACCACCAATTAGGACTTGCAATGCGACCGCTTCAGCAATCGATGCATCCAACCATTTCTTGTTCTGTTTCTTCTTCTCTAGCTCTGAAATAATGGCTGCCGACAGCAATCGATGCATCAAACAAACCCAAAAAAATCAACAGCAAAATCAGCAACAATGGAGCAGCAAAATCAACAGCAATGGAGCAGCAAATCAGCACCAATCGAGCACCAATCGAGCAGCTAGGGTTCTAAAATGGGTTTTGTTGGAGGAGAAGGGAGCGATTCTTGGAGGAGAAGAGAGACGTGGGTTTTGTTGAAGGGGAGCGATTCTTGGAGGAGAAAGAGGCGTGGGTTTTGTTGAAGGGTAGGCATGTCTTTATTTTGGCTTAATGTGGACAACCCTTGGTAGTCATCTGTGCGAATAAGCCCATGTCTGGGCGAATAAGCCCAAAGTAAACACCCTAAAATGGCTGTGCGAATAAGCCCATTTATCCGGTAAGCTCATTAAGCCACAAGTAAACAGGCCCTTAGTCGTCTTGACGAAAACTTTTTAATGATATATATATATATATATATATATATATATTGTGATAAAAAAATATTATTTATGATAATTTAATAATTTACATAACTTGATCAAAATATATAAAATGTATAGACAACTCATTAGTGGTAAATTGATCATATATTATCTGTTTTGTCCTGTCTAGTTCCGTCTTATTTAAACGTTTCTGTTTTGTCCTTATCCTATCTCCTATCCTGTCTGGGGACCAAACGCACCCTTGATGATCCAATCAAACATGTCATGTGATAGTCATTGGGGGATGTTTTCCAGACTTGGTGGTATATTTCAAGACTGTTGGTATCTTATCCGTCTCTAAAAATATCATACTGACTTTACGTTTTGCAGAATCTGATGCCAGAAATCTTCCGGCTTTGAATCTTGACGATAGATACAGAATCGCTGTAGATATAGCCCGTTGCCTAACCTACCTGCACAACGAGCGAGCTATACCTCATGGAAACCTGAAATCCACCAACATCTTGTTGGAACCACCCAACATGAAACATCCCCTTTTAACCGATTACAGCCTCCATCGTTTAATGACATCATCTGGGACAGCTGAGCAGGTTCTCACGGCGGGTGCCCTCGGATACCGCCCGCCCGAGTTTTGCAGCACAAGCAAACCATGCCCATCCCTCAAAAGTGACGTTTATGCATTTGGAGTCATATTATTAGAGCTACTGACCGGAAAATGTTCTGCAGAGATGATTCTGGGCAGCAGTGGGGAGGTGGTGGATCTGACCGAATGGGTAAGATTGCTGTGTGTCGAAAACCGTTTGAATGAGTGTGTTAGCAGCCAGATTGTGAACAGTAACGACCATTCGGTTAAAGTGGCCGAAGCTCTGCTTGAGGTGGCACTTAGATGCATACTTCCAGCTGATGAAAGACCTGATATGAAATCTGTTCTTGATGATCTTACACCGATAGCGGCTGCAGTCTAACGACGAGTTTTTGATTGCCTTTTCTGTGATTGAATATTCTTGTAAGTTATGTTTGTAATTTTTACGCTAAATATAACATGTACTTATGATATGTGTTTGAAAAATGTATATTTCAATATTAAATGTTGTTGTTGGAATAAATGGAGAATCCTTGGGTTTTATTTTGGTTTATAATTTTTCTAGTGTCATTGGGATATTAAATCTAAATTAAATTAGTAATAAAAAAAGTTGAATTAAAGAAATTACACAAAGGAAAAAAAACTATTAAATAGTTAATGTGATACTATTATTGATTTACTTTTTGACAAATTTTTATATCATCTTCAAATTTATATTTTAATTCAAAAATAAAAACATTATCGTTTTCTCAAAATCACATAAAATCGTATTATATCGATAGAGACAAGTAATAAAAACTAAACATTAAAATCGAGATTTATCTCGTTCTATTATACGAATACCCATCTAGTATTAAATCAAAGAGTTTGTTTTATCAAAAATTGTAAATAATACAGCCAGAAGCATTAGGAAAAAAATAAACAGAAAATATTATTTAATTTAAACAATTTAAAAAATGATAAATTACATAAAAATGTTAATATAAATGTTATGTTATTTAAAAATAAACGTACTCTCGTTTTAATACCAAATGCTCTACAAAACAATTATATATTTTAATACCAAATGCCAATTGATGTCTACATGGCAAACAAAATTTGTGTTTTTGAGAAATATGTTTTACAAAACAATTTTTTTTTTCAAACTATAATCTTTTAAACAAGTATTTTAAAGAAACATATTTTTTATAAAGGTTAAATTACAAAAATTTGTTTCTCTAGCTTACCGAAATTTGGATATTATCTATACTACCTTATAAATTGGATTTGATAAATGTCTTAAAAACAACATTAAATGCATAAGACATTACTTCTTTATGCATAAAGTCTTAAAGTACTATTTATTGATGTTTTATGTACAACTTAATAATGCTTCACAAACCATGGATAATACATCAGCCATTTGTATCTATTCGGCTCCCAAGATCATTAATCATATTCTGGCTCCCACGGCTCCCAATATACTAGGAGGGTGTTTGGTTCGCAAAATGAATTCTGAAAGAATGAAATCTGTCGAATGAATTGGAATCTGGAAGGAATTGGAATGAAATGTTGTCAGGTTGATCAAGTGTTCGGTTGGCAGGAATGAATTGTGATATGTCTAATGAATTAGAATTTGTCTGTCTGATTTGCAACAAAATTGGAATGGAATGATGAAAATGACAAAAATATCCTTTCATTGATATTTTTTTAAAAAAATTTCTTTTTCATTTGGAACTCATTCGCTGTCAATTTGTTGCCCTAAATAAAATCGATTTGCAACCCTAATTTCTAAATCAATCTGCTAGATCCACAATCGATCTGCTGATTGTTGCCTTAAATCGATCGATTTGCTCGACTGCTCCTAAAGAGAAGTTATGAACCATGTAGTAATTCTCCATTTCAGAATCTCTGCTTTGCAACGGTCCTTCTTCGAAATTGAGTGCATAATCTCTGGATCTACGGGATTGCCGACCAAAGCTTTTGTTACGTTTGAACCGCCATATGAAGGTCTTCCATCTAGGACCTGCGAAAATCTCTGACCGCTCTCGAATCTTCTTCAAGGCGTCAATCCCTCCCAACCACATAGTTCTTTCAGAGTGGTACTCCGAAGACAACGAATGTACTTTCTACCACTGGTAAGGTATGCATGTCGCTCAACTAAGAGCAACTCAGAGGGAGACGTCGATTCAGCATCTCTGAGAGAGAATTCAATCGCCATCCATTCAAAAGTAGTCGTTCATTCAAGGAGTGGCTAGGTATGGCAACGGGCCGGGTTCGGGCCAGTTTTTAGAGTCCCGTCCCCGAAACCGAAACCGATAACCATAACCATCCCCGTAACCGTCCCGATCCCCATCGGGGATCTTATTGGGGATCCCCATCAGGTCCCCGCGGTTTCCCCGATCCTCTTTGGGGAACCCGTTAAGAGTAGAATAACCGTTACCCATTGGTTTTACCCGAACCTGGACCATAACCCGAACCCGGATCTGAAAAAACACAGATTTATCAAGCAAAAAATTGGAATTCTGCAGGAGCTGAGAAGCAAGATCAAACCTGTTTGGTTGTTTCTTGGACAACCCATTATCGAACAAAAACATAATCAAATAAACCTTGAGAAAAAGACGATGACCATCATATTGAATACATGATCAACCCATGATCAAACAAAAACGTCTTAAATTACAATCTCAAAACAAACTAGAGTTTAGACATAATCCAACTAACTCGAAAGACAATTAGACAAATATTCTAGATTACTAACTTGAAACCGGGGAACTCCCAAACGGCCAAACTCGTCGACCCAAGCTTTCACTTTCCTTAGCTTCCTATAAAATAAAATGTATGTAAAAGACTAAATAAATAAATATACCATAATCATTGTCAATAGTATTGCAATTGTAGTTACCTCTTCCACGTTATAATCATACTCAATAGTACGGCAATATGTTTCGGTCTCATCAGAACAAGTTTCTATAAAGAACACAATATAGTATAAATAAATAAAATGATAGAAATATTAAATATTAAAATAAATAACTATGAAGAATTTATAACTAAAAACAAATATAAGGTTACCTCGTATTTCATTCAATAGTCAACTTTGAGCACACATTAGAGCCTCCAATGTTTTTAGATGAAGTCGACTACGATGCGGAGTTACGAATCTTCCACCCGTACTAAATGCATATTCCAAGGCGACAATAGAAATAGGAACGGCTAATATGTCTCTAGCCATCCTTTGAAGTGTTGGGTATTTAAACCCATTTGTCWTCCACCAAAGTAGCAAATCAAGTTCCATGTCTTTAGGCAAAAGTTTCTCTTTCAAATAATTATCCAATTCTGTTGTAATCCTTAAATCATCATGTTGGTTGGCAATTGAAGCAATATTTGATAAGAGTTTTTTAAATTCAACCCGATGACTTGCTGAAGACCCTAAACTTAAAGAAGACGAACCACTAACACATTCATTGTTGTTTCTTACGCTAGGATCACTAAACTCATATTCTTGAAACAAAGCGTAGACCAATTCCTTGAGCTTTTCAAGTTCAATCGCTGATTTGTCTTGTCCGTACAACACGGGAAAAAGTAACTCCACAAACTTCAATTTATACCGAGGATCTAAAACCGCTGCCATTCCCATGATCCCATGTATAACAGACCAATACTTGTCAAACTTCAAAAGCATCTTTTTAGCCATGTTTCTAATAATTTCACTAGGAGAACATGACTAATCTACCAAAGAATATCTAATTTCACATATCGATGGAAAAAATACATTTGTAGTGGGATACCTTGAACCAGAAAACATTACTGTTACCTAATATTGCCAAAAAAAAAAAAAACTAATGTTACCTCATATCAACAAAACAAAAGTAAAGTTTAAATAAAAATTAGAATTACCTCATAAAATAATTGCAATCTATCACAAATCTCTTTAGCAAATTCCCAATCCCGCTGCGTTGCCAAATTTTTATACTGAGACTCTCATTGGTGTAAGCGTTGAAAGACGTCTTTGTAAATTATAGCAACATTAATCATCAAATAAGTAGAGTTCCATCGAGTCTTGCAATCAAGTGCCAATTTCTTGGTGGATGATTTTCCCAATTGGTGAGTTGCTTCCTCAAACTTTTGATCTCTTTTTGGCAATGTAGTCTAAAAGGCCACACTATCCTTTCAATCTCGTCCCCAAGAACAACCAGTCCATCTTGAACTATCAAATTGAGAACGTATGCACATCATCACATGTGGAACAACCTCCCACCCATCATAAGTGAACTCATAGGAAGCTTGTCCAACAATATGTTGATTATGCATCATTTGTGGTGCAATTATCAACAGTTAGTGTGGACAGTTTTCTATCAAGATTCCAATCCAATAAACAATCATAAAATACATCTGCAAGAACTTCAGATGTATGTGGACAAGGCACATAAATAAACCTCATGATCCAACTTTGCATATTCCAATTTTGATCAACAAAGTGAGCAGTGACCGCCATAAATCTCTTTTTTTGATTGTTAGCCATCCATATATCAGTCGTAATTGCTATCCTACTACTGTTCTTCTCTAACATCTTCAATGTCTTTTGTCTTTCAAAAACATAAATCTTTAGTATGTTACTTTTAATGGTGTCTCGAGACGGAACCTTAAACAAAGGTTGAAGACCCCCCACAAACTTTCGGAACCCATGATGTTCTACTGTTGAAAGTGGATACTCGTGTATGATTATCATATCTGCGAGATTTCTTCTTGATTTATCCGCATTAAAAGTATAATTAAAAACATATGATGAAGTACCATCAACCTTATTTTGCTCCCCTACTAAAATATGTTGGCGTATATCTCGAACAGGTCGCCTTGCACAAGACTTGAAATGATCATGTAAATGCCTTGTACCGTTTTTCAAATTCGCTCCCAATTTCTTTTTGCAATAATTACACTCTGTTTTATCACTACCATCCACTTTTATCTTTATAAAGTGGTTCCATACTATTGATCATGTTTTCCTTTTTCTACCCCCCCCCCCCTCCGACTCAATTTCATCATTATTAGAGACACAATTAGTTTGCGTTTGTGATGATCCAATTGGCTTACTTTGTGAAATAGACTCATTCATTAGTGGATGACTATCAATAGGAGTGATTGTATTGTAATCATTACATTGTATTTCCATATCTGATATCACCTATGTAAAGACAAACAAATTAAATAATACCAAGTTACCAAACCTACTCCATGAATCAACAAATAGATTATGAACAAAATCAAGTTACCAAGTTCTAATATTCACTTAGAATAACTACTGGATACATGAGGATTGAGAAGTGGAATGTATGTAGACCCAAAGAATGGATAATGCATCTAAGATGATAGTAGGCCACAAGCTTCACATACTTTTTAGGGTTATATAGAGTTCTAATGTTCTATAGGATTTATTAATGTTACAATAAATTTATAAACATATTTATAGCAGGCCTAAAATATTTACAGAATGCCTAAAATATTTACAGAAAACCATAAGTTCAAACAAAATCCCTACCATATTATTTAAAGAAGTAGACAAGCCAATACAAATGTTGAATATAATCTAGAGTCCACTTTGGTCTTTGGGAAAGAAAAGAGTTCATAAGAATGTCTAATTTGTAAATTTCAACATTTGGTATCTACTGTCATTTGTAAATTTGAGAGATAGTGGTGTACCTTCAATTTCAGCACCGGACTATCGGAGGCGGAGAGGAGAGAGGGAGAGACAGAGGGGTCGACTCTGTCGTCTGTCGACAGGGACTTAGGAGTCGACTGCATGGGAGAGCGTTAGGACTGCCGGAGAGTGTGCCGACGTGACTGCGTGAGGACTGTCGGCCATCTGCCGACGTGACTACGTGAGGACTGCCGGCCAGCCGGCGTAACTGCTGGAGAGAGCGAGAGGCGATAGATCAAGAGCGAGAGGCGAGTAGGCGACTATGGTGTGTCGTGTGTGGTGCGGTCATATGATGTGGACTGTGGAGACGACGATCAAAGGAAATTCATCAATAGATGTTTGGGCTAGTGTACTCCAGGTCCATTAAGAAGCTTGGGCTTTTATGCTTAAGAATTTATTTGTTTTAGGCTATTGTTTATTAAATTGTAATTTGTAAAATTTTAAATATATTATATATATTATCGGGCTGGTCCGGGTCGGTGAGTACCGTCCCCGTCCCCATCCCCGTCCCCGTCCCCGTCCCCAATATAATCCCCGAAACTCCCCCGATCCCCGTCCCGTCCCCATTAAAAGGTCCCCGAAACCGTCCCGAATTGTTCGGTTTTCGGTTTTCATCGTCGGTTTCGGGTTTTTTTTTGCCATCCTTAAGATAGTTACACAAATTCAAAATAAAACTTTAATAAATTGTATCTATGCATAATTTATTTGTCATCTTAAATTTTAAGTAATATACATCAATAAACAGTATTTTATGCCAGAAAAAATGATTTTTAAGAATTTTTTTCAAATGTTTTATAATTTAGTATAGATATTTTTGTACATACATCAATATTAATATATATTTTGTACATTTTTAATTCATTAATTAACTTGATTATGAAAGAAAGAAAACCTGAGAAGAAATTTCGATTTTGTTTTACGAGTCAAACCACCAACAGCGAAGAAACCGCCAAATGTAACCCTATTTGAACGCGTAAATGGATAACACCAGCTATCTCCTCACTGTAACCCTATTTCATGCCTACCCACCACCTCCTCTCTCTCCCTCTCTATATCTCTTCCATCACCCATCTCCAACTGAAACTCTACACAAATTTCCATTTCTTGGATTCAAATTCTTACAATCTAGAATAATGGCCGATCGTGTTCATCCAGCTGCTCATTTGGATCACTCCAATACGCCTCCTGCCACCGTCAAACAACCAGTCTCTGACGATAAGCCACTCTTACCTCAAGGAACCTACGTCATCCAGATCCCCAAAGATCAAATCTACCGCATCCCTCCCCCCGAAAACGCCCGCAGAATTGAGAAGCTTGCTAATCAAAAACCTCGACGGAGCTGCTGTTGCCGCTGCTTCTGTTGGACAATCGCCACTGCATTCATCCTTCTAATCCTCCTCGCCATCTCCGCTGCCATCTTCTACTTAGTTTTTCGGCCTGAATCTTTGAAATACTCGATCGATAACATCTCCGTAGGAGGCATCAACCTGACTTCGTCAACGCCGGTATCCCCACGGCTGGCTGTTCATATCAAATCAGAAAATCCTAACAATAAGCTTGATGTATACTACATCGGAAAAGGAAGCTCCGTCGACGTGTATTACGCCGACGTTAACTTATGTAACGGCGAGTTACCGACGTTTAAACAGCCTGCGAATAATGTGACGGTGATTCAAACGGCGTTAAAGGGATCGAATATTACGTTTGCGCGTGATGTTCACTCCCGGTTGGTGAGACAAGAGAAGCAACGGAATGTGCCGTTAAAGTTGAAGGTGAAGGCGCCGGTCAAGATTAAAATTGGTGCCGTAAAGACGTGGGAGATAACGCTTACCGTCAAGTGTGACGTGGCTGTTGACTGGTTCACTCAGAAGTCAAAGATCGTGTCAAAAAATTGTGATTACAGGGTGAAGCTGTGGTAAAAAGAGTTGGTAGCTTCGAAAATGGGTTGGATTGTAAAGATACCAAAATATGAAAATACACAAATTTTAATTTTACAAATATATTCATTAAATACGTTTTTACATGCCTTTTTTTTAGTACTAGAAGGATATTTGTGTGATATAGTAAAATACATCTTGATTTTAATATTTTATTTTATTTTTTATTTTAATGGATGTTATAATATAATCTTGCATAATTTTGAAAAAACAATAATGTTTTGATTTTAAAATAAAATATAAATTTAAAGATATAATAAAAAATTTAACAAAAATATATCGATATAGTATCAAATTAACTATTTAAATTTTTTTATTTTTTGTGTAATTTTTTAATTATAATTTAATTTAGGTTCAATGATAAAGTAATTAATATTTAGTTTAATAGAATAATTTTTTAATAAAAATAATAATTAATTATTTTGTTAGAACTCGATAATTATCCTAATTATATTTTAAATTTTTTATATTTTAAAATGAGATGTTTATTTTTTATTTGATTATATTTATCTGTAATTAGTTACACGAATTCAAACATGGAGCTTTAATAAATTGTATTTACACACAATTTACTTGTAATCTTGAATTTTAAATAATATGCATTAATAAACAGTATTTAATGAATAAAAAATGATTTTAAAGAGTTTGTATTAAATGTTTTATAATATAGTATAGATAAGAGTATATTACCCTTTTTAGTCCATCTAGTTTTTTGAAAATCTTTTTTTGTCCTTGTGATTTTGAAATAACGATTTTCATCCTTATGGTTTCTAGATGATTACCTTTTTCATCCTTATGATTTAAACATTATCTATACTATATTATAAAGCATTTGGCTAAAATTCTTAAAAACTCTTAAAACTCTTAAAAACTCTTAAACCAGATTTCATCCATATCCGATTTCATCCTATATCTGAATTCGTATAACTAACTGCAGATAAACACAATCAAATACATGATAAACATCT
>NC_037528.1:39290140-39298205 GCF_001531365.2 Cynara cardunculus var. scolymus | reverse complement strand
AAATTTATATTTTATTCAAAAATAAAATCATTATTGTTTTTTTAAAACACATAATCTATACTATCTATACTATATTATAAAACATTTGACAAAAACTYTTAAAAAYAATTTTTTTTCACGAAGTATTGTTTATTGATACATATTACTTAAAATTCAAGATTACAAATAATTATGCATAAGTACAACTTATTAAAGCTCGATGTTTGAATTCATATAAATAACTACGGATAAACATAATCAAATAGAGGATGAACATCTCATTTTAAAATATAAAAAATCTAAAATATAATTAAAATAATTATCGAGTTCCAACAAAATAAATAATTATTATCTTTATAAAAAAGGTTATGTTATTAAACCAAATATAAATTACTTCGTCATTGTACATAAATTAAATTATAAAAAAAATTGAATTAAAAAATTACTCAAAAAAATGAGGAATTTCAAATAGTTAATTTGATACTAATATCGATATATTTTTGTCAAATTTTTATGATATATTCAAACATATATTTTATTCAAAAATAAAAACATCATCGCTTTCTTAAAATCACATAAAGCCATATTATAACATCGACTGAGATAAAGAATAAAATGAAACGATGTATCTCGCTGCATTGCGCGAGTACGCTTCTAGTTATTTATAATTCATTTCTATTTTAGTCTTTCAAACTTAAAATAATTATTATCTTAAGAACGAAAATAGAAACAGATGAAAAGCGAAATTTTAAAACAATAGGAAAGAAATCTACAGTTTCTAACAAACAACAGAGAAAAAAAAAACCCGTAATTTTATCCTTAAAATAATAATATTTATTCAATATTAAGTTATTTCAAATATTTTTAATACATTTTAACTTAGTTAGCTCGTTTTATTTTTACTTAATTACCTTTTATTTTCTTAATTTTAGTCACTAGAAATGTAATTAACTCCAATCCACTAAATCGATTGATAAAGCGATAGTATACTTAGAAATTAAAAAAGAACAGGACCGATTTGGATTTTTTAGAATTTTTAAAAAATAAATAAATGTATTTATATAATATTTAAAATATATGTATATATATTTCGGGTTTCTGGATGGATTGGGTGGCTAAAAATCAAACCCGAATTTTCCCTCAAAAGTCGGTTTTCAGGTTTTCGGATTTTGGGGCATTCAGGTTTTACATAAACACCTCATTTTCGGTTTGGGTTCAGATTTCGAACCATTCGAGTTTTGCACACCCCTAATCTGCTTAAGATTATTAAAGATCTATTAGTTAACAGTTTGAATCTACTTAAGGTTATTAAAGATTTTTCTTACTCTTAGCTTTAGAAACCTATGGAGCAACATGTCATTGACACCAACAATTATAAATAAGATTGTTGATTTCAATGAAATTATGCCACATATTATGGTTTCTTTAACTAAGGGGTGTTTGTTTTCAAATAAATGACATGAGTAAGAGCCTTCATCGAGTCGGTCATAATGAATGTTGTCGATGTAACAAAATTACGACTCTTGTTCACTCAAATACCTCTGATTTGCTCCTTTACGATATATCATCATATTATACTGGGCTATAAGATTACACTCGAATACCTTTGCCACAATGTTGACGTTCTCTTAATTGCACACAACAGTCGTTTGTCCAATTGAATGTTGTCCTTGTTTGTCCACCGATTGCACAAAGTTGTTATCTTTAATTACATTGCAACTTGTCTCTATGTTGCTTGTCGAACGCCACAACTTAACACACAAGGGTCAATAGTTTTTTATATGATTTAGTTTGGTTCTTGTGGTTTACACCCAGCTATGAACAACGTCCCTAGACTTCACTTAGTTTAGTAGTGATCAATGTGTTTTGCATTTTTCTTTGAAAGTGTTTCCTCTAATTTA
Organism: Cynara cardunculus var. scolymus; assembly: GCF_001531365.2. NCBI lineage: Eukaryota > Viridiplantae > Streptophyta > Magnoliopsida > Asterales > Asteraceae > Cynara > Cynara cardunculus. Next base: position 39,296,325 of record NC_037528.1, on the reverse strand, counting down.
CTCTGTTAAATGAGGATCTTTTTGTGTTTTCACCCCCTCGTTTGTCTTTTACCTATTACCTCCATTTTTTCTTTTCCTTTCAAAAACTGAAAGAAACTATATAATAGTATTTAATTAGATATACATATACATAATATCATAATCCCAGAAAATAAACCTCCCTTCTCTTCCTGTTAGCCGGTGACCCCTACACCTCACCTTCCAGTTCCCATTCACGAGCAACACCCCATCCCCTTCATGTTTTGGTTCCCCGTTGACCATTTACTACACCATACGCTCCCTCATAGCTCAGACAAAAACAAATCGAGAACATGCTTTTCAATCTCTTTATTACATAAAAACTCCAAAACATTCAACAAAATATCTTCTAATCGTTCTTTGTACAGTAACCTTAACCACCATTGTAAAACCTGAAAATTTCAATATTTATATCAGGGTGTTACTCTTATGTTTTTGACCTTTTAAATGTTAATTATCAAGTCTTTTAGTACCACGAGTATCGTTAAAAAGTTGTGCGAAAATCCAAGAAAACGAAGAAAAATGCACGAAATAGTTACTCCCGCGACCTAGGATTGCCGCATAAGCCATGTAACTCACTAGAGACATTGGGGATGGGTTGGGTGAGACACACAACTTGTCTAGCGACTTTCAGGTCCTAGGTATGGTGTTGGGCGACTATAAATTTGATATTTTTTTGACTTTTTGACCTAATTCATCCCATTTCTCCTCATGCTTCCTCCTCTTCACCCCCTTCATAAATATTGATGTAGACCACATTTAAGGCTAATTTGTAAAAGTCTCATGAGTTTTTAAGCCAATGATTTGATGTGGATCAAGCTTAAGTTTCTCCCCCAAGATATAGAGCTTCTTTGTCTATTTTCTAGGTTTTCTTCAAAATATAGCAAGTAGGTTCATCCTACCACTTCTCTAAACTTTATACATATCAAAATGTCATGTTTTAATATCTCAAACTTACCTACTGATGAATTTCCCTTTATTGGTAATTTTAGTGCATTTTGGGAGATTGGGGGGGTGCCCTCTTTGACAGATTACACTTTCGATTTTTCTTGGATAAGAGTGTTGGTTTATCTATCTTTGAAAAGCGATTTGATGTTGAAACCTTATAATTCTGTGTTCATGCTTGGTAGGTACCATTTATAAAGATTCTTATGGAGATGGTTATCTCATTGAATAAGGAAGTATCAATCCTTGGGGAGAATGTAGTTTTGATTATATGAAATCTTTAAAAGACAATAATTCTTGATTTATGGTTTTGGAAATGAAATTGACTTACATGAAGTTTGTGGGGTTTTGACCTTTTGATTAACCTTTGGTTAGATGATATGATGATGAAACCATATGTGATGGCAACTATATGTTTAATTCTAGTGGATAATTTTTATAGTCATCATATGTATTATATTGTAATACATTGGATTCATAGACATAGAATTCAATATGAATTTGGAGTGGGAAAGTATCCCTTTAATATCTAGAAATCGGCATTGGGTCATCGTAAACATTGTGGTATGGACCCTTGGACTCAAACATCGACTATTGACCACATAGAGTAGTTTCTAGATGATGAGCATGTCTAAGATCATCAGAGGGTCTCGAGCTATAGATCACGATTGGTTGAACTTGATGGCCATTGATCTATAATGGGTCTCAGTAGCATAGATATGTGGCATACTTTTGTGTTCTACCACTATTAATGAAAAATCGGGTCTCCCCCATCATTTGCAAGATGTGTTTTAACTTCATAAATCTTGTAAATGGAATTTTTGGAATGTTGGGCTCTGATAAAAGTTGGGTTACGTTTCTAATGCTTATTAACCTTGTTTTTATTTTGAATTGTTTGAATTCACTACATGTTAAGTTTAACATTTTTTTCTTAAATGACACGTATACCAGGTTTCTTAGGCAGTGGGGCGAAGGATATTTGAGTAGAAATCAAGGTGTCGATAGTGGCATTGGTAAGGTAGCATTTTAGAGTGCTTATGAAGTGGTTTGTTTGCATAGAGCTTTTAATGGTTATGGTGGCACCCGAATGTAATCTATTTCTAGAATGATATAGATTCGAAGGTTGTTGCATATTAACCTTTCTTTATTGTAATTAGTTGGCGTTGTCCCGTTTGTTGGGAAATACTATTATTATCTATGGAAAATTTTCGATTTTTTGTAAGTTCAAATTTTCTTCTATTTTAAAGGTGTTACAACTATCATAAAAATTAGGGTTTAAATTTGGAATGTGAGTTGATCCATTACAACCCATTTGGAAATCTAATGGGTTTAAACTAGATTGGTTGGGCAAAGATTTATCCATTGCATCAAAATTACGTTTAAACTAGACAAAAGTTGCTCCTTACCTAGACATAGAAAGCTCTGCTAGAGATTGAGATGGAGATGAGGTCGATGGAAGTGGAAAGGGATATAACATTTTTTAAGTTTCCATAATATAATAGGAAAAAGAAGAAAAAAATAGGTAAAAGGATGAAAATAGTTTTCAACTAATTACACTTTAATCAATGATATAAGTGTTAGGGCCGGATATTTTCAAATTAGAATGCAAACTATTATTGTAATTGGTAAAATAAGAAATTAATTTGAAAATATCATGATTTATATTACTTCTTTTTGAAAGAAAGGACAATTGTGCATGTGCATCACAAAGAACTAGTACGTGGTGTCCTCGTTGTCTAATTATGAATGATTGCATGCATGTGAAATGTCACGAATTACAAAAACCTAAACCTAACAATGATTGCGTGTAATTACAAATCACAAAAACCATGAGTTTATGTATTCACAAATCATAAAAATCATTTAAGTGATTAACTATGTAAAACAACAAAAATAAAAAAGTTGTTAAAAAATGTGGGTATTCGGGTGTCAATTATGCAAACCCAAGCCTTACAATCCTACTAAAAATTTGGCTTATTGTTTTCTGGGTCGGGTTTTTATATGCGACCAGGTATCGATTTAATCCAAGAAATTCAGTCTTGATTGGGCGAGTTTGTTGGGTTAAGTCGTTTTGCTTTGCCCTAGTTACAATCAGAATAAAAACACGACCTCCTTGCAATACAATGAGCAATTGTGTTCGCCGATCGCTTTATGAAAATGATTGAAACGTTCTATAAACTCCGTAAAGTATCTTTACAATCTTCAATAATCCCCCTGAAAGAAGAGATCATAGCTAAACAGTGTAGTACTTGGAACATGTTTAAACAATTTGTCTCAACATAACTTTGATTCATCAATTTCATTTTATCCAACTTAACGCTTCCTTGACTGCAATTGCCTCTACTATCATTGGCTCAAACTTTCCTTGATGACCCCCTCTTTTACACTAATTACTTTTCCTTCATGGTCGCGTGCCACACAACATAACGCGAGCCTTTCATTTCGTCAAGAAATAGCGACATCTATATTCATCTTAATTGTATTTACTAAGGGTTTACGCAAACGCTCGACACTTTTAAGGTGGTTATAAAGCTCCTCCAAGGGAGAGTTTCCTTTTCTTGAGCACTAAACCATTAGGTAAGGTGATTGTAGGATCCGAAACAGATCTAATCAAGCGACGTAATCAACAATAACAGATAAGAATCAAGAAATACACATAGATTGATGTAGGGAAGTCATCTATCATTGGTACTCAAATACAAAGGATACACTAATGATACATGACTATAAAATACAAATAAACGAGTACAGTACACGTGTTCTAATATACTTATGATCCTATGAACAAGATCTGGAGAAGCACTTCAGACTTTATACCAAACTCTGAGTCTTCTTCTTCAGATCTTTGAGTCTAAACCTTCACTTTAGATTTCCAACACTTAGTATCTTTGAACTAATACTTTAAAATGGGACTTTCAATGATTTATATTACTTAATTCGATTAAGATTTAAAAAAAAATCAATATCATCAATATAATTATAAAGAGAGAATCACAACCACCGTCCCTAGGTTTGTGAAAGCTCTTGTTTTCACCTCAAACTTTTGGATTGTGTCTAGTCATTAGGGCTCCTGACATGCTAGTCATGTAAGGGGAATTTTAGTCTTAAAAGGTGATTAAAAATAAAAAAAGAAATAAATTTTAATCAAACATTAAAAACCAAAAAAAAAAAAAAAAAACTATATCGTGATAGATGTCTTATGAAATAGAATGAAATGTTCATTTTTTTTATATAATTTGTTTGATTAAAATATTAATTCTTTTTATGATAATTTAGTTTAAAATTAAGGGGCTAAAAATTTTTTAATTAAAAAAAAGAAAAAAAATCAAATATGTAAACATTTTATCAAACTTTCATTTTTACTCTTAAATCATTTTTCATTTAAGCATTTTATGTTTTAACCATTAATTAGTTATCTAAATTTTAATCGATATTCTCATGTTTCAAAAAAATGAATTTTCAAATTTAACCCACCCTAAGGTGTGTGTATATATATATATATATATATATATATATATATATATATCAAGACTTGGGATCATGTGAGACCAAGAGTTTTTCGTGAGACCCATAAGACCAATTCTTAATTATTGGATTAGATCTACAATCTGAACATTCATAATCACAAAATTGCCATGAGACTTCTTAATAATCACAAAATTATCACCATGCAACTTTAGACCATTAGATCATTAGCTTATAAAGTTGATCAATGAACATAAATTGATCTTACGGGTCTCACGAAAAATCCTTAATCTCACGTGAACCTAATCTTATATACCAATGCTTGTAACAACTTGTATACCCATTTATAAGGAACATGCAAAAATATCAAATTACACTCACGTGACTACCATGATGGGATACTTAATAAAACAAACTTAACACAAAAACCATAACAAAGTTAGACTAAGGATGTTCAAAATACCGATCAACTTGGTTAATTCAATTCATTTAAAAAAAACATCAATTAGATGTAACCCGACGTTAGCTAATACAAAATTAGATTAAGTCGTATGTATTAGGTTGGAATTAGGTTGAGGTAATTTGAACTGAACCCAACCCAACCCAACCCAACCCTTGCCTTTTTCTATAGTATGAATTTAATATGGTTGTCAAGTCCTTGATTAATATATGTACATTAAACATTAGACCAACCCGTAATTAGTTATATTCAAAATTATTTGCATGAAATTTCAACCTTTTTGTGAGTTTATTAGCTTTTTTTTGTATGTTTTCATTTTGATTTTATTTTGGTTAAACAAAACGTTTAACTAGATTATAAAATAATGTACCAACGATTCAACCCAATCCAAACCGTACAGTTTGAGTTGAGTTGTAGTTTTGATTGAATTGAGTTGAATTGAGATTGTTCAAACTGCAAATATTGAATTGGATTATTCAAATACCTTCAATCCGATCAATCCAAGTCATATGAGCCCTAGTTATGAAAAAACAAGAGTTTCCACAAATCCAAGGAATGATTTGTAATTAACTTTTATTAAAATGTAAATACATAATGGTATATATTTTTATTTAATATAATTAAAGTGATAATATAAAAACAGGTAAATAAAATATAAATACATAATGGTATACATTTTTATTTAATATAATTAAAGTAATAATATACCAAAAAATCCGGCAACCCAAAGAATCCGGCAACCCATACGCCATTGGTGGTTGGTCATTGACGATTTCATTTGCAAAAGACCCGGCCTTCATTATGGAACATATCACACGGACACCCCAACTACTTTTCCTTGAACAATTCTCATAAATACTACTTAAAATTTAAAATTATAAGTTAACTAAATATAATTCAACTTATTAAAACTATATATTTAAATCCGTGTAATGTAAAACATAATAAATATTAGATAAACATTATGAGATGGAACACTTATTATTTTTTTATCTAAAATATTTAAAATTTTAAAACTCTTCGTATAGCTAATTGATAAACACAAGAAAATCAGAGAGAAAACACCTCATTTTCTTAATTAAAGTATACTAGAAGCGTACTCGCGCAATGCAACGAGATACATCGTGATTTTAATATTTTAATTTATTCTTTATCTCAGTCGATATTATAATATGGCTTTATGTGATTTTGAGAAAACGATGATGTTTTTATTTTTGAATAAAATATATGTTTGAAGATATTATAAAAATTTGACAAAAATATATCGATATTAGTATCAAATTAACTATTTGAAATT
>NC_037528.1:39282654-39287828 GCF_001531365.2 Cynara cardunculus var. scolymus | reverse complement strand
TTTTAAACTAATTACAATAAAACTTAAATTAAATAAATTAAACCATGAAATTAGAATTCTACACTATTTAGTTTGAAATTCATATTGATATATAGTTTAAGATAATATCTCTAATTTCTCCGTAAAATAAAATTGAAAATTACGAACAACGTAACAAAGTATATATTTCAGAACCTTGTTGCATTGCGCGTGTACACTTCTAATTTTTTTTTTAATTATAAATTTGATTATTTTTAATAGAGCAAATTACAAATTTCGTCCCTAATTTGAAATAATAATGAAAAACGTCCTTATAATTTACATTTTCACACCTTTTGCCCATAACCCTAACTTCCTTAAAACAATTCTGTTAAGTAGGTTAATTAAGTGATGATTTTAATCATTTTACTTATTTCCTTGTCTTTTATTAAAAAATAAAAATGTATTTTATATTTACATCAAATCTTAATTACAACATTTGATGCATGATGTACAACAAATTAAAGCTTAAAATCTTGAAATTTCTTAATTACTTTTTTTTTACACATGGTGTACAAGTTATTGATGCCATTAATTCTATTCATGGTAAATCTTCAAATAACTTTCATCAAGATTAAGTTCACAACTAACTTTTTTGATGTTTCTGTTTTGAACTTGTTTTCATGCACGTTCTATTCCACGCCACCTCCGAAAATGGTCGTTTCAGACAAAGCTTTCTTCCCCATAGCTTTCTTCTTCCCTATTTCATGTCTCACCTCTTCTATGCTCTCTGCCTTTTCCTTTTCTATGAATTCAAACCAATATGATAAATCTCCAACCCACCCAAAATTCAAAATTCAAATTCTTAAGATTGATACGTTAAGCCATACCAAACAGTGATTCATGCTCTCAAGGTTCTTCCTTTTCTACTTCCATTGTCCCTCTCCTAAACATGGTTCTCTAAAACCCTAGTCACAAGATAGCCATTAGATGTGTTTTCAATTCTCAACTTCGAAATAGTTCAACTTAACCTGGTTTTCAATTTGGAGGTGCAGAGGTTTCCCTCTTTTTATTAGATATTTTGTTTTGCTTTCATCAGTAGGCGTCTAAACCTAAGATGGACTTCTTTGCACCTCTTTTCAAATAGGAACTGATGCCAACCATGACAGTTTCAAGGCAGAGGCTCTAGCTATGAACATTTGATGATAAAAATTTGTTACGATTCTTACAGTTTCAAGCAAAAGGGTTTAGCTTCAGTTGGTCAAAATAAGGTCTACGTACTATTTATAGTCTTTATCATGTGTTTCAATGATGTGCATGATTTTCGACCATTTCAGTTCACTATGATATCTAAAGTCTAGACTTGTTTTCGTATTATAAAAGGACTTACTTTCGTTGCTAGTTTTTTAAGTTTCACTGGAAAGGCAATTACTGCTTGGATTGCAAATTGCAAATGGCGCTCTACGGTGCTTTTGCTACAGGTGCTGCTCCAGGTATCAAATCAATCTCAAATTCAATAACTTTATCTGGAGGTAACCCTGACAACTCTTCTGGAAAGACTTTAGGATATTCACTGACAACCGGAATTAATTCTTGCTTATTCTTTTCTTTCTTGGCATCAATTATGTAAGCTAAAAATCCTTGACATTTCTTTTGGATACATTTTCTAGTTTTCATCACAGATAGCAAACTGGTACGATGATCCTGCTGATCACCATAAATTACGACTGTCCCTTTGTCAGGCAACATAATTCTAATCATCTTTTTATCGCAAACGATGCTGGCCTTATTTTCTGCCAACCAATCCATTCCTACTACTACATCAAATTCTTTCATAGGCATGGGAAACAATCGGATGGGTAGCTCATAATCCTCAATCATGATAGTGTAGTTTTTAAACACATAACTCACAGATACTTGACCGTTAGCAGTATCAACTACTAACTTATCGTCAAGTGGCACATAATTCATATGAGCACATAAGGCAAATGATGGGGATATAAACGAGAAGTTTGCACCCGAGTCAAATAACACTTTAGCATGTAAGGAGTTTACGAAAAAATGTACCTGTTACTACATCGGGTGTAGCTTCTGCTTCATGTTTGGTCATTTGAAATGATCGACCCCGCTCCCCACCCGTTGCTCCTCTGGCCATATTTGGTCTTCCTCGGCTTGTTGATGTATTGCTCCCCATGGTTAACTGTGGGGYTTTCRATTGTGGACAATTTGGTCTGAGGTGATCTGGAGAATTACAATCCTTTTTACTGTTGGGCAAACATTCGACAAATGACCTGTTTCACCACATTTATAACATTTCCTTAGCTCAATYCTGCATTCTCCCTGATGAACTTGATGACATTGGGGACAAGTCCTTTCATTGAATCTTTGTATGGGTTTGTTACCATGTTTTACAATTTTTGGTCATTTGTATTCGGTTGATGAACCTTCCTATTTCCTCTTTTCTATTGTTTTCACTTCTTCTTGTCTGTTCTTGTTTCTTTCTGTTACCTCCGCTGCGTCAACGGTCAATGAAAATGTAGCCTGATTTATGGCTATGACAAATTATTGGATTGATGGTTTCAATCTCCAAATATACCTTTTCACTTTTCTAGATTCCGAGGAAATATAATGTTATGCAAATCTTGAATATTTGATGAATTTCTCTGTATATTCCCTCACAGTTCTGTTTTCTTGTTCCAATTTTAGAAAGTCTTCTTCCATTTGTCTAATGGCAGCTTTTGGGCAAAACTGCTCCTTGAATCTGTTGACAAACTCTAGCCATGTCATAGTTTACAAAATATCTGTTCTGGCTAAGGATTCTACTTTCCACCATAATAGCGCATTTGATTTCAACACAAAGACTGTAAATCTGACTTTATCTGTTTCTGTACATCGAATGGTATTGAATACATACTCTATCTCCTTGATCCAACACATAGCTTTAATTGGATCTCTTTTTCCCGAGAAAGTTGGTGGTTTGTAGGTTAGAAACATATTTATATCTCATTTCCTGTTGTTGAGAATTGGAACCGATGGAGTAACTTCAATTCTGCCTGTCTCTATTCTAGCAGGATTCCTCAAAATAGAATTCAAGGTTTCCCTTAGCTTTTCCATTTCTTCAGCTAACATGTCTCTTGTTACATATTCTGAGTGAGACATCCGTTCTTGATTCATATTTTCAGAGTTTGATTCTGCCGGATTCATATTAAATTCTGGCTGGCTTATTCTGCCTCTAGTCTGTCCCCTACCTCTGTCTCTACCTCTGCCTCTGCTTCTACCCTCAGAGGTGCCAATAGGAGCAACAGGGGATTCTTCTTCATTGGGGCGGGTGATCCTTTCYGACCTTCTTGATCTACTAGCCATCTGTAGATAACAAAGTTAATACACATATTTTCACATTCACAAATATAATAAAGTGTCCAAGTTCAATTATGTACCTGTAGATTCAAAATTACATTGGCTAGTTGTAATCCGAAAACACCTTACACACTGATCTCTTAACTTATCATATTTATTTCAAAGGTGCTAACTATGTCTGGGACCCTAATATGCAATGAAACAGTTTAAGTCTAGGCATCATGCATGTGAATACCTAAATCTCTTAAACTCAGGCTCTGATACCAACTCTGTAACACCCCCAATCCATACATTGCATATAACACATATATTATACATAGAATACATGTCTTCTCCCACATAGGTTCATAATACAAGAGACTAAAATACACAGCCCAAAAATTTCAAGGTACATGCTCTTGTATCCTAGCATCTATACTCCAAAACGTGGCTAATTAAGATCTTCACACAGCTAAGCACATAGGGAAGTAATTCACATAATGCTCTTTCCCTTATTATCTTTACCTGCACACATATTTTTGAAAACATAAAATGAGGGTTAGACATGAATGTCTAGTGAGGTTCCCTTTTATGTAATGCAGGGTGAAGATCACCAAAACATTTATTTCAAATAATTCATCTCATGTAGCAAAACTAAAATCATACTGTTTCGGTCCATCGGGCCTCTGGTTCCAAACTACACTTGGAATATATTTCAAAAACCAGGACCAGGGCCCTCTGGTCTCTCTCTTCCAGCGCTTCTAGTTCCTCGACCAGAGCCTCTGGTTGTTCTAACCAAAGCTTTTGGCTCATATAATTTCTTATAATGTTCTTTAGTTAAGCTTTCAATCAATAAGATAGCCTTTTTCATAAAAGAGTAATTATGAAGAATTCATGCTCGACCAGAGCCTCTGGTTGTTCTAACCAAAGCTTTTGGCTCATATAATTTCTTATAATGTTCTTTAGTTAAGCTTTCAATCAATAAGATAGCCTTTTTCATAAAAGAGTAATTATGAAGAATTCATGCTCGACCAGAGCCTCTGGTTGTACTAACCAGAACTTCTGGTTCAAAAGACATGATCAACCAGAGCCTTTTGGTTCAACATGTAAGTCAACCAGAGCCTTTCTGGTATGTTTTTCATAAAAAGATTCTAAGTATAAAATTCTTTTCTTAAAATCCTCTAAAATATGATTTTGATGTAGAAGCTCTTATCAATGGATACAGAGCCTCTGGTCTAATAATGAAGACCAATCAGAGCCCATCTGGTTCCTTGTAAAAATGAACATTCTGTTCCAAAACATTTTTAACCAATACCAATGGCCATAGGCCAAGTTTTCCTTCTCAATAACGTCAATACTATTATTTCTAATAAGAAACAATATATTTGAGTTCTCAAATCATAAAGAAGTAAGGACTCAAATCTATTGTAGTCTTAAAAGATATAATAGTAAGAGCTATAATATTCACACACAATTGCCACCCTTATATCCAAAGGTACATCTCTCCTTGATATGCCACTCTTATTCCAAAAGACACCACTCCTTGATATGCCACCCTTATTCCAAAAGACACCTCTCCTTGATATGCCACTCTTATTCCAAAAGACACCTCTCCTTGATATGCCACGATTATTCCAAAAGACACATCTCCTTGATATGCCACCCTTATTTCTACTTCAAAATCTATGAACTAGTTCGGATGAAGGACCGTAGTCACTACCATCTTATCGAATCCTCATTCATAGTTTATTCCATAAAATCTATAGATTAATTCCAAATGAAGACGGATCAAAATCACAATCGTCTCAAAAGAATATTCTCTATAGTTTTCAAYCAACAGTTTTATCATTAAAACCCTTCAAACTCAAGAACAATCTATT
>NC_037528.1:39278094-39282556 GCF_001531365.2 Cynara cardunculus var. scolymus | reverse complement strand
AGCAGTTTATATAACAAAATATATAAAGGTTTTAGTCATCAAAAACTCACCTTAATGATCACAAATTCTGCAGAATATAAACACACAACAGATCTTCCGTTAGCACAGAATCTTCAAATCACCTTTGTGTATTAATCTTTCTCAAGAACTCTTTCATCGTCACACACACTTTCTTTTCTCAAAAAGGTTAATTTCTTCCAAAAATCAAGATAAGGTATGATCTTATCTTTTTCCTTCTTTATATATTTTTCTAACAAAGGCGGTGATGGTTTTATTAAATTAAAACTCTTAGGCGGTGAAGGCTTTAACCAATAAAGGTAATTTAGGCGGTGGGTTTTATATTATAAAATTCATGATTTCTTAACCATGAAGGTATAAGTTTTTAAATATTATAATAATGTTTCCCACCAGAATATCTTATCACATATATGCACCACCTCATGTATGCTTCACCCACATGCATTCATGTATAAGTCACATATACATCATGCCATCTTTTCAAATATATAAATTCACAATATCATGTTCACATTTCACATATATAGTTCATGCGTTTCTAATTGGACATGCATATTTCACGTAATCCACATAACAAACACGTATAAATTACCTCAACCCAAGTTGTCTAAAACCTGGTTATAACGTAAAGGGCCTTTTGTATTGCATGAACATATTTGCTTTTATCAGCCAATTTGAATTTGAATAAATGTGTTTTCATCTAAATAGCCTTTTTTAGCCGATTTCGACCTTTTGTTTTCTAGGTGTTGGCCATTTTTGAATTTAGCTATCTGGATCGATGGATTTTAACCAATCCAAAAGTTACCCATCTGGGTTTTCACCAATTTTTGATCTTCAACATCATTGATTTAACCATTTCAAGAAATTTTGAAATTACCTCTGTATCTAGCACAAAGATTTCTTTCAATATCTGACAGGGATTGCAATTTTAATCATATCGCAGTTAAGGAGGTCATAATACTGTTTCATAATCAGAGTATCTGATATTCAAAAATTTGGACATCAGTTCAGCACAAACTTGCATTATCCAACACAAAAGTTGTGTTCTTGAATGAACGACCACGACTGAGGCCTGACAAAGGTGTTACCAATACATGCGAAGTTGAAGCCTTCTTGATTCATTCTGATTCTGCTCTCTTGGTTGCAAGGTAAATTTGTTCACTGCTCCTCTAATTTCGCAGGTTTTGCAAGGGGATGCAATATTGAATGTGTGGCTGGTATGTAGTAGATTACAAGAAGGTACATGCATAGTAACGTTGTTGGTAACAGTCACCACCAATGTTTTCAAATTTTCTACAATATGAAAGGCTTGAAACCAAGGTAATATTTTAACATGATACCAATATTAATTTTTAGTCGATTAGAGATCATAGAATTATACATGTTTAGCTAGATTTTAGCGTTCCAGGATGTATGCATTTTATTGTAAAAAAGAATGTTTTGGGTATATGATATTTGTATCACCGTCAATTGATGGCCATGACAGTTGTTAGTGAAGATGGTAGATGTCCTTGCGAAACCAATATTTGAGGACATGGATAAGCAAAGTCCTTATGGAACCGATGTTTGCTAACCACTTTCATACTATTTTATTATAATTTGCTAAAATTCACCTTTTATTTTGAATATCATGTCTCTGCTACTCCTATTTTATTTGCCTTTTTTTATATCGTCATCGAAGGTACATGAAGTTTGTTATCATATATATGCTCTCTTATAAAGCATCGGAGGTTCATGAAGTTTGGTTTCATTTATTTTTCTATTTTAAAGAACTTACTCACATGTCCTTTCGATCCTTATTCTTCCAGGATATGAAATAGCAAGATGTCGATCTAAAAAATTGAACTTTTGAAGTTCGATTACGATATATTTCTTCCTATCGGTTTCTTCAGTATTTGTTGGATTTTTTTGGTTTTTGGCTAAACTCTTTTGAGCATTCCTATGAATCATTTTAGGAGGGAAGGTCTTCTTGCAATCAGTCGAATGATTCCAGGTTGTTTTTGTGATTTACAGGTTTTGAGGTTCTTGCATATTAGCGGGCAAGAGCGTGGAACAAATGAACAAACCCAGGAGGTTGATTAAAGAAGATATAATAGTTTCTTTCACGAACCGATTTCATTCTTTTATAGGTTAGCCACATATTCTTATGATCACTTATTGAAGATTCATTTATTTTAGTTTGAAGATCTTGCACATTAGACATTAGTTTTGCACAACTATTCTTTGACCCCAGAGCATGTAATGCATTGCAACATAGAGGATTATAGCAGGCTTGTCAAGTCCCTTCCTGAAACTGAGGCTGCACTTTCTGCTTGGGCCATTATTCTAATGGCATATGTTGTCAAGTATGAATTTGAAAACAAGATGAATGCAAGAAACATAGATATGGTGTTTGCTCCCATCATGACTCAGGTTTGACTATCAACACATAAACATTGCTATTTTATTTGTATCATTGTATGTTGTTATCACATTATGTACAATCACTAAATTCATATGATATCCAACTCAAAAAGATTCCAATCAACACTGCAACTTCAAATGGTAATTGAAGTGTTGATTTTGTGATCTACAATTCAAAAGTGTGGCTCTTGGTTGATGAAGAAGATGCATTGATGGCTATGTTGATATATTTTGATGATGTGGATAGAAAAGGTGGATCCTTTGAGTGTGTTGATTCATGCAGTTGAAGTGATGAACTTTCTGAAAACCCTTGTCATGAAAACTCTAAATGAAGGCATAAGTGCTTTTTTCATAATCTTGTTGGAAAACTATACATGATCTCGTACCGTCAGACCCTATTTTGGAGTGGGACATACTGCGTATGTTGTTTGGTTTTTAAGGGAAGTGATTAATTAGTTGTTAAATATCTAAAATACCCTTCAACAAAGACAAAACAAGAAATCTTGTTGACCAAATCAATACTATCAATTTATTTGTAGTGATAATAGTGTGCAAATAGGTAATTTCAACTTGAAAGATCCCTGCATAGGGCATGTTGCAATTTTAACAGGACATGTCAAGTGGTAGACCATTATCACAAATGTTACTAGCACTAGATCTTGTCAATAATATTTACTTCCCGTTTTACCTGTTTAATGGTTGGTTTACATAACTTCAACGAATGAATGGATCATCTGGATTTACAAATATTCTTTGATGTATGAACATCTTCATTTTGTGAAGCAGTTCCACATTTTTCACAAGTCGATGGTTTTCATGGAAACAATTGCCATATTCTTTTAGAACTAGAACGGGAACCTTCAAGTGCTTCTCAACTGACACCTCAATTGTGTTACCTTGGTCTGTTATGAAATTTAGTATTAGACAGTTAGGATTCTATAGTTTATATTTATGGCATGTATAGTAGACAAAATCTGCATAGAAGGTTTTCTTCATTATAGAATCCAAAATGTACCCATAGATGTAGGTTGAGCATCCTCTCGTGTTATGGATTGTGATAGACTCAATATGGTTTTGTTCAGAGCTGTTGGGTGATGAGTACATCTTCTTCTATGCTTATCATTATTTCTATGTAATTGTTCTTATATAAAGAGCTTATGATTAATGAAAATTTATAGTTTTCATTATCTCCAATTTGCTGTCTCTTTAACATAATTAGTTTATATTGGATTGATGTTGTAATTAGATTATATTTTTTTATTCAATTTGCACTATCATACAATTTTGATTGATGTTGTAATTGGAACCATAACTTTTATTTATTGAAAAAGTATCAAGTTGTAAAGACCAATTGCAAATCCTATCTTCAACGTCTTAAAGTCTACTTAAAAACCACCAAGCTTCAAAATCATTTACATTTATCGCACCCATTGCATTGCACGGGTACACAACTAGTATATATATAGGAAGAGGTTCATTTGAGAAGTGGTAAGTATTTGAGAAGCAAAGAAGTGATTCTAGCCATTCATACGATCAAGATTGGTCAAGAATTGCGACTTTGACTGGTCAAAGGTTGTGGCTTTGGCTGGTCAAGATTTGCAGCTTTGAGCAAAAGGAGGAATCCGCCCAAGGAGGGGCTCGCATCTAATTAAAATACCCAACAAGCATTAGCTCTCCCTGAAAAGGAGGTGAATTTTCCTCTTTTCCCATCCGAAATTAGGTGAATATTCTTGTACTACCTCTTGTTGGTCCCAAGGGACATAGGAGGCTAGGTTAGCTGTTAGAATAAGGGAGGAAAGAGAAAGAATAAAAGGGCATTCAACAACTGTTGATCAAGCAAAAAATAGAGGGATACTTTCATAACCTTTAAAAATAGGCGGCAAACAAGTGCATATGTAAACCAGTTAATGTTAGGACCTGTAAATTCAGATTTGGTATTTGATCTCTTATCTGGATGATCTTTAGAACGATTACAGTGCAGCGAAAACAATGATAAGAACACAACAAAGTAATTAATCAAGAACACACAGATTGATATGAA
>NC_037528.1:39275549-39276859 GCF_001531365.2 Cynara cardunculus var. scolymus | reverse complement strand
AGGTCAAATACACAGAGGTTGTGGAGGTCAGCATCTGTGAATGTGTAAAGGTTACCGTCATCCCTCTTCACCATATATTGAGCATAGAGCACGATCTTCTTCAGCATTGTCCTTGGAGAAATTGTTTCAAGAGAAGTTATCATGTGCTCTGAGAAGACCTGCTCGTGTGGCCTTGTAAGTTTTGAGAAGTGGAACTTCACAGCTGCAGAGGGTATACCTGTAAGCTCTGGGTCGTAAGGGGGCTCTGTGTCTATGACAGAGTAGCGCCACCGCAGAATCTCCTCCACAGTGGTTACAGGCTCTGTACGTACCTTCTGCATAGGGATTTTGCTCATCGAATCAAAGATCTCATACACCCTTCCCACTGTGGCAGATTCTGGTACTCTGGTTTCTTCTTCTTCTAGAATAGGCCTCTGGGTAGACCCCTCTGCTAGGATAGGTTTGACAGTTCCTAACAGAGCGTCGAACGTACCCGTGGACGTTTCCTCCTTCGCCATTTTGGAGGATGAGCCTTCTCCTGCTCTGGGGATAGGGGCTCTGCCCTTTCTTGCTTGAGCCTCTGCCAAAGACGCCTTTAATGCTTGAACGAGTTCTGGGTCGTCATACTCTTCTTTGTTTATCTCCTCTGGCATTTCAGAGCTCGACCCCCTCTGTGGCGACTCCTCTACAACTTTGCCCTTGCCTTTCCCCTTAGGCTCTGGTGCTTTGTCTTTTGAGAACAGGGCTTCTGTAGAGTCCACTATCTTTAGTGGTTTGGCAAAGGTCTGCTTCTTTGGCTCTTCAGCTTTCTTCTCCGTCTTCTTCTCCCCCTCATGACGATCATGGTCATCACCTCCTTGATCGTCATGGATTTTGGTGGCTTCTGCCTTGCAAGAAATGAGGGGAGCCTTCTTCAATCGCCTTAAGATTCTGGTAGCCGCCTTCTCCATTTTCTCGATCACCAGCTCTGCTTGCACAAAAGCGTTGTTTATATCGATCTCTGAGGCCCACTTCATTTTAGAGAGACTTCGATAGATTTCGCTTCTGAAGGAGTCACCCTTTTTGACGAGCTTTGAAGTGCAGTCTCTAATCGATTGGTTGGAAGCTCGGGCTTTTTGAGAAGTTGGTCTGTGTGTTTGCTCACGATATTTCCTAGGGCTTCAACCATTGCGTTTAGCTCTCTGCGAGTGGCTAGATGGTTGATGTTTGCCCTGGAATATTTGGTATCAATGTCGCAGGTGACCGCAGAGGAGAACATGCTTTTGATCTCGTCTTTGAAGGTGGAGTAGTCTGTGTAGCCTGCAGAGATGAAATCAGCAACAAACTGGGCG
>NC_037528.1:39274225-39275449 GCF_001531365.2 Cynara cardunculus var. scolymus | reverse complement strand
TTCTTCAACCTGAACCTTGACTACGCCTTTCTCATCTACAATGAGATTCATTCGGCGGTGGTCAAGAAATGCAAACTCCAAGCCGCTGGCAAGCCTCTATCTGCGGTTCTCTTCCCTCGTTTCCTCGCCCTCTTCATTGGGGATGCAATGAGGAAACATGGATTACCGGCTTAGGAGCCCTTCACTCCTGTCTACAAGATGCACGGCCATCGACCAACCCTCTCGAAGGAGGGTTACACCATCAACCGCCCACTCTCCAAGGCTATGCTTAATGTCATTCCATCGACATCTGAGATACGCCAGCCCTATGAACGCTCTATGTTGTCCCAGGAACCGAGGGCAGCTACCCCAGAGCGATTAGAGTCGTCCCCCGAACCAAGCGAGGGAGCACATGAGACATCTTCATCGGATGATGAAGAAGAAGATGATGATGATGATGATGATGCTACTCATCGTGCCTCCCCCGGCCCTACTCATACAATTCCTCTACCCACTACCCAAAGGGCAACCACATCATCTATCCCTGGCGATCAAAGCCACAGAGGTATTGAACAAGGACGACCCAGTCCAATCCCAACCCCAGCCAGCCATCCAGAGGCCATCCTTCGGGCATCTGGAGATGAATTAGCCAAGGAACCCCATTTTCCATCACCCCTCTTCCAACAGAGAGGTGATGAAGATATAAGAGCCCCTTCGCCTCAGTGCTCGACATAACCAATCACACATATAGAAGCATGTGTTGCTTCTGACATCGAACAACCTCAAGATCGTTCAGAGCGATATTTCATGCACATCCCCCTTCGATATTTTATCTACCGAAGGGGACACACATTCGCTTCACTTACCCAGCCTCTGAAGCCGAGGAAGAGGTAGTTGATGTCGCAACATCACGAGATAGCTCCTCTCTTGAGGGCTATCAAGGACATGAAGGAAGTCCTTCTAGGCCCATATTTTAACAAGGCCAAGAAGGCGCCTCCGAAGTAGAGGCCCAACCTGCAGCATCTGTTGCTGCAGGGGTTACCCCAATTGCAGACCTGGTTACAAAGGCCGAGTTCCAAGCCTTTGTCGATTCAGTCATGCGGTCCTTGGAAGACCTTAAACTCATCATTCAAGGGATTGTTGACAACCCACCCTCAACCGATACCACTTACCTTCAACAATCCCTTGCAATCCTGCAACGCCACCTCTCTCAAATTGAAACCCAATCCCGAGACAATACCACAC
>NC_037528.1:39269829-39273415 GCF_001531365.2 Cynara cardunculus var. scolymus | reverse complement strand
ATGAACAAAGGCGCACCACTTCTCTCCTTCAAACGATGGAGGAGAGCCGAAGACAAGCAGCCCTGAAGGCGTATCTTGCGTCCTTCAGGAAGGACAAAAAGAAGAAAATGAGCAAAGCCTCATGCTCAAGCAGCCGTCAACACAAGAGGCCACGACATGAAGACCAAGACCCCGATGATCAATGTCTTGGACCTCATGAGGGGGAGACAGAGGCCGCGGCTACACCACAAATGGAATCCGCTGCACCACCACCACCACCATCACAAACTTAACCATCACCCTCAACCGAAGGAACCCAAGCAAGGGAACTAGAGGCTCTGCCCTCTGAAGATGTACAAAATATACATGTTCCCTTCGCTACAACCCCAGAACCCATCGTGTTGAGTTCCTCAACCAATGAAGAGCCAACCACCCCACCAACAGAAATAAACCAACCTTTTACTTCATCACCCACACCAAACCTACCCTTAACCCCTTCACCAACCCCTCGCACCATAGAACCCTTCACCTTATCCATACAACCAGAACCAACAATAATCCAACCTTCATCATCCCAACAACCACAAACCCAAACAGAACCCCATGAACCAGAAACCACCCAAACGAACCCAATGAACCACAACCAACCCAAGCTGAACCAACCCAACAAGAAACCATACCATCACCAACCCATACACAACCCTCAACCCAACCACCCGTGGTGCAAGCGAATACTCCCTCTTCGTCGAGGCATCCTCTGCAGATCTTGGTTGATGAGATTATACAGAACATGGAGTCGCTACAGAGACGTCCAGAGTTGCCACCCAGGGAACCCATTATGATGGAAAACATCCATCAATATTTGTACCAAGACCGCGATGAAAGTTTGACCATCAATCCTCGATTTCGCCCGAGTCCATGGACCTCTTACACCATAGGTTCATTAGACGTACCACACAAGCACCACAGGTTGTCTTCTCGAACGATGGGATAAGGAGGGTCATGGATCTAAATGTGAGGACCTTCGCCAATAGAGCCATTCGATACATCAAGTTCATAGTGGAAAGAGCACATGGGCAAATTAGCGTGTTCAACGAAAATGACCTCATCAACCTCAATCCCTATGACTTGATTAAACTATACGCATACACGGCTCAAAGGCAAGACCACGGCATCAGGTTTGGAATGATGAATAGAGCGGTTGTAAAAACAATGAAGACCCTGGTAAACCATCGAGCAAAGAGTGATTTCAAAGTTGCACTTCGCTTAGGCATCGAAAGACTTTTATGCGCTCCACCAAACGAAGACTTCCAAGGCCTACAGGAGAAAAGATCTGCCTCATTCTTAACTCAACCCGAACTTGGACTTGTTTACAAGAATGAGTTCGGGGCAAAGAAATTCTTCAGACTAACTGAGGCATTCAAGTATTCATCTGATACACTTGAATGGTTTCAGAAAGTCATCAGAGAAAGACTGGGTAGAAATCACGTGCCAAGAGAAGAAGGGAGTCAACTCATCCATGAGATATCGACAGTCATCGGCTATCGAATACTGCTTCTGCGCTTCAGAGATATATTTCAAGGTAGATCATGATGAGTTGTAAACTTGTGCCTTAAAATGATGTCTTTTGATTCCAGTATTGTAAGAATTTCATCATCCAATAAAAATTTGGAATTTGATGTTTTTCTATTAGATTAGTCTTTGTTCTTCTCAATTGTTTCTAGATTAGTCTATGTTTGTTCTTTCATTACTTAGGGGGAGATTGTTAAGTCCCATAATTCATAAAATGAAAAAGTAATGAAAAACAATAAATGATGAAGAACCAGAAGACCGATGAAGACATCAAGAAAGAATTGGCCAAGTCTGGAGAACAACCAGAGGGCCGATGGACGACCAGGGATGCGATGGAAAGAGCATCTTCATCGCCCCTCTGGTCAACAACACTTAAGAGAATTATTCAGCAATTCATCCAGAGGCATACGATGAAGATTTAAAGATAAGGATGATTCATCATACCATGGAAGATAGCTGGAGATGACAAGTCGACAGCTGCACTTCAAGTTTATCTTAATATTAAAGCTTATCAACAGTTTAGATAAACATTATCTGTTAATAGAAGATTAGCTAAAAAGTCTCGTTAGATAGTTATCTTCAAATTAGCTTTCTAGTATAAATAGGTGATTAGGCCTATTGTACTAAATGTCTCTTTTTACGTTTTTCTTATCAATAAAGTGAAACCTTTGACGCTCAAGAATGTTCTTTATTGTTTATAATTCATTCTTGAGTGTTAATCACTTTCTCCACTAAAACACTATAATTTGGTTATTCTTAACTAGATTATTAGTGTTATTGAGAGATCTGGGATCAACAAAACTCCCAGATATATGACACTCGTTAATTCAATTAACGGCATGTTTTTGTCTTGGAAATGCTATCTTACTTTTGTGGTTGGGATACCAAGGACCACAAACAAGATTTTGTGAATTAACCATGCAAAACGCGTAGGCACCCTCAAGCTATTTGTAGTGTCATATTGACGTGCCAGTGAACCACACGTGCTCCATCAACAACTACAAATCCGAGTCTCCATAACATCATCCAACATAGTCTCCGGTTATTGTGTCGATGAACCACACACGCTCCATTAACAGACCATAAGGGGATGTTATGCGTTTTCATGGAATAGCAACAATTTCACAATTTTCTTAAGTATCTAAACGGGAATACTGTTAGGATACTTTTATATGTTATACTTTTAACGAGGGGTGTCGACAGGTTAAGTCCGAGAGGTAGCTCCACAAAAAGGCGACAAGGGTGGTAGAACACAAGGCCCTTTAAAAACCATCCCTCGTTAAGGAATCAGAGAGATCAACCTTAAACCTCTCTCAAGTGGGTGAGCCTCCCTTTAGATCTAACTCGACTTTAAGGTTTTGTCTCATACATATATTATATAATTAAGTTATACATATAGGTAGGTAACATTTAAAAAAAAATAACCTGTTATATAGAACAATCATATAACAAATCGTTTCAAGCATACACACATATAAACCATTTCAAGACCAGTTCTCTCCTAAGGGCTCATTTACGAAATATTGTAGCATGGCATGTGCAAATAATCAACTAGACTCTTGCTCTGATACCATTGAAGGGTTTTCTAGCCCTATATAAATATACAAACATACATGTGGCAGCGGAAATAAACATACGAAAATTCCTATGGCAAGCATTCACTCTAAACCCTATAAAGGATGCTAGCCTAATGATTATAAACAACACAACAATAAAAGAAAGGGAATAAGAATTACCTCTAACAGTCTAGCTGTCTTCTTTACTCGAGCCAGTTGAAGGACTTGAAGATCCTCGTACGCTAAGATGCAAGTGTCCAAAGTAGAACACCTCAAGTGGTTCACACCCAATAAACCCTCAAAGATTAAACTGGGAACTCTTGATTTAGCCTTCTAATAAGATAGCCAAATGCAAGAAAGGAAAGAAAGAGAACTTCTAGATCACAAGGAAGCCTAGAAGTGGGATGCCTAGAATGAAAGGGAAGGCCTTGATTTATAGTGACAAGGGAGTGCCATGGTTTGATGTTTGGGGCGATGTG
>NC_037528.1:39251790-39269456 GCF_001531365.2 Cynara cardunculus var. scolymus | reverse complement strand
AATGCTGGAATGACCTGAAGGTCTCATCATCATTCGCTGAAGCTTGAGCAGTCTTCACACATATGTAGATAGACTTGTAATCACTGAATACCGCTTCAGATCACGTACTCGTCAGTCTCTAATCTTCAGTTTCAGTCTTCGACGTTTACTGAAGGATCTTTGGTGTGAGTGTTGTCTTCTTGAAGTATTGTTGTCTCTGTTAGATTTACAATGCAAGTTCTTTAGCGATCACTGAACATACTCAGTGAAGATCGCTGGAACTGAAAAGACAAAAACATAAATACAACGTATAAGTCAAAAGGGATTATCATCAAATCACTGAGAGAGGGGATCAACAACTAGTCTCAATGCTCATCACCAGGGACAATCTCGATGCCATCACCGAGTACCCTTCTTACCTTAGCCGCTATGGATACAGCAAATGGCTGGAGATCAGGCAAGCCATTCAGCGATCCAAGTCAAGACATAAGCCGATTATCAAAGACATCATCAGTGATCTCATCAAAAGGATGTCCAGATATGTCGCAGTCCTTGACAGGCCCTCTCTGAAGAAAGGTGGGAAGAAGAAGAAAAAGCTCACTAATCCTAATAATGGACCATTCCTAAGGAACGAACATGAAACAAGGTTCTCCTTAGATGAAATCCTGAAGGAACATGAGAGTATAGACATTTCTATGCTGAATCTCGACTTGCCAGACAAGGGTCCCTATACACCCAACTCTGTGCATTTCATACTTGAGTTAGGAGTTATATTCCTTGACTATGAAGGTGAAGTCAGATTTCATAGAATGTCAGAGCTACATCTATGTCCAATGGGTCATTTGGTTTACCTCTTACTCTGGATAGATGATAGCATGCCTTAAAAAGTCGTGGACCTGAAGATACGAAGGGAATGCCTACGTCGAAAGAACCTTGATGAAGATGTACCTAGGTGCATAGATCTAAGTGTTCTAGATTAGTTTCTCTTTGTAATTTTTTGTTCACTTTTCCTTGTAAATCTATTTACTATGTCTACTTTCAGTGATTATTCTTCTAGTCTGTAAGTATGAGACA
This sequence comes from Cynara cardunculus var. scolymus, assembly GCF_001531365.2. Lineage (NCBI taxonomy): Eukaryota > Viridiplantae > Streptophyta > Magnoliopsida > Asterales > Asteraceae > Cynara > Cynara cardunculus. The sequence continues at coordinate 39,268,403 of NC_037528.1, read as the reverse complement.
TGTACTGAACTACTTGTAATATTTCCAATGATAATAATATGAGTATTTCTTGTACTTCACTGTAAAAGATCCCTGAAAAAAAGTAATAGGGACACAAGTCTATGAGTTCCAGAGTTACTTTTTACATTCACTGACAATCTATAAGTCAGTGAATAAGCTTTCAGTTTCAGTTTTCATCCTTATAATTTTCTCTTAAATATGACTTAAGGAAAATTCTCAAGCAAAGACTGAATCACTGAAAAAGATCCTAAAATAGTAAAAAGGGACATGTACTTTATATGTAACTTTTCCTTTCTGTTATTTGATAAGACAACTTTCTTTATGTTGTCTTGTTAACATCAAATAGGGGGAGATTGTTGATCATTTCTCTTAGTGATTTAATAATATTCCCTTTTCATTTATATAATGTATTTATGTTTCTGTCTTTTCAGTTCCAGCGATCTTCACTGAACAGGTTCAGTGATCGTTGAAGAACTTGTATTGTAATTCAATCAGAGACAGCGATATTTCAAGAAGACAACACTCACATCAAAGAACCTTCAGCCAAAGTCGAAGACTGAAACTGAAGATTAGAGACTGGTGAGTACGTGATCTGAAGCGGTACTCAGTGATTACAAGTCTGTCTACCATGTGTGAAGACTGCTCAAGCCTCAGCGAATGTTGAAGAAACCTCCAGGTTATTCCAGCATTCAGCGATCAAAGGAAGCTTGCCATGCACGATTGTTGTCGTCTTGTCCTTATACACACAAAGGACAAACCTATACCATTTTCTAAAATGTTAGTACGATATGGAGCCGACTAGTTGACTCTATTACCCACCAACTTTAGGTAAAGATGTCTGCTCATGAATAGGCTTTTTGTACTATTCACTATAGCAAAGGACAAGCCTTTCCCTTAAAGATTGACATGCACTCTAACCCTACCATATTGCATGAAATGTGCATTTAATGCAATGGGTATAAATAAAAGTGTTTTGTCTCCATGCAGAATGCGCGTGCAACACACTCTCTTAACCTAATCCTTACTCTGAGCATTCTTGAGCTTAAGTAAAAGAACTTTTCTTTACAGCATATCTTTTCTTATTTGCTAAGATTTTGTCCAAAGATTGTTTAGATAGGTTTTCTTACCTTATCTTTCCGCAAACAGTCTTGTAAAATTTGTATTGATCTTTTCTTATCAATATACATTTTAAATTTGAAAATATTGTGTTTGTATTCACCCCCCTTTCTACAAACGGTTATACATATCTTGTAGACCCTCAAGGGACCAACAATATATATATATATATATATATATATATATATAAATTAAAATTAATATATATATATATATATACATACATATCGGGTCGGGCCGGGCCGGTGATCACCGCCCCCGTCCCCGTTAAAATCTCCGAATTTGTCCCCGATCCCCTCCCCGTCCTCGATAAGATGTCCCCGAACCCGACCCAAAAGTTTTGGTTTTCGGTTTTCACCATTAATTTCGGGGTTTTTTTGTCATCCCTAATATCAAGTTCAAAGTCACTCGAGCTATAAGAACTTTTCAAAATAACAATTGAGTTGTAATAATTTTTTCAATCTTTCAGTTTAAACTCATGTCCATTTAAAAATGTTAAGTTACACATTACATGAAATTTAGGTTTTATAAAACTGTTTTTGACATCAAACTTAAGATAGATTACTCAGACTCTAAAATTAGCAATAAGTCTTCATAAAGTTTAAAGTTTTTCATTAAGTTTGTATAGCCTTGAACTCCTAGGAAGTCAGGGGTTTAAATCTCAAGAAATGTGAAAAATGTGTGTAAGTTTATTTATTGTATTTGCTATATATCTATACTATATTATAAACTATTTGACAAAAACTCTTAAAAATTATTTTTGATGCATGAAGTATTGTATATTGATGCATGTTACTTAAAATTCAATATTACAAGTAAATTCTGCATAAGTACAACTTATTAAAGCTCTATGTTTGAATTCGTGTAGCTAACTGCGGATAAACATAATCAAATAGAGGATAAACATCTCATTTTGAAATATAAAAAATCTAAAATATAATTAAAATAATTATCGAATTCTAACAAAATAATTGATTATTATCTTTATAAAAAAAATTATATTATTAAACCATAAAAAATGAATTAAAGAAATACTCAAAAACCGTATTATAAAAATAAAAACATTATCGTTTTTTCAAAATTATATATGATCATATTATAACATCGATTGAGATAAATAATAAAATGAAATATTAAAATCAAGATTTATCTCGTTGCATTATACAAGTATCCTTCTAATAAATATTGTATACTTAAAAAGTTTAAATTTTGATGGTATGATTTAACGTATTTGACTCAAAATATATATATCTATAAGGGTCGACTTAATTTAAATGAAAATATTTAATCGAATTAAAGCTCAACTCTATTATATTCTGCCAAATAACAACGTGAAATTTAGCATGAATTTAAAAACTTCTGGAAGCGTCTTTTATTTGCATTGATAAGCAACCTGCCTTCATCCCTCTAGGGTTTTGTTATCCTCTTCATCTCCATTGCGCTACCTACCAACATAATCTCTCCAATCTCCATCCGGTAATTGCTTCATTCTTGACTTCAGTTATCATTTTAATCTTGTGATTCTTTGCCAATGCACTTTGATTACTACTTCAAATCAATACTCTGGGTTTCATTTCAAAAGATTCAAAGCGAATTTGAAACAAATGGAGTAAATTTTGGTAAACTGATATGTGGGGTTGAATTTAGGAAATGGCAGCTGCTCAGATGACCACCGCTGCATCTTCAAGCGTTTTTCTGCCATCTTTTGAAGGTCTTAGACCATCAACACTCAAGGCTTCCTCCGTGTCCTTTAGAATGGGTGGTGGTTTGACTCTCGGCTCAACCCGTGGCCTCGTTGTCAAAGCTGCGGCTACTGTTGCTCCTAAGGTCTGTACCACTAAACTACCATTGTTGAACCCTACAAATTAATGCTTACAAGTTGCTTCCATTTTGCATTGGTTTTCAAGGAAATTCTATTGATATGGCAGCCATAGCAGTTTAAAATTACATCAGTATTCACTTTTATTCAATCACAGGGGTTTGGTTGTCTCTTTATTCTCAACTGAGCCTTGTGTTCTTTCAGTTTTCTATCAAGGTGTTACATTTTTGTTTCTACTGGTGAGTTATTGATTTCAAGCGAAGATATATTTCTAACCCCTCAGTAACTAATAATCAAGCGCATGGATAGGCTCACACTAACCCGTCCCAAAGCCAATCCCAGGGAACAGTGAAGCTGTATAAATTTTCTTTCAAGTTTCAGCTGGCAGAGATATCAGTCATCTTCAATTCACACATTCAAATCTTCTTGATGGTAGATTTGTATTAACTGTGAGGTTTTTGTGAGCTTCTCAGATTTGCTATTTGCATCAAGATTTTTGTTCTTTGTTAGGTTTTAGATTTGGTCATCTTGTTTCTTTTGATACATCTACATGATTTTTCGCTTGTGTTAGATCCATGTTCTCTACTTGTTATAGTTTCGTTCCATAAGATTGAATACGCCCTGTTTCTTCCACTTTCCCCGGCCTGCTAAAGTTGCACTATTAAGTATTCTGTGATCCATCATGGAGTTAATGTTCTTATTTTATGTTGGTGAATGACAGTTGTATAAGGGGCGTACAGAATGGTAAAAATAACTTTTAACTATTTCCCAAATTAGTTGTCGATAGCTAGACTTTTTAGTTTGTACATAAATAGTCATTGTATTTTGGTTAATTAATCAATGCTAACTCTTTTTTGTACAAACCAGAAAGTCTAACTGTCAGTTACTAACTCACCAACTAATTTGGGAAATAGTTACAACAAAGTGATTTCGCCATTCTGCCTTTGTACGTCCTTATAGAACTGTCATTTACTGCTCAACATTACATCACCAACATTTTCATGTGTTCAACTGGTCTTTCATCCTGTTGATCTTTATTTTGTGTTGCAGTACACTACTTTGAAGCCGTTGGGTGATAGGGTGTTGGTAAAAATTAAGGCTGCAGAGGAAAAGACTACAGGTGGTATATTACTGCCATCAACAGCACAATCAAAGCCTCAAGGGGGTGAGGTTGTTGCCGTTGGAGATGGCAGGACAATTGGGCAGAAGAAGGTGGACATAGGCGTGAAGGTAATTCTTGTGCATTTTGAAGCACTATATACATATGTGTGTATATATATATATATATATAGTAATTTGATCCGATATGCTTAAAGCCACCATTCATATTTCAGACTGGTACACCAGTTGTATATTCGAAGTATGCTGGGACGGAGGTTGAGTTTAATGGGTCAAACCATCTCTTATTGAAGGAAGATGATATTGTTGGTATTCTTGAGACAGATGATGTAAAGGATTTGAAGCCCCTTAACGACAGAGTTTTAATCAAGGTTTGCAATCTTCTTGAACTTTGTTATCTGTTTCTCCACATTTCTCATAGCTAGGAAAGTTGAACTTGGTAAATAAAAATTTGATACCTTAACTGACTAGGGGAAAATTCAAATGAGAACCATACATATGTTGAGAACCTGGAAACCAACTATTTCATGTATTGTTTATGATGAATAACTCTATATAATCATTGGTTTTCACTTTTCATTATGATAATTTTCGTCATAAATATCTATAATGATATTCATCATGAATAGTTGGTTTCGAGGTTCTCAAAATATTCATGGGTCTCATTTGAACCTTCCCCTAACTGACTATTATGCTACTCCTGTTGTGTTTTGGGCTGAGTAATTGAGGTAAATTATATGAATGAAAGACTTGAAAACTGATCTGTCGTGTCATCATCAAACCCAAACCACTTTGACTAGACATGTTTGTATATATTGATTCTGACCTATCTTTGCATCAGAAAGTATAACCAGCATACATGATAATATTTCATTTCTACTTCTATTTAATCCATTTATCCCAAACTGATTGCGAGGTTTCACACCATCATATGGAACTTGTCTTTTAGCATCCATATAACATGGATTATATAATTGGTGTTCTTAAGCTCGAATGTTTGAATTTTGTAAATAGGTCGTGGAGGCTGAGCAAACTACTGCTGGTGGCTTGTTGCTGACACAGACAACCAAGGAGAAACCCTCCATTGGCACGGTAAATTCCAAACTTTGTTGCACACATGTAGTTGCAAATTTCTTGCGGGGTCTGTGCATGAGGTTATTTGAATCTTGTTTCACCATGTTTGGATCCAGAAAACAAAAATTAATAAGAGAAGTATGGTTTAGTTAAAATGACATACAAGTGGTTATTTTCCCCCTTCTTTATGCTGTTACCAAAAAAAATATAATAAAAAGCCAAAGGGATTCAAATTTGCATCTTGTATTGCCAGTAGGCAACCACTTTTCCCTTTTGACCATAAAAATGGATAAACTCTAGAAAAATAGATTACTGTGATGAGATTGCAGGTGATTGCAGTGGGGCCGGGGCCTCTGGACGAGGAAGGACATAGAAAAGAGTTGACGGTGTGTGCTGGAAACACGGTTCTTTTCTCGAAGTATGCTGGGAATGATTTCAAAGGGAGCGATGGTTCGGATTACATTGCTTTACGAGCATCTGATGTCATGGCTGTTCTTCCGTAGTTGGTTTGCTTTGCTTTAGGAAAACCGGTATTTGAAAGAACATTTTTGGCATGTGAGAAATCCTAAAGGCTTGAATTTGTAGCTTATTAAATCTTTTTTTATGAAAAAAGGCCTTGTGTGAAGTTGCTTGCATGGCTATTTAGTTCAGTGACTTGTCCAGATGCATGTTTTGCAAAATGACCTACAGTGTATTGTTTTAAGTTTTTACGATAGCAGATATGTTGTCAGCCAAGGCATTGTTTTAAACTAGGGGTAGGTCATAGTGGTTTTTAAATAAGTTTTTATTCAAAGGACTTGATGTTACATACATTGATGCTACACTCTGTGGGTTAGAGTCATTTAGGAGAATAACCTCCCCACAACTTTTATTTGATAGAATGATTTTCTTTTCTGACGGACGCCTCTGTGTCTTACAAAAAAAAAATGTCTCAAAATAGTAATCGATTTAAAAAAATGTTATTCTCCAAAGAAAGGCTCAACGGAGGTGAGTAACACATGATGAATCTTATTTTCGATTTGTGTTTCATCGTTTTAGAGAATCTTACCCAAGGAGCTCAAAAAGGGTATGATGGTTGTTTTCTTGAAATGTGTAAACATATATTATAAACTTTTAAAAACCATTTTTTTTATGTATGAAATATTGTGTATTGATGTATATTACTTAAAATTTAAGATTACAAATTATTTTGCGTAAATATAACTTATTAAAGTTTCATTTTTAAATTCGTGTAATTAACATAATCAAATACAAGATAAACATTCATTTTAAATATAGAAAATCTAAAATATAATTAAAATAATTATTGAGTTTTTACAGAATGTTTAATTATTATATTTATAAAAAAAATTATATTATTAAAATAAAAATAAATTACTTTGTTATTAAATTTAAATTAAATTATAATTAAAAAAAATTAAATGAAAGAAGTTACACAAAAACAATAAAATTATTAAATAGTTAATTTGATACTATTATTAATTTATTTTTTTATAAATTTTTTTGTTATTGTCAAAATGATATTTTAATTCAAAAATAAAAACATATTACCATTTTCTCAAAACCACATAAAATTATATTATATCGATAGAGACAAAAGATAAAAACTAAACATTAAAATCGAGATTTATCTCGCTGCATTGTACGAGTATCCTTCTAATATATATATAAAGAGCGTTTTTTTAGTTGAAAGGAACATGTTTGGCAAAAAAATTTGTTTTCTATAAAGTTCCCCCTAGAAGTTTACTAGATAAGTCACTTTCTATATCATTAAGTCATTACGAAACAGTCATGCATAGTTGAGAGTTGAGTGAATAAGTTGTTAGTTCCATTAAACTTATTAAGCTACTAACAGATTAGCGTTTAGCCTTTAGTCGTCAGACCTGTAACTTTTAAGTTTTACTTTTTGCTTACTATGACAACAATTTGGATCTAATTTACTATTTTATTTAAAAACTAATTATAGTTTTCCTTGTCTTTTAAGTTATATATATTGAAATAAAGTTTTTATTTTGTTAATTTCAATTTGGAAAAGGGAAAACCGGAAAAGAAGAAAACATGATCTTAATCCAGGATTTATCATTTTATATTTTGTATTCAGGGTTTTGGTTTTTATGTCCCCTCCATTGTATTTTTTTTAATTATAGTTAATAAAAATCAACATCATGATGAGATACTTAGTTTGAATAGGTTATAAACTCTTTAAAAAATCGCATATTTCATTGTTTTATTGACTTACAAAAATAGACTTAGGGGCATTTTTTATTATTTTCGCACAGGGCATCAAAAATCTTAAGACCGGCTCTGATATTAGATTAGCCTCATGTGATTATGATTAAGGAGTTCATTGTGGATGCATTTGATATCCAAACAGGTAGGACATAACAAATGTTCAGTGTTTGGTAATATATTATAGAATTAGAATGAACATAATATATAAAATGACCAATTTATATCTAATGAGTTGTTTGTATTTTTTTTATATTTTGATTAATTTATGTAATTATATTCCATCTTTTTCAAATAGATGTCCACAGTTTTAAAAATGTGTAATTACTACACTTTTGAAATAATCAATGACACTTTTACTCGTAATAATAGAGGGATAAACTTTCTCTATCTTATAATTAATGATAGAATCGAAAATGAAAATCTACTATTGAAAGTGAACATTTAATTTGGAACAAACTAAAATGAAAATGTGAACACTTAATTTGGAACAAGGGAAGTAATAAAATAAATATTTTTATGAAAAATATATCATTAGAAAATTTTCATCAAGACAATTAAAATGACATCAAAATAAAAAAAATTATGTAGCTTCCAATTTTTATTTTATATATTTTCTAAATTATTTTACCATTATTAATATTTAATAAATTACATAAATTAACCAAAACATAAAAATAATATTATGAGTCCAATAAAATAAAATTTTAAAAAACATAAAATACAATAAATAAAATGTAAGCATGGAGGTGTATTTGATGCTTTAGATCAGAATTAAGTTTTATTTTGAGGTTATATTAACAAAATATATGTTTGTTCCACCTTGTTCCATTGGGTGGGAGTTGTTCCACTTCTGTCAAACATGGAACGATGATCCTATCTCTGTTTTGTTCTGTCCTATACAGTGATAATGATTAGAGAGTTTGTTAGCCAAATAGTAGGATACACCGTTTACTCCTTTTGTGTATTTATATGGTATTCAAATGAATGAAAGGGAAACAGCAAAACACTTTTATGGTATCAGAGCTGTAGAAGTTTACTTTTTCTCTTTTCTTCTCTATACCCCACCGCCCTCACGACCCAAATTCAGCCCCTCTGTGGTCGTTTACGACTTAACTTCTTCTGACACCACGCGACCCAAACACCTTCAACATCGGGCAAATCCATTCGTCCACGTTTCACCTCACATCAAGTCCTTCATTTCGAATTGAGATCGAAAAGGTCATTATACATCGTGGGCAAAACTTTTTAAAATCCATGCTCAAGTTTTTCTTGTTCTAGACGAACAATGGTAAGTATTTGGTGGTGGTAGTGATGGCAAGTGACGGTGGTGGCTAGTGGTTGTGGAGGAGATGGACAATGGTAGATATAAAGGTGGAGGTGGTAGCTGTAGAGGAGGTGCTGGCGGGAGGTGGTAGTGGTGGACAGGCCTGTTTCTGATATTTTTTTAGTCCCTAGGCGAACATAAAAACAAGGTCCCCACTGCAAGAAACAAGGCTTTTAGCAACGACTTTTGTTGTCGCTAAAAGTCCGTTTATCATTAGATATTGTATATAACAACATGTCATCGCTATAAATTGTGACACATGTCATCGCTAAAAGACGCATCGTCAAAGCTCACTTTTTTTGTAGTGACCTTCGGTAATAAATGTTTTTCATTAGTATAAAATTGAGTACAAGAAATGCTAATAATTAACTGAGTAAAGAAATCTTATTTATCTTTATTATAGATATATAAGAGAGTACTTAAATTTACGTACTTCTTATTATGTAATTTTAAACCTAGAGTATAGAAACTGTATATGGTTGATAAATTTTTATAAAAAGTAAGAAATTTTTACTTTATAACAAGAAATATGTGTTCTTTTGATACAAAAAGAGATTTCGTGTTAATGAAATAATCGTGAGGTCAATGAGAGATCAATAATAAAAAAGATTATCAAGGTTTTCTAGACAAGTAGACAAACGAAATCAATAAGAATATGAAAGAAAAGATGATCCATTGAGATCTAGTAAAAATAAATAATAAATTAAACATATAATATGCAAGCTCAACAAATGATTGTTTGAGCACTTAAATAGAATCTTGTGGTGTGGTGGAATCTCAATGAAAGATACATAAGTCAAACAATTGATGAAAACATTTAAATTCTATTTTTCTTCATAAAATAAGATGTTAATATTAAAAGTTTATGGAACATGACATATATAAGARACATTACTAAATACATCTAGTAGAAAAAATTTATTGATTAATCACAAAACCATGAAACACGTCATAAATCATAAGAACAATAGATTAATTGTAAAAAAAGTAAAATATTTTATGTAGAAGCAAAAATAGATAACAATAGTCAACAAAAACAATTAGAACAACATAACCAAATAGCAATAGTCAATAAATAGAAATTGATAAAAATATCTAATAAAAATATATAGTAATAACAAGCACATGATCTTAACGTTGAATTGTTGAAGCACGAAAATAGTCAAGCATATAGAGATAGCAATAGCCAATATTATTGGACCTTGTTGGAGATAAAAAGAAATTAGAGGGGCAATAAACAATAGCATATAATGAATGACCAATTTTTTTTATATTTTCTTTTCCAATGTAATTAGTTGATATATTTTTGGGCCCTTATTATCTACTAAATTATTTGTCTCTTATTATATGCTACAATTTTTTGGTTTCTTTAAGTTACTAAATTCTTTTAGACTACTATATATTTTAAGGGGAAAATTTGGGCCCCTGATATTTTTGGGCCTTGGTCGTGCGCCCGTACCGCCCTCCCCCAGGGATGGCCCTGGTGGTGGAGGTGGTCGGTGGCGACGGGTGGTGGTGACCCTTGAACCAAATACCATAGAATCATGGTTATATCAAATGAGGGTAGATTGATACTTTTTTTAGTCATATTTCATCTTTTTCCCTATTTTGTTTCACCTTGTTCTATGTTGTGTCAAATGTGTAATTGTAAGTTTTTGTCCTGGGTTAAAGTGGAACAACAGGTTTTGTTCTGTCATGTCCTATCCAGTTAAGTCTCATGTACCAAATGTAAACTTAATCATGACTATATATATTACGTATGTAATAATCAATTATCGTAAAGATATGTTTTTTTGACATCTAAGAACAATAAATGTGTTTAAGTGAAGTAGGATTTAGAAGTGATTATTGATGTTGAAGGAATGAAAAAATAGGGAGTCGTGAACCTAGAGAGAAGGGGAAGAAGATGATGTTATTTCTGAATGAATGAAAAATAATACGGAACCTCACTATTTATACAGGGAAAATGAAATAAACAGTAACAATCAGCTAACCGACTAACAAACTTCAACATCCCCCCTCAAGCTGGAGGTTGCGATAACAAACCCAACTTGCATATCAAAACAGAGTGTGCAGTTCCACTAAGGGGTTTAGTGAAAATATCGGCTAGTTGAGAAGACGAGGGTGTAAAATCCAGAGCAATAACACCAGCCTGTAATTGTTGCCGAACATAATAACAGTCTAATTCAATATGCTTGGTCTGTTCATGGAAAACATGATTCTTCGTAATGTGTATACTCGCCATATTATCACATTTAAAAGCAATAGGAGTGATATTATCGACCCCTAAATCGAATAAGAGACGACTTAACCATGTCAATTCACTGGTTATCCTTCTCATTGATTGAAACTCAGCTTCAGCGGATGATAAGAAACAGTTACCTGTTTTTTAGATTTCCAAGATATCGAACTACCTCCTAAAAGAACAAAATAGACGCTAGTAGATCTTCGTGAAAACGGACAGGATGCCCAATCAACATCACAGTAGGCCGTTAGACTTAAATCTGAGGTATTATTGAACATCAACCCGTAAGAGCAGAACACCCGAAGATACTTCAAAACATGAATAACAGCATCCCAATGTGCTTTCGAGGGTCGCTGATTAAATTGACTGAGAAATTGGACACTGTAAGCTATGTACGGACGAGTATGAACCAGAAAATTCAGCTTTCCAACAAGTTGTCGATAGGCAGTAGCATCAGGTAATCAGGTAAGAGATCTGGCATGTCAGGTAACAGTTTTATATTATTCGGCAAGGGTGAAACCACATTCCCGACATCAAAAATCTCATATTCTTCAAGTAAATTAGTGAGATACTTTTTCTGTGTTAAAAACATTTCTTGAGAACCTTCAAGAAACTCAAGACCAAGAAAGTAATTGAGTTTACCCAGATCCTTGATCTTAAAAAGATCATGTAAGTATTTCTTCAATTCAATAATCTCTGAAAAAGAATCGCCTGTGACAATTACATCATCCACATAAACAGCCACAATGATAAACGAAGTAGAAGTCTTTCGTAAAAATAACGAGTAATCATTCTTAGAATTTTCAAATCCCTTTACTCGTAAAGCATCAGCTAACTTTGAGTACCACTGCCGAGAAGCCTGCTTGAGACCATAAAGAGATTTAGTAAGTTTACAAACATAGTTCAGATCTGAACATACCATTCCCTTCGGTCTCTTCATATATACCTCTTCATGTAAATCACCATGAAGGAAAGCATTATTGATGTCTAGCTGATGTATATCCCACTTTCTTTTAACAGCAAGAGATACTATACAACATATAGTAGTAAATTTGACCACGGGAGAAAACGTTTCATGATAGTCTTCATTAGCACGTTGTGTAAATCCTTGAGCCATGAGTCGTGCCTTATACCTTTCAACAGTCCCATCTCTATTAAACTTTGTTTTGTAAACCCATTTGCAACCTATTGCACGTTTTCCTTCGGGTAATGGAACAAGTTTCCATGTTTGATTAGCTTCTAGAGCAACAAATTCTTTAGCCATTGCTTCTTGCCAACAAGGACTTTTGATAGCTTCTTCATAACTTTTTGGTTCTACAACAAAAACTATATTGGCAATAAAACATTGACTAGCATTATTCAAAACAGTGAAACATAAATTCTGAGCATCAAAACACATGTTAGTCATTGTATGAGGACAAATATCAAAAACAGACTCTGAAAAATCAGAATGTGCTTGATTACAAACAAAATCATCAAGCCAATTGGGTGGTTTATGAGAACGTGTAGATTTACGAGGAACAAAAGAATCAGGAATAGGAGAAGAATTATCTGATCCATGATTGAAAGTATTATCAACAAAATTTTGTGGTGTATGAGATTGTGGTGTGGGAGATTGTGGTGTAGGAGAAGTTTGTGAAGATGAAGTTGAAAACTGAGTAGGACAATATTGAAATGTATCTGAAACAGGTACATGAAGAGGAATATCAGAACACAAAGGTGAAGAACAATTAGAATCCTTAAGAAAAGGAAAAACAGATTCACAAAATCTAATATCTCGAGAATATGAGATTTGCATGGTATTCAAATCCATGACTTTATAAGCTTTTTTTACCAAAAGGATATCCCAAAAAAATATGTGGATTAGCTCTTGATTGGAATTTATGTCGATTAACAGGAAGAGTAGACACAAAACAAAGACAACCGAAAGTACGAATATGTTGAAGCTCAGGTTTGCATTTGAATAGAACTTCAAAAGGTGTGCAATGATCAAAAACTTTGGTTGGAGTTTTGTTTATGAGATAGGCTGCTGTTAAAATGCTATCACCCCAAAACTTTAAGGGTAATCCAGACAGAATAATTAGTGAACGAGCAACTTCCAATAAGTGTTTGTGTTTTCGCTCTACTAAACCATTTTGTTGTGGAGTATAGGGACAAGACAATTGATGAATAATGCCTTTGGAAGTATAGAAAGTTTTCCCTTCTTGACTACTTCCTAATTCCTTTGCATTGTCGGAACGAATGATTTTGATGGTTTTGTGAAACTGAGTTTGAACAAATTGAACAAAGAATTGAATAACTGAGAAGGCTGACCCTTTGTGACTTAGTAAATACATCCAAGTGGTACAACTATGATCATCAACAATAGTGATGAAGTATTTTTGATCATCATATGTTGGAGTATGAAAGGGACCCCAAACATCAACATGAACAAGATCAAAAATATCTATAGATTTAGTATGTCGTTCGGGAAATGGCAGTCGATGTTGTTTAGATTTATGACAAGTAACACATGAATGAAACATATTCTTGTTACATTTAGAAGAAACAAGATTCAACTGTATGAGTTTATTCACTAGAATATGACCAAAACGTAAATGCCATAAGGAAYAKARTTTATCAAAYGAATTAGAAACAACATGATTTGAAACAGAATGAACATCAGAAAAACTATGTTTGAGATCTTCAGGATTCAAAAAATACAAGCCTCCCTTTCTTTTACCAAGTGCCAAAAGCTTCTTGGTGAGAGGTTCCTGCATACAACAATCCAAATCAGAGAAAATAAGACGAGTTTGATGTTGAGCAGTGAATTTAGTGACCGATAAAAGATTACAATGAAATGTAGGAACAAACAAGACTTGAGAAAGACATAACCAAGACGAAAGAGACACATTTCCTACATATTCAACAAACAAAACATTACCATTCAGTAAAGACACTTTATGAGGTTTAGATAGTTTTGTGATTAAAGTGAACATGGAATAATGACTACACATATGATCATATGCCCCAGAATCTATTATCCACAGCTTTGAAAGAAAAGAAGTCAAAGTTGAATTACATGCACATGCTGCAAAGCCATTAACAGCTTCTGTGAAAGAATTTTCAGATTCTTCAGGTTTTCCAGAAGTAGGAGTTGAATCAACAACCTTGCATTGCTTCAGAAAGCTCATCAACTGATTATAATCTTTGCTTGACAATTCTGTGTTTCCACCAGCCAAATCCTTCATATTAATTTCATCTCCAATGGTAACATTAGCAGCAGATTTTCTTGAGTTTGTGAACTTGAAATGCTCTGGAAAACCATTTAGCCTATAGCATTCTGATTTAGTGTGCCCATTCTTCTTGCAATAATTGCAGATCAAAGCTTTTCTCGTATCACTGTTAGCAACAAATCTATTCTGGTTATTCTTGACATGCATTGCTGCACTGTCAATATTCAACTTCATCGGGGCTATGACTTCTCGTTGTTGCTCTTCTTGAATAAGAATTACATATGCTTCTGAAAGAATAGGAGTAGGTTTCCTGTGTAAAATGCTTCCTCTTGTTGAAGCATAACTATCATTTAGGCCAAACAAGAATTGAACTAATTGTTGTCTGTCCATAYGTTTCAGCCAAGCTTCTCYTGTTGTGYARCTACAATCAGGCATTTCATCTACAKAAGCAAATTCATCCCAAATTCGTTTGAATTTGGTGTAATATGTTGTCACAGAATCAGCCCCTTGCGATATGAGATTTAATTCTTTCTGCAATTGAAAAACAACAACAAGATTTGACTGCTCATACATATGATGCAGTCCATTCCAAATCGCTTTTGCAGAAGTATGATAGATCAAGCTTTCTGAAATTTCTGGACTGACAGCATTCAAGATCCACATAATCACAATTGAGTTGCATCTCTCCCAATCTACATAGCCTGGATCATCCTTAACAAGTTTCTTAGTTCTACCAGTAACAAAACCTAATTTGTTTTTAACTGATAGTGCTAATGTCATTGCTCGTTTCCAAGCACCAAACCTTTTTCCAATGAAGAGTTGCAACACAATAACTGCTCCTGGATTATCTGTATGACTCAAGAACAAAGGATTTGAGTAGGTTGAGGCGTTAATTCCACTGGTGTTGATTCCAGATCCAGTCGAAACTGAATTAGGGTTTTCAGAAGTCATCGTTATTGATTACGAATCAGATTATCAGATGATTGATATTGAAAGAAATCAGATAGAAGAAAAAGAATCGATCAGTGATGAGAGAACAGATGATGAAGCTTAACCTTGCTTTGATACCATTTTAGACTTGAAGGAATGAAAAAACAGGGAGTCGTGAACATAGAGAGAGAAGGGGAAGAAGATGATGTTATTTCTGAATGAATGAAAAATAATACAGAACCTCACTATTTATACAGGGAAAATGAAATAAACAGAAACAATCAACTAACCGACTAACAAACTTCAACAACATATACATATACATATGCATGGTGAGGTATCTGCATTAGTACAATTATATGGGATCAACCAAATATTGTCGGAATATAAAACGTGATGCAAGAGAAAATGTTTAGATTTGATTGTGTTTATAATAATTGTTTTTCATGGTACTGTACATAGTAGGTGTTTGAGAAAGAGGGTTGATATTCCCACCCCCTGTCTTAACTTTCTACCCCCCTGTGGTTTGTCTCCCCCCTCACACATCTATCGGCTCCTCACATACCCTCACATACAGACTCTCCTCACACACACACGATTCACTTTTTTATATTTAAAAATTTAAATTTATACTTTATACGCCTATAATTAGTTAATTAATTTACTTTACGTCCTTCCCTTTTAAAATTTTCATTCTATACCCTGATCAAATTAACATAAATAATCGTATATCAATTAAAATATGTTTAAAAAATACGTTTTAATTTTAACAAGTTACACCATTATAATCGTCTCGTCAATACCTTCGAAATGAGCCCAATATTGAATATTTTTTGACTTAATTATATTATTATATAGTATATACTATGAAAAAATATTTTTAATATTTACATTTATAGTTATTTATTTAATTTATGATATGCCATTTGTTTTTTTAATTTTCGTTTTACATCATTATCACATTAAAATACATAATTTTATATTAACTAAAATACATTTTAGCATGTCACGTTAAATTCTATCTCATATACATCAAGTAACATGTCATATTATAAACAATAATATCGACATTTAGTACAAAATACGTTAGGAAAATACGTTTTAACATGTGTACCCGTTTACATAATTGTAAAAATAATCTGATTTGAAATAAAGTAAAGTTATTGATTTGAAATAAAGTAAATTTATTGATTTGAAATAAAGTAAATATATATATATATATATAGAGAGAGAGAGAGAGAGAGAACGAATGAATCGTTCATTCGATATTTCACAAGATTATATAACTTTCTCATATAACTCTATCATACTTTTTCAATACATAACTCTGTCATTCTTCAATATACATCAAATATGAGAGAAGATTTGTCACACCCCGCTAAAGCAGAAACACGAGGTATGGCAGGTAGAGTCTCGTAGCAATAGAGTATAAAGAAACACAACCATACAATTAAAATTTTAATTACACCATTAACCAAAGTTTACAATTCCAAAGACAAGTTTGTAAATTAAACACAAAAAAGAAATTTAAAGGTGATA